>NC_140579.1:830509898-830909898 GCF_964204655.1 Triturus cristatus | reverse complement strand
CCTTGTCCCGGGCACCCTGCCACGCGGCAGGCCCCGGGACAGAACCAGGGCAGCATCCGGGCCCGTCCAGCTGCCGGCTGAGGACCGAGAGGGGTCCCAGAATACCCTGTCCCTAGTAATCCGGAGGAAGGCTACCCCCCTTTCTTGAAACCCGGGCGCTCCGAGTGACGGAGGGGACCCTTGGGGCGAACGCGCCCGGCCTCCTGGAGCCCTGGTTGGGATACGGGAGGCGAATGGACCCTCATCGGGACTTCCAGCCCAGCCATCTGGCCCCCCTTATAGGAAAGCATTGCGCGCGACCAGATGGCCGAGGGGAAAGGAGCGACCAGATGGCCGGCAACTGAAAGGACTCCCGTCTGCCCGCCCAGAGCCGGGCCATAGCTGTAGGGCTCCCACCTGATCCAAGGGCTCGGTGGGCTCTGCTTCCCGGGGGGGCTCGGGGACAGCGGCTGGGCCTCAGGCACGGGGAGGACCGACGGAGCTCTCGGGCCCGGGCGCCCCGGGGGAGGACTGCCCGGGACCCGTGGAGCCCGTCCCTGGTCACTTTGCCACGCCGCGGGCCGGAGGAGGGACCCCCGGACGCCTGGGAGGATGTTGCCCGGGCGTAGCCCATCTGGTCCCCGGCAAAGAACCACCAGCCCCGGAGGGGTGTCCCGGCATACCCTGACCCTACTAATCCGGAGGAAGGCTACCAACCTTTCTTGTAACCCTCGCGCTCCGAGTGACGGAGGGGATCCTAGGCGCGGATGCGCCCGACCTCCTGGAGTCAAATGAGCCCTCATCGGGACGTCCAGGCTGGCCCGGCCATCTGGTCGCCCCATTGGAAAGCATTGAGCGCGCGACCAGATGGCCGAGGGGAGAGGTGCAACCAGATGGCTGGGACTGAAAAGACTCCCATCTGTCCAACCCCAAGCCTTCGCGCTAGGGTTCCCGCCTGCCCACGCAGAGATCCGTGGCTCCGGGGCTGCAGGGCTCCGGGGCTGCAGGGCTCCGGGGCTGCAGGGCTCCGGGTCTGCGGGGCTCCAGGGCTGCGGGGCTGCAGGGCTGCGGGGCTGCAGGGCTCCAGGGCTGCGGGGCTCCAGGGCTGCGGGGCTGCAGGGCTCCAGGGCTGAAGGGCTCCAGGGCTGCAGGGTTTTGGGGCTGCAGGCCTCTGGGGGGGCTAGTAGACCCCACGCTGGGCCTCAGGCATGGGAGGCCCGGTGGATTTCTCGTGGCCCGGGGGACCCATGGAGCCCGTCCTGGGCACTTTGCCTCACCGCGGGCTGGAGGAGGGAGCACCGGACGCCCCGGGAAAGTGTCGTCCGGGCTTGGCCCATCTGGTCCCCGCCTGAGAACCACCATCCCCAGGAGGGGTGTCCCGGCATACCCTGCCCCTACTAATCCGAAGGAAGGCTACCCACCTTTCTTGTAACCCTCGCACTCCAAGTGACGGAGGGGATCCTAGGCGCGGATGCGCCCGACCTCCTGGAGCCCTGACTGGGATCCGGGAGTCAAATGAGCCCTCATCGGGACTTCCAGGCTGGCCCGGCCATCTGGTCGCCCCATTGGAAAGCATTGCGTGCGACCAGATGGCCGAGGGAAAGGTGCGACCAGATGGCCGGGACCGAAAGGACTCCCAGCTTCCCACACCGAGCCATAGCGGTAGGGCTCCCGCCAGCCCTTGCAGGGCTCCGGGGCTCTGCTCCAGGGTCTCTTGTCCCGGGCAGATGGACACTTGGCAGGACGCAGGACGTGGGATCCCAGGCCCTGACCAAAAATCAGGAGGCCCGGGGCCGGTCCCTGCTTCTCAATGCAGCCAGGCCGGGGAGATCGGGGAGCCTGCCCAAGGACGAGGGACCCCAGTCCCGGGCACACGGTCCATCAGGTTGTGCGCTCGTTTTCCACAATTTTTTTCAGAATAGTGCGTAGTTGCGCTAGGCAAAGTCCGCCCAGCCCTACTCAGGATGTGCTCACGTTTTCCACAATTTTTTTCAAAATTCTGCGTAGTGGCGCTACGCAAAGTCTGCCCAGCCCTAGTTTAAATGCAAAGTGTTTAAGACTGCAGTACCGCCTCGTGTCTACGGGGGCAGAGCTGAGCAGAAATATAAACACTTGATGAAACACAGGTCCCCACAAGGCGTTTTTTTATTTATTATAAAGTTGTAAAAATGTAAACAGATGTTCCTGATGTCATTTTTTTAAATCATTTAGAAGACCTTGCCTTGTGAGGACCTGGATTCAGGTCCCCACAGCGTGAGTGTGTTATCACACCCAAGTCCCCACAAGGATAGTAAAAAAAATAAATAAATAACACCCACATCCCCCCCCCCCCCACACACACACACACCCACACACACACCCACACCCCCCTTGTGAGGGCTATGTGTGAATACCAGCCTTGTGGGGACTAACCTTTCCCAATGTTTTTAAAATACACTAATAACAGAAAAATGTTAAGAAAAAATTCAGGATCCTGCTTCAAATTTGCAAATATATTGTTATTTAATTGTGTGCACAGCACCATCCTTGTGGGGACTTGAACACTTGCTACCATCCTTGTGGGGACCTAGTCTGTAACACTATTTGTGATTGAATTCAGTCGAAGGTACATGGCGAAATGTTTATGTTCGAGGCATATGAGCTGCAGATCACACACTGAGGATAAGATCGCCATCTGGTGTTGGGCTCGGATGATTGCAGGTTGTTGTTGTCTTCGGAAGAAGCCTTTGGTCACGAGGTTGGTGACTCCTCCCCTGGACAACAGTGCGCATGGGCATCCACTCCATCGGCAGATTGTTTTTTTCCGCCATTGGGTTCGGATGAACTTTTTTCCGCTCCAGCAGAAAACTTCTAGCAATCATTTTAAATACTTAATCTTCATTCCATCGACGTCGAACTCAACTCGGACCGGCTCCGCAAGCGGCTGATGGACAGGACACCCTTCAAAAAATGCCCCCAGTGTGGAGCGAAGTTCCCCCACAGTGACCACCACGAGGTTTGTAACCTCTGCCTGTCGCCGGAACACAACAAGTCCACCTGTCCAGCTTGTTCCGCGTTCCGTTCGAAGAAGACCCTCCGGGACCGAAGAGCTCAACGCCATATTATGGCCAAACCAGCTCCAGAACCGGAGGACATCTTTGCTCAAGATGTTCCCAAAGACGACACCGAAGATCTCGAGATCGTGTCCGAGGCCGACGATTCCGATGACCTCATCACTCCAGGGCAGCGTGTGAGTACCACCCCCCCTGCCCCTGCCCCATCCAAAAAAGCATTGGTCAAGACTCCGCCAGCTGGGCCCAGTCGCGACCGGAAATCCTCTTCAGAAGCCCCGCCCTCGGGCCCGGCTCCGAAGACATCTAAGCCTGTGGGTGGCTCGGGCTCGAGCAAACCTCACCTAATTGTGCCTTTAACACCCTCGGCACCCAAAATCCCACTGTCGGCACCGAAACAGGCTCCAAGACCGAAATCTCCTTCGGCACAGAAACGTTCCTCGGCACCGAAGTCTCCACCGGCACCGAGACGTTCTTCAACATCGATGCCTGAAAGTCCATCGGCACCGAAACCTCAGTCGGCACCGAAACCTCAGTCGGCACCGAAAACTCAGTCGACACCGAAAACTCAGTCGGCACCGAAAACTCAGTCGGCACCGAAAACTCAGTCGGCTCCGAAAAATCCATCGGACCCGAAAAAATAATCGGCGCCGAAAACTGCGTCCCCGCCGAAAAAAGCTCATAAAGACCCGAAGCGGACATCGCAGACACCACCTTCGGAGCCAGATGAACTTTTTCGACCAGATCCTTCTCAAAAGCGGATCTACATCAATCCTAACACGGGACATGTGACTGCCATCCCATATAAAAAGCGGAAGCTGGACACTACACCTCCCCCAGCTCCCATACGGAAAAAGGACTGTGCTACTTCACCACTTCGTCCTTCCTCTCCTGTTTTACCTCCTAACCCGTCCCCCCCTCCTCCTCCTGATTCTCCTTTACCTTTACCTTTACCATCTCCCTATCATTCACCTCCTCCACAGGATGATAATGATGACTTAGGGGGAGGGGCGGACCCTGATTTATTTAATGATCCTGTTGATCCAAACGACCCTTTTACGTTCCCAGACCCAGCACCCATGGATGACTGGTCTTATCCTATACCTGACATGCCTGACCCCACTACCTACCCCTCCAAGCCCTCCCCTCCTGATGACCACCTAGGGTTCGGCCAACTTATAAATAGGGCAGCAACATTCCACGGCGTCACAATGCACACAGACGCCCTTGAAGAGGACTTTCTCCTTGATACCTTTGAGCAGTCACAAAAGACTGTGCACATACTGCCCATGATCAAAGGGGTTATAAAGCATGCTACTGAAGTCTTTAAGGACCCTGTTCGAGCTAGGGTTCTCAACCCACGCATCGAAAAAAAGTACCGACCAGCCCCGCAAGACCCTGCATACATTAAGGCCCAGCTCCCTTTAGACTCCTTAGTCGTATCAAATGCCAGGAAGCGCGCTAACTCACAGACAACTGGAGAAACGCCTCCCCCAGGCAAAGAGTCTAAGCTTTTAGAAGCCTCAGGCAAACGGGTCGCCGCGCAGGCGGCTAACCATTGGCGTATTGCGAATACCCAGGCCCTGTTAGCCAGGTATGATAGAGCGCATTATGACCAACTTGAGGACCTTATGCAACATCTGCCTGAACCCTTTAAGTCCCAGGCCTCTGACCTCATCCAAGAAGGCAAATTAATATCTAATGCCTCCATTAAATGCGCCTTAGATGCAGCAGACACTGCTTCTAGAGCGGTCAATACTAGCGTCTTACTCAGACGACATGCCTGGCTCCGTATTTCCGGTTTTAAACCGGAGGTTCAAACCGCAATTCTAGCTCAACCTTTCAACCAAGAGCAGCTATTTGGCCCTGCAGTGGATACTGCATTAGAAAAAATGAAAAAGGATAATGAAACTGCCAAGTCTATGGGAGCACTGCAGTCTCCTCAAAACCGGGGTTCCTTTCGTCGCTCCTTTTATAGAGGAGGCTCCAAAAACACATCAACTGAGACCACGTCCACCTTTAAAAATTCTGGACAAACATCCCCTAACAGAGGTTATTTCCGGGGAGGTTATAGGGGAAACAATAACAAAGGTCGAGGGCGGGGCAACAACAACAACACCCGCACCTCACCAGCCACCAAACAGTGACTTGCCACCACTCCCCCCAGACCATTCCACTCCGGTCGGGGGGCGACTCCAACAATTCCTACCTGTCTGGACTTCCATCACCACAGACAGGTGGGTAAGACAAATTATCCAGTCTGGCTACTGCCTCGAACTCATACAATCCCCCCCAAACATACCGCCCAAACAACGTCCAATGTCCTCGCATCATCTCTCTCTCCTCAAACAAGAAGTTCAATCCCTATTACAAAAACATGCGATAGAACCAGTCCCCCTTCAACATCAGGGAAAAGGGGTATATTCTCTATACTTCCTCATTCCCAAAAAGGACAAAACACTAAGGCCCATACTGGATCTCAGACTGCTAAACCAGTATATACATTCGGATCATTTTCACATGACCACTCTCCAACAAGTCCTCCCACTTTTACAACAGGGAGACTTCCTCGCCACATTGGACCTCAAGGACGCATACTTTCACATCCCTATGCATCCCGCTCACAGAAAATATCTACGATTTGTGGTAGATGGGCAACACTATCAATTTACAGTTCTCCCATTCGGAGTAACCACGGCACCCAGAGTGTTCACCAAGTGCCTAGCAGTCGTGGCAGCGCATCTCAGAAGACAACAGATCCATGTCTTCCCCTATCTGGACGATTGGCTCATAAAAGCCAATACATACCAAAAATGCGTTCTCCACACTCATCGCACGATTCAAACTCTCCACGATTTGGGATTCACTATCAACTACCCCAAATCCCACCTACAACCTTTCCACTTACATCAGTATCTAGGAGCAACCATAGATACATCCAAAGCCATTGCCTATCCCAGCACTGCCAGGATAGCCAGTATACAAAATCTCATCTCTCAATTTCAAACTCATCCATCTCTTCCAGCAAGAGTGTTCATGCAGCTCCTAGGCATGATGGCGTCATGCATCTCCATAGTCCCACACGCACGACTTCAAATGCGTCCCTTACAGGAATGCTTAGCACAACAGTGGAACCAAGCTCACGGACAACTTACCGATCTGGTGTTGGTGGACAGTCGCTCACTTCGCTCACTGAAATGGTGGAACACCATCAACCTGTCCAAAGGGAGACCGTTCTTAGAGCCTCTTCCACAAGTTGTGCTAACTACAGACGCATCTCTCACGGGGTGGGGAGCCCACCTCCTTCACCATACCACTCAGGGCAGATGGACCAGTCAACAAAAACTGCTCCACATCAACCACCTGGAACTCTTAGCAGTGTTCCTGGCACTAAAATCCTTTCAAATTCACCTAAAGAACAAAACTGTCCTCATACGCACAGACAACATGACGACAATGTATTATATACAGAAACAGGGAGGGACACACTCTCTCCAACTGTCCCAACTGGCACAGCAAATCTGGAGATGGGCAATTCCCCAAAACATCTACCTGTTAGCAGAACATCTCCCAGGGATCCACAATCAAGTGGCCGACCTCCTAAGTCGCCACACACAACAGATCCACGAATGGGAACTACACCCCAAGGTTCTACTCCCCTTCTTCCAAAAGTGGGGACAACCAGACATAGACCTGTTCGCCACTCCCGAAAACACAAAATGCCCAACCTTCGCCGCCAGGTTTCCACACCCACAGTCGAAGGGCAATGCCCTATGGATGAACTGGTCAGGCAGATTTGCGTACGCCTTTCCGCCTCTCCCACTAGTTCCATTTGTGGTACGCAAACTGAAACAACAGTCACTAACACTAATACTAGTGGCTCCCACTTGGGCACGTCAACCGTGGTTCACCACACTTCTGGAACTATCTTTAGTTCCACATCAAAAGCTACGCCTCTCCCCGGATCTGTTAACCCAGAACCATGGAGAAATCAGATACCCAGATCCTCAAACACTGAATCTAGCGATCTGGCTCCTGAGGTCCTAGAGTTCGGTTACCTCAATCTCCCTCCAGACTGTATGAATATCATAAAAGAAGCCAGACGCCCTACTACTAGAGCGTGTTATGCCGCTAAATGGAAACGATTTGCCATCTACTGCGCTAATAATGACATACATCCATTGGATGCTTCCATCCAAAACATCATTTGCTATCTACTACACTTGCAAAGATGCAATCTAGCGTATTCCTCTATACGTTTACACCTGGCAGCCTACTTGCAAAATAGGCAACACCTGTCCCTTTTTAAGGTACCAGCCATCAAAGCGTTTATGGAAGGTCTCAAAAGAATTCTTCCCCCAAGATTGCCACCTGCACCAGTGTGGAATCTCAATGTGGTTCTAACAAGACTCATGGGTCCCCCATTTGAACCTATGCACAAATGTGAATTGCAATTCCTAACATGGAAGGTAGCTTTCCTTATCGCAATCACTTCCCTGCGCAGAGTAAGTGAAATACAAGCCCTTACACTTGAGGAACCTTTCTTACAACTACACCGTAACAAAGTGGTTCTTAGGACAAACCCTAAATTTCTTCCAAAAGTGATTTCCCCTTTCCACCTTAACCAATCAATAGAACTACCGGTCTTTTTCCCAAATCCAGACTCGGTAGCTGAAAGGGCCCTACATACCTTAGATGTCAAAAGAGCCTTGCTTTATTACATCGACAGGACAAAACCTTTTCGAAAGACAAAACAACTCTTTGTTGCTTTCGCGCCACCACACAAAGGCAACCCGATCTCCAAATCAGGAATAGCCCGGTGGATAGTTAAATGCATCCAAATATGCTACCTCAAGGCTAAACGTACACTTACAGTTCCCCCTAGGGCGCACTCCACGCGTAAAATAGGGGCTTCTATGGCCTTCTTAGGCAATATTCCCTTAGACATTTGCAAGGCAGCCACATGGTCTACCACGCATACCTTCACTAAACACTATTGTGTTGACGTGCAGGCCAAACAACAGGCCTCCGTGGGCCAGGCTGTCCTAAAAACTTTATTTCAAGCTGCTGCAACGGATACAGGCGACCACCGCTAAGGGGAGCACTGCTGTATAATCTATCCTCAGTGTGTGATCTGCAGCTCATATGCCTCGAACGGAATATGCTACTTACCAGTATGCATCTGTTCTTGGCATGTAGAGCTGCAGAGTCACACACGCCCGCCCGCCTCCCCGGGACCTGTATCTGTTCCAGCATCCGTCTTACTTAGACATTACACATGGACATCCTTTCTTTCTTTTCTATATACTCCATCTTTTCCCATCATGGCGAAAAACAATCTGCCGATGGAGTGGATGCCCATGCGCACTGTTGTCCAGGGGAGGAGTCACCAACCTCGTGACCAAAGGCTTCTTCCGAAGACAACAACAACCTGCAATCATCCGAGCCCAACACCAGATGGCGATCTTATCCTCAGTGTGTGACTCTGCAGCTCTACATGCCAAGAACAGATGCATACTGGTAAGTAGCATATTCCTTTATCAACAATATGCACAAACAACATTATAATCTATTCATATGTGAATTGATGCATTTATACTAGGGGTATACATTAAAGACCGATTCTGTTAATGTGCCAGAAAATATCATATCAGCCTTAAAGAAAGACACTTAAAGCTGTATTTAACCTATTTATTAGTGCTTAAAATCTTAGGAGATAAGGGAACTAACACAAAGAAATTAACATATGGAACTAAGGAATATGGTCAAGTGGAACCCAGAGCTTGATTAGCTGCTAACATTTTTGCCAAAATAGATGTTCAAGTCCCCACAGAGATAGCGGGTGAAGATCATTGTGTTTAAGGCTCCATAGAAATAGTGTGTGTATTCAAAGCTTAAATTCCATTATAAAGAGTGTGAAGCTAATGATGTTCAAGTTCACACAGAGGTTGGGTGTAATTATAGGAATGCTCAAGTCCCCACAGAGATGGTGTTATTATAGCAATGTTTAAGTCCCCACAGAGATGGTGCATGAAGGTGATTGTGTTTACATCCTCATTAAAATAGGGCCCAATTCACAAAGTAAACTTAGACAAAAAGTCTAACTTTAACTACTTTTCAGAATTCACAAAGGTAAATTTAGACCAAAAGTCTAACATTACTACTTTTCAATATTCACAAAGCCCCATACAGAAAATGTGAAGCTGATGATGTTCAAGTCGAAACAAACACAAGGAGATGATGGACGGAGTGCTGAAACTTTTCAGTCACTTACCCCCAGTCACAGATCTGGGTTGAAACCATCATCACTATTTAGCTTACTCCGTCACGCCAGTTCAGACCCAGCTAAATGCAAATCAGCTTTGACCCTGTGCCTCGTGGCACCCCCTGGTGCTTCAAGTCGAAACAGAGCTTGCGTTTAATTACAGGAATGCTCAAGTCCACACAGAGATGGTGTGTGACTATAGTATTACCACGGTCGCCAAAGAGAATGTGTGTTATTATAGACATACCCAGGTCCCCACAGAGATAGTGTGTGATTATAGAGATGTCCAGGTCCCCAGAGAGATAGTGTGTGATTATACACATGTCCGGGTTCCCACAGATATAGTGTGTGATTTTAGAAATGTCGAGGTCCCCACAGAGATAGTGTGTGGTTATAGACATGCCCAGGTCCCCACAGAGATAGTGTGTGACTATAGCGATGTCCAGGTCCCCACAGAGATAGTGTGTGATTATACACATGCCCAGGTCCCCACAGATATAGTGTGTGATTATACACATGCCCAGGTCCCCACAGATATAGTGTGTGATTTTTAGAGATGTCGAGGTCCCCACAGAGATGGTGTATGACTATAGTATTACCATGGTTGCCAAAGAGAATGTATGTGATCATAGACATTTTGAGAAATACATATTCATGCTGAATCATTGGAAATTAGGTGGAAGATTTGTGTAATGTTGGGCCAAGGAAGTTAAGACAGAGGCAGGTTCAGATTAATGCTTTGTCGAAAACAAATGTGTCATTATCTTTGTCCCAAATACTCAAAGTCCATTTTTACCCTTTTAAGATTTACTCCACTCATGGATATTCTCCCGTTATGATTTTTGAAGATTGATGGTTATATAATCTGTTTTGGAGGAGTTTGTCCCCAGTATACACTCTATGCAGATCAGCAAAAAGTATTCAATTAAAAGTACTAACCCTCTGATGGTTTTTGAGGCAAGCAGTATATCTTTCGCAAACAATAACAGAGAGACTTTGCTATCTGCATGTATTGGAGATGCTTTAGCACGAACTATGCAACTAGATCATATAAATAAAAGGAAAATAATGGAGTAAGCATGTATCCCTGCCGCACCCCTTTATTCATGGTGATGCATTCTGCCACTTAACCCTGACTAACCCTCCACACCTGGGCATAACTGTCATTGAGCAAGCAGATTAATGTTGATATGTTACTAGGGACCCCCATCTTCTCCAAAACTGACCAGAGTTCGTGGGACTAGCTCAAATGCAGGTTTTAGGTTCACAAGCGCTACACCACCCTATTATACTCTGCAACACATCACTCCACTCTACAACACTCTTCTCTACACTATGACATTTTACACTTGTCCATTATACAACACTCTACTCCACTGTTACACACTATTCCACTCTATGCCACTCTACGACACTCTACTCCACTCTACAAAACTATACTCCACTCTACAACACTCTATACAAATCCAGCCAGGCCACTCCACACCACTTTATTGTACTCAATGAAACACTACTGCACTCTACTTCATTGTACTTCACTAGTCCACTCTATACCACTATATGCCACTCCCCTCAATGACAGTCTATGCCACTTTACTCTACCACAATGTACGACACTCTACTCCACTGTAGCCACTCCACTCTACAGCACTCTCCTCCAATGTATGCCACTCTACTCTACTCCACACTTCAACACTATACAACACTCCACTCTACAGCATCACACTTTGTCACTTCACTCTGACAGTCCACTGTATAACACTCTCCTGCACTCTACACAACACTACTCTACACCACTCCACTCTATGCCACTTCACTTTATGCCCCTACACCATATGCCATGCCACTCTACAACACGCCACTCTACTCTACTATATGGCATACCACTCTAATCTACGCAGCTCCACTCTACTCTGACACACCAATGCACTCTACTCCACAACACACCCCTCCACTCAATCTACTCCATTCTGTCACTCTACTCTATGCCACCTCACTGTACACTATTCCACTCTACGCCACTCCACTCTAGTAAACACTAGTCCACTGTATGACACTCTCCTCCGGTCTACTCTATGCCACTACACTGTACGACACGTAACTCTATGGCGCAACACTCCACTCTTCTCTACAGCATGACACTCTACACCACTCCACTCCACTCTAAACCTCTACGTTACACGCCACTCTACGCCACTCCACTGTTCACAACTCCACTGTACGTTATGCCACTCCACTCTACCCCATTCCACTCTATGCCACACAACTGTATGCCACTCCACTCTGTAACACTCTACTCCACTGCATGCCACTCCACTCTACAACGCCCCACTCTAGGACACTCCATTGTATGACAGTCCACTGTATAACACTCTCCTCCAATCTACTCTACGCCACAGTGGCACCAGAGATGAAGGAGGTGAAAATCTCCCTGCAGTCTAGTCCAAGTCCAAGCATGGAGCATAAGGAAGCAGCTATGATTAGTGCAGCAGGTACAGTGGTACTGGGCAGGGTGAAGAGCCAACAAAAGCCTGATCTTGACATTAGGAATTAGGGCGCTGCTACTGAATTGTATTGTACAGAGTTTCATGTGGGGTGCTGAAGCACATTTTTGGACAGGTAGCATGCTAACCCATGAGGGAAGGTGGGGCTGGCAGAGGATGTATTTATTATCATTCTATGTGGGAAGTGTTTTGATTTCATGGATGAGTGACCAGAGAGGTGCTCTTTTCTCGTCTTGGGGCATAGTGCGTATGAACGGAGCAGGATCCGTGAGAGATCGGCACGCAAATTACAATATAGTTATAATTAAAATAAATAGGCAGCACTCGCCTAGTCAGATGGACAGCAGGGTGATGTGTGCAAATACACTATAGGGATAACCAAAGAAGGCCTAGTAATCCTTTTGGCAACGTCTGCAAGGCAGACATCCTGTCAAGTGTGTAAAATGATGCCTGGGCCAATCTTCCGCTCTCCCTAGCGGGGAGAATAGCAATTGCCAAAATGGTAATTCTACCAAAATTGCTCGACCTGTTTGTCAATATCCCGATTCAGCTCACACAACATTTTTTTAATTCAGTTCGCTCCTTACTGATCTCTATGATGTGAGCTGGCAGACAGGCGTGTATCTCATGGGAACTACTGACACTGCCCCTGTCTCAGGAAGGGATGGGTGCCCCGGATATCCATTGTATGCCTTCTGTGCTCAGGCGCAATTCCTACACTTCTGGGTGCACCCGACCCCCTTCCAGCCGCATACTGCTGTGGAGCTGGACGTAGCAGCATCGATCCAACTTTCGGTGGCATTATATCAGTCAGGTAGACGCCTTTGTGGGGAAATAGACACGGTGGAGACATTGAGGTGGGCATGGGACAAATTAACGGGTCAGAGCGCACCTTAAACTCCTGTATGCCCCATCTATCCCCCTAGCACACAACCTGATGTTACCAACCATGAGAGATGGTACAAGTAGGGCACTAGCTCTCCGATTGGGACTGCGCACTTTTGCGGACCTATACCCGGGGGAGACATTTAGAGCTCCTCCTGAGCCAGAGGAGGGACGTCCAGTCCGATTTTCAGAACAATTCTTTTATCACAAACTTAAGGCCACGTGCAGAGCATTACACAACACATTCCCAAGTCCATCCCCACACTGCTAGCGCTTGAAAATGTTGTTAAGGTTGACACACCTCGTAGACTCATCACCAGACTCTACAATAATATTTAAAACACGGCCCCTTTGTTAACGGCCAAAGCCCTGCAAGCATGGAATGCGGACCTTCCCACTGGGCTATCTGAGGAACAATGGTCATGTTGTTGCAATCAGTTCACGACACTGTCCCCGAACTATAAGCTACG
This sequence comes from Triturus cristatus, assembly GCF_964204655.1. Classification (NCBI taxonomy): domain Eukaryota; kingdom Metazoa; phylum Chordata; class Amphibia; order Caudata; family Salamandridae; genus Triturus; species Triturus cristatus. The sequence goes on along the minus strand of NC_140579.1, from coordinate 830,896,745 downwards.
CCTTATTCATTTCAAATTTATACATAGATTCTAAAGAACTCCTGCTCAACTTCACCGCATGGGACTTGGGGACGATGCCGGCTGCTGATGATGTGGATTCGCTCCAGCAACATTTTCACACATGGCATGGCTCTGCCCCAATCTAGCTTACTTTTGGACCTCCGTTTTTAAAATTATACATGACATACTGGGCACGGCAAATGCCCCAGACCCCCTGTTGGGCTTATTGGAATATGTAAAGGAGACACCACAGGGACTCCGGAAATTACACACTTTTGTTATTACTGGCCAAGCGTAGAGTTGCTATACATTGGGGGAGGAGAGGGTCCATGACTGTGAACGATTGGATTTATGATGTAACATTTAGTCAGGAACAGTTATCAACCTTCTGGAATCTGATGCCCTCAGCATCCCAGCCACGTGACATATGGGGCCCCTTTCTGGAGTGGGCCCGCACATGACAACAGGCAGAACCGGACCACCCAAACACACCTGATGCACAACCCTTCAGCACACTAACAGGGCGTTTGCCACTAGCACTGTAAGCAGGAAATGTTTTTGTACATACCAGGGGAATAATGCATACACAATGTAGAACGGGCTTTGGCTGGATTTACATGGAAAGTTTCAAGACAAACTGGATAATGAGCTTGTAAAGTTATACCATGTTAATTGCACACAGATACTTCATGGGGTAATGTGGAGCAACAGACCTCCACATTTTTTTTGTATGTTTAGTATAAAAATGTCAATAAAAAAACCTGTGTAAAACGATAGCGTGTACACTATTTGCCTAGTTTGTTTTTGTTTAATTATGCAAAAGTTCAGGAAAATTATGCGAAATCCTATAAAATTACACAAATGCAAAATAAATTATGTAGTGCTATATTTGAGCGCAAAATGAGTTTTGCAATTTTGTAGTAAAAACATAGCACGAAAAAACATAAGTGGCATAAGGAAAAGACTCTCATGTTCTGGACATCTGTATTAGTCCCATGAGTTTGCGATAAACTTTTGCCACAAAGTTATGTGAGGTGGCACAGGAATTTTTATAACAAGTGTAGCATGAAATTCTAGAAATTACATGACTCAAGTAGCTTAATTTAAATTTCAACTGGGTCTCAATATTATGCCAAATGGTAAAGTTGGTGTTATGAGAAGTAGCCATCCACTTCTGTTTTTTTTTAAAGGCAGAGATACTCCCTACTAATATACAATTATATGTCATTGACGATAGAGGAAAAACCCCATGAAATGTGAAAAAAAACAGTGTTATGGGTTTTTGGTTGTGAGGTTTAGGGTGGGTATGTGTTTTTGGGTGTCAATGGAATTTGAGGTTTAGGGTGGGTATAGGTTTTTGGTGGTAAGGAATATTTTAGCGTTTAGGGTGAGTATAGGTTCCTAGGTGATAAGGGCTTTTTTAGGGTTTAGGGTGGGTATGGCTTTTCGGGCAGCACAGGAATTTGTAGGATTTAGGGTGGGTATGGGTTTTTGGTGGTAAGGTATTTTTTAGGGTTTAGGGTGAGTATAGTTTTTTTTAGGTGATAAGGGCTTTTTTAGGGCTAAAGGTGGGTATCGGTTTTTGGGCGGCATGGGAATTTGTAGGATTTAGGGTGGGTATGGGTTTTGTGTGGTTGGGGATTTTATATGTTTTAGGGTGGGTATGGGTTTGTAGGTTATATGGGATTTCTTTGCGTTTAAAGTGGCTATGGATTTTTGGGTGGCAAGGGAATTTTGAGGGTTTAGGTTTTGGGTGTCAGGAGATTTTTTAGGGTTGCGGGTGGGTATGGATTTTTGGGTGGTAAGGTATTTTTTTAGGGTTTAGGGTGGGTATGGGTTTTTAGGTGGCAACTGCATTTTTTAAGTTTACAGTGGTTATGGGTATTTGGGTGGATAGGGGTTTTTAGGGTGAGTATAGGTGTTTGGGTGGTAAGAGCTTTTTTTAGGGTTTGGGTGGGTATGATTTTTGAGTGGCAAGTGAATTTTAAGGGTTTAGGGTGGGTGTATGTTTTTGAGTGGTTAGGGATTTTTTAGGGTGGGTATGGGTTTTATGGGTGGCAAGGGAATTTTTAAGGTTTTGGGTGTGGGTATTTGTGGGGCAAGGGAAATGTTATGGTTTAGAGTCGGTATGGGTTTTTGGGTGATAAGGATTTTTTAGGGTTTAGAGTGGGTATGAGTTTTGGGTGGCAAGGGAAATTTTATGGTTTAGGGTGGGTTTGGGTTTTTGGGTGATAAGGTATTTTTAGGGTTTAGGTTGGGTATGGGTTTTTGGGCGAAAATAATTTTATTAGGGTTTAGCATTTGTATGGGTTTCTGAGTGGAAAGACATTTTTTAGGGTTTAGCACTTGTATGGGTTTTTGGGTTTCAAGAGAATTTTTAGGGTTTTGATGGGTATGGGTTTTTGAGTGGTAAGCGATTTTTTAGGGTTTAGGGTGGGTATGGGTTTTTGGATGGCAACTGAATTTTTTTAGATTTAGGATGGGTATGGGTATTTGGGTGGGAAGGGATTTTTTTAGGGTTTAGGGTGGGCCTGGGTTTTGGGTGGCAAGGGAACCTGAAGTGTTTATGGTAGGTATGGGTTTTTGGGTGGTAATGAATCTTTTAGGGTTTAGTGTTTGTATGCGTTTTTGGTGGCAGGGGAATTTTTAGGGTTTATGGGAGTGTGAATTTTTGCGTGGCAAGGGATTTTTTAGGGTCATGGGTTGGTATAGGTTTTTGGGTGGTAAGTGGATTTTTAGGGGTTAGGCTAGGTGTATGTTTTTGAGTGGTAAGGGATTTTTTTTGAGTTTAGTGTTTTATGGGTGGCAAGGGAATTTTTAGCGTTTAGGGTGGGTGTAGGATTTTTGGTGGCAAGGGATTTTGTAGTGTTTACGTTGTGCAAGGGTTTTTGGGTGGCAAGGGACTTTCTAGGGTTTATGGTGGGTATGGGTTTTTGGGTGGTATGGTATTTTTTAGGGTTTATGGTGAGTATAGGATTTTAGGTGAGAAGGGCTTTATTAGGGTTTAGGGTGGGTATGGGTTCTTGGGTGGCGAGGGAATTTTTAGCGTTTAGAGTGGGTGTGGGTTTTTGGGGGGGGCAAGGGAAATTTTATGGTTTAGGTTGAGTATGGGTTTTTCAATGATAAGGAATTTTTAGGGTTTAGGGTGGTTATGGGTTTTTGGGTTGTGAGGTTTGTCTTAGGGTTTAGGGGGTTATGGGTTTTTGGGTGGCAATGGAACTTCTAGGGTTTAGGGTGGGTATGGGTTTTTGGTGGTAAGGTATTTTTTAGGGTGAGTATAGTTTTTTTTTAGATGATAAGGGCTTTTTTAGGGCTAAAGGTGGGTATGGGTTTTGTGTGGTAGGGGATTTTATATGTTTTAGGGTGGGTATGGGTTTGTAGGTTATATGGGATTTATTTGCATTTAAAGTGGCTATGGGTTTTTGGGTGGTAAGGTATTTTTTTAGGGTTTAGGGTGGGTATGGGTTTTTAGGTGGCAACTGCATTTTTTAAGTTTACGGTGGTTATGGGTATTTGGGTGGAAAGGGGTTTTTAGGGTTTAGGGTGAGTATAGGTGTTTGGGCGGTAAGAGCTTCGTTTAGGGTTTGGGTGGGTATGATTTTTGGGTGGCAAGTGAATTTTAAGGGTTTGGGGGTGTATGTTTTTGAGTGCTTAGGGATTTTTTAGGGTTTAGGGTGGGTATGGGTTTTATGGGTGGCAAGGGAACTTTTAGCGTTTAGGGTGGGTGTAGGATTTTTGGTGGCAAGGGATTTTGTAGGGTTTACGGGGTGTAAGGGTTTTTGGGTGGCAAGGGATTTTTAAGGTTTTAGGTTGGGTATTGGTTTTTTTAGGTTTCAGGGTGCATATAGGTTTTTGGGAGGAAGGGTATTTTTTAGGTTTAGGGTGGGTATGGGCTTTGGGTGGCAAGGGCACCTTTTGGGTTTAGGGTGGGTATTGGTATTTGGGTGGTAACTAATTTTTTTGCGTTTAGCATTTGTATGTGTTTATGGGTGGCAAAAGATTTTTTGGGGTTTAGGGTGGGTAAGGTATTTTCGGTAGGATGCGAATGGGTTTTTGGGTGGCAATGGAATTTTTTGAATTTAGGATGAGTATGGGTGGCGAGGTATTTTTTAGGGTTTAACATTTGTATTGGTTTTTGGGTGGCAAGGGATTTTTAGGGTTTAGGGTGTGTATGTTTTTGGGGGGCATCGGATTTTTTAGGGTTTAGAGTGGGGCTGGGTTTTTATGTGGTAATGGACTTCTTATGGTTTAGGGTGGGTATGGGTTTTTGGGTAGCAGGGGAATATTTAGAGTTTAGGGTGGGGTGGGTATTTGGGTGGGAGGGATATTTTAGGGTTTAGGGTAGGTATGAGTTTTTGGGTGGCAAGGGCAATTTTAGGGTTTAGGGTGGATATGGGTTTTTAGGTGGCAAGTGTATTTTTAGGGTTTATGGTGGGTACAGGTTTTTGGGTGGTAAGGGCTTTTTTAGGGTTTAGCATGGGTGTGGGTTTCTTGGATGGCAAGGACATTTTTAAGGTTTATGGTGGGTGTGAATTTTTGGGGGCAAGGGAAGTTTTATGGTTTCGGGTGGGTATGGGTTTTTGGGTGATATGAGAATTTTTAGGGATTAGGGTGGGTGCGTGTTTTTGGGTGGTAAGGTATTTTTTTGGGTTGGGTATGGGTTATTGGGTGGCTTGTGAGTTTTTATGGGGTTAGGGTGGGTATGGGTTTTTTGGGTGGCAAGGGACTTTTGAAGGTTCGGGTAGGTATGTGTTTTTGGGTAGTAAGGGATTTTTTGTTTTAGGGTGGCAAGGGAATTTTTAGGGTTTTGGGTGGGGTTGGGTCTTCAGGTGGCAAGTGAACTTTTAGGGTGGGTATGTGTTTTTGGGTGGCAAGGGAATTTTTAAGGTTTAGGGTGAGTGTTGATTTTTTGGGGGGCATGGGAAATATGGTTTTGGGTAAGTATCGGTTTTAGATGCAAAGGAAATTTGCAGGGTTTAGGATCTGTGTGTGTTTTTGAGTGGTAAGGTATTTTTGGGGTTTAGGTTGGGTATGGGTTTTTGGGTGGAAATTGAGTTTCAGGTTTCTGGTGGTTATGGGTTTTTGGTGGCATGTGAATTTTCAGTGGTTAGCATGGGTATTAGTTTTAGGGTGGGTATGGGTTTTAGGTGGTAAGGAATTTGTTTGGGGTTAGGGTGGCAAAGGAATTTTCTAGGGTTTAGCGTGGGTATGGGTGTTTGGGTGGCAAGGGACTTTTTAGGATTTAGGGCGGGTATTGTTGTTTGATTGGCAAGGGAATTTTTAGGAGTTAGGGTGGGTATGGGTTATTGAATGGCAACGGAATTTTTAGTTTTCTATATCTTTTGTGCCGGTTGACGTATCTTCACAAAATGTTCCCAAAAAAGTGTGCCGGTGAATCTAGCTGTGCATGGAATGTTTCGGGGGCATAGAAAAAGGCAGAGGTCAAACAAAGTGCATTTACCTAGAGTCTTTACACACCCCTGCAGCCCGAACCACCAGACAGAATTATAAAAAAAAAAATCGGGAGGAAAGTAGATTCTGTTCTGGAGATCATGCCTGTTATTATTTGGTGTAAATCATTCAGTAGTTATTGAGATATTATAGGAAACCAAATTTGTATATCTGGGTGTTAGAGTCGGGGATCTCTGATTGGCTCAAGGATGTCCTTGTGTCAAGCAGGGACCCTCTCCTCCACGTCAGGGCAAAGGATAACCCCTTTTGGAATGACCCTTGCTCACCCTCTAGGTGCGTGGCGTGAGCAGCCAAGGCGATTCTTCAGGCATTGTTGGTTAAGCACTTACAATCTCACACACACAGTAAATACATCAATCCCCCCAGAAACGGACACCAGGCTTAGATATGGGAAAATACGCTTCTTTATATAAAAATAGTTATCTCAATATGCAGATTTATCACAAGACTAGTAACGTTGTTTCGATGCCACCAGATTATGAAGCAGGCAAGCAGTTCTTTAAGCGGGTACTTCTTTTAGTCTTTTACCAATGTCACTTGAGGGATTCCAGTCTTGACTTACTTCAGGCCTACCGCGGCTCACGCATCTGTCGTGGGCGCGCCTGCGCCGTGCACAACTCTTCCCGGCAGCTCCGGGGCGGCGGGAGGTGAGACGGGCGTGCAGTGCGGTGAGGATAACGGGGAAATAAGGCGGTGCGGGCCCCGAGCCCGATACTGGAACTCCTTTAGTGATGTGGAGAGTCGGCACAGGTCGGTGCGACTCTCAGCTTGGGAAGTGTTCTTGGGTCCTCAAACAGCGGGTGTGGGCAGGCAGGCAGGCGCAGCCAGCGACCCTTGGCACGGCGGTGCAGGGGGGGGGTCTCCCCAGCAGGGGCGGCGCGGCCAGAGATGTCCGGGGATAGCGAAGCGGGGTCGCAGGGCACGGACAGTGCGGCTGAGGACCCGGCGGGGATCACGATCGTCGGACGGATTCCGGCGGGAGGGGGGACAGCGCTTTCAGCGCACTCCAGTGGCAGGCGGTAACAGGGGCGCAGGCAACCTAGCCCGGGGGCAGAGAGCGGCTCCGGACAGAGCGGGGCTCTCACGGGGTTACGGCAGGCAAGCTCCTGAGTGTCACGGCCCTAGGAGGGGGCGATGAGGGGCGCAGTCTCTTTCCAGCGGGATGCACACACGGCTCGAATTGGTGGACGAGCAAAAGCACAGAGAACCCACTGGTCCTGGGGTTCAGTTCAGGGGGCAAGCTCAGATCAAGCCCTTGGAGAATGTTCAAGCACAAAGCAGCAAAGTCTTTTCAGCAAGTCTTTTCCTCTCCTTTTTCAGCAAGGCAAGCAGCAGGCCAGTCCTTCCAGCGTCTTCTTCTCCTCCTAGTCGGGCAGAGGTTCTTTGTGGTAAACAGGATTCTGATTTCTTAGGAGCTAACCTCCTACTTTTATACCACCTTTCTTTTGTTCTCTCAGGCCAGGGGGACCTTCGCATAACCGTTCTCAGTCCTGAGCACTTTGTTGGGGGGTACTCTGACTTCTGCTTTCAGTGTGAGGGGCAGGCACATCAGCCGCTCCACAGGAGGTGGAGCCGGCATTCAGGGGACAAGTACTTTCAGGAGCACCTTGTGGACAGCGCTTCGCCCGTCCTGGCCAGGTGCAGGCTGAGTCATCAGTCGCTCCCCAGGGGGCGGAGCCAGCATTGTGGTAGTGGAGCACTGCCCTATTCAGAGTCCAAGGGGCACTCCCACCTCCCACCAAGGTGTCCTCCTGCCATTCGCTACCTGTCATCCCCCCAGCCCTGTCACTCACATGGCCCAGACAGTCAGATACACGCACAGCAGAGGCGGCTGAAATGATTAAGCGAGTAAATACTGACTTTCTAAAAGTCGTATTTACAAACCCAGGATAGTAAAATAAACTTGGCTACAAGAAGTATTTTATCATCCCGAGTTCAGGCATACTAAACATATCTTTCTACCATGTTCCCCGAGCCTGCTGGGATTATAGGATGTAATAATTCCAGCAGCTCATCTGGCCTAAGGGGAGCAGGTAGCCTTGCAATAGTGAACTACGAATATGGCGGTAATTCACTACTAGGACAGGCCACACAACCAGGGCCTGTCCTACCTTACACCTACAACGCACCCTGCCCGGGGGCCTGCCATAGGGGTGACGAACATGAGGCTAAGGGAAGGTTCTGGAGGCTGGCAAGTGTGGGTACTTGCCCAGCCGGCGGGACAGTACGGGACTGCACGCGGGGTCTGCAGTGGCAGACCCAGGACATATTTTACATGGCCGCTGTTGTGGGTGGCGCAACCAGCGCTGCAGCCCACTAGCGGCATTGGCATTCACAAGCCCTGGCACTCCGGGTGCACTTTACTGGGGACTGGCAGTGAATCCAATCAACCAATCATGTATATCAATTATGAACACTTTATCTAGGGAGCACTTGCGCTGCGGCACGGATTAGCCGTGGCGCGGCGCCCTGAGCGGACAACACCAGCAAAACAATCGAGGCACACCATCAAAAAGTGGAAGGGAAACTCACGCCAAGGTGCCAGGTCTAACACGTGTCCCCTCCAGCTGAAATGTGGGGAGAACTACCCTTGCCCAGGGGGTTCCTCGTCACTAAGGCGGAAATACCTGGACAGACCGTCAGCGTTGGCGTGATCTGTACCAGGACGGTGTTCCACCATAAAGTCCATACCCTGTAGGGAGATGGACCACCTCAACAGCTTTGGGTTCTCACCCCTCATTTGCATCAACCATCTGAGGGGCCTGTGGTCCGTCTGAACCCGGAAGTGAGACCCAAACACGTAGGGTCTTAGCTTCTTCAGCGCCCAGACCACAGCAAATGCTTCTCGCTCAATTGCGCTCCACCTACTTTCCCGTGGAAGTAACCTCCTACTGATGAAGGCTACGGGTTGGTCCCAGCCCTCCTCAGTCATCTGTGAGAGAACAGCCCCTACACCATGCTCTGAAGCGTCTGTCTGCACTAGGAATTCCTTGGAGAAGTCAGGGGCCAAGAGCACGGGTGCCGTGCACATGGCAGTCTTCAGGGTGTCGAAAGCTTTCTGACAGGTGTCAGTCCAGATCACGTTCCTGGGCTGCTTCTTGGAAGTCAGCTCTGTCAAGGGGGCAACAATCGTTCCATAGCCCTTGACAAACCTCCTGTAGTACCCAGTGAGCCCCAGGAAGGCCCTCACTGCGGTCTGCGTCTTGGGGGGTTCCCAAGCCAGGGTGGTCTCAATTTTGGGTTGCAAGGGTGCCACCTTGCCACTCCCCACTTGGTGTCCCAAGTACACCACGGAACCCTGCCCGATCTGGCACTTGCTTGCCTTGATCGTGAGGCCTGCTCGGCGCAGAGCCATCAACACTTCCCAGAGGTGGCGCAGGTGTTCGGGCCAGGTGGCACTGAACACTGCGATGTCATCCAGGTAGGCGGCACTGAACTCATCCAGCCTAACCAGTACCTGGTTGACCAACCTCTGAAAGGTGGCAGGGGCATTCTTCATTCCAAATGGTATGACCCGGAACTGGAAGTGCCCATCTGGTGTAGAGAATGCTGACCTCTCTTTGGCCCCATCGGTCAAGGCGATCTGCCAGTACCCAGACGTTAAATCAAACGTGCTGAGGAACCGGGCAGCTCCCAGCCGATCAATGAGCTCATCAGCTCTGGGGATGGGGTGCGCGTCAGTCTTGGTTACTGAATTGAGTCCTCTGTAGTCCACACAGAACCGGAGTTCAGGTGTGGCTCCCGGCGCAGCAGCTTTGGGGACCAAGACCACGGGGCTGGACCAAGGACTGCTGGAGGACTCAACCACCCCTAAGGCAAGCATTTTGGAGACCTCCTCCTTGATGCAAGCTCTGACCCTGTCAGTTACCCTGTAAGCCTTGTGCTTCACAGGTAAGCTGTCTCCTGTGTCCACATCATGGACGCACCAATCTGTGACACCAGGAACCAGGGAGAACCTATCTGGAAACTGCCCCAGCAAGTGGCGGCAATCTTCCTGTTGTTCGGGCGTCAGGGTGGGTGAGAGGTTAACTCCATCCACTGACCCATCTTTCTCAGAGGCTACTAAGAGGTCAGGAAGAGGCTCAGTCTCCTCTTCCATTCCATCATCAGTGGCCAGCAGCATGCCCACTTCGGTCCTCTCTAAGTGGGGCTTAAGGCGGTTAACATGAAGGACCCTCAAAGGGTTCCTGGGAGACCGCATGTCCACCAAGTAGGTGATAGGACTTTTGCGCTCCACAACCTCAAATGGACCTGTCCACTTATCCTGAAGTGCACAAGGCTCCACTGGGGCCAAGACCCACACCTTTTGTCCAGGTTGAAGCTCTACCAGAGTGGCATTCCGGCCGTACCACCGCTTCATCTCCTCCTGGCTGGCTTCCAGATTTGCCTCAGCAAGTTGCCTGAAACGCCTAGTCTGGTTCCTGAAGGCCAGCATGTAACTGTATACATTCTGGGGAGGTTTCCTGGGAGATTGCTCTCAGCCTTCCTTGACCAAACTCAGAGGTCCTCTTACCGGGTGACCATACAGAAGCTCAAAGGGGCTGAACCCTAGAGACTTCTGGGGCACCTCTCGGTAAGCAAAGAGCAGGCATGGCAAGAGGACGTCCCACTTACGCCTCATTGGACCGTCTAGGCCCATGATCATGCCTTTGAGGGTTCGGTTGAATCTCTCAACCAACCCATTTCCTTGGGGGTGGTAAGGAGTGGTGAACTTGTAAGTTACCCCACACTCCTTCCACAGGGACTTCATATATGTGGATATGAAATTGGTCCCCCTGTCGCTCACCACCTCTAGAGGGAATCCCACTCTGGAGAAAATTCCCATCAGTGCCCGTCCCACCACAGGGGCCGTCACTGTCCTCAAAGGGATGGCTTCAGGGTACCGGGTGGCATGATCCACCAAGACCAGGATGAACCTGTTGCCCAGGGCTGTCTTGGGGTCCAGAGGCCCAACAATATCAATACCCACTCGCTGGAATGGCGTACCGACCACGGGGAAGGGTTGCAGAGGAGCCTTGTGCTTCCCTCCACTCTTACCACTTGCCTGGCAAGTCTGACAGGTTCTGCAGTAGGAATCTGAATTCTTGTGCATTTGGGGCCAGTAGAAGTGAGTGACAAGCCTGTCATAGGTCTTGTCCATCCCCCAAATGTCCTGCTAAAGGCACATCATGAGCCAGCCCCAGTAGGAAGGTTCTGAACTTCTGGGGTACCACCAGCACACGGGCTGACCCAGGTTCAGCAGCCTTAGGCTCGGAATACAGGAGGTCACTCTCCCAGTACACGTAGTGTGTTTTGGCCTGAACACCATTGGCCTGGTCTGCAGCCTGCTGCCGCATACCCACGAGAGAAGGGCATTCTTTCTGCTCCCTGCAGAATTCCTCCCTGGAGGGGCCTCCTTCTTGCTGCCAATGGGTCAGCTCAGGCAGGTCTCCCAGTTCGGCAATCTGTTCCCCGGTAGGCTCCAGAGCATCCCCCTCAGGGTCTGCTTCCTCCTGGGCCGTGGGAACTTCGGGGCCGGTTTCCCGCGCCTCCTGCGCCTTCTCCCTAAGGCCGGTTCCTGGACCTCTCCCTCAGGCTCCAGGACCCTTTCAACACCCCTACTGGCTGTCATTGACCGGGTGGTCATGCACGCCCAATCGGGTAGACCCACCATCCTCAGATGCGTGGTCTTCTCCACCTTTTCCCAAGGGGAGCTCTCTAGGTCGTTCCCTAGCAGACAGTCTACAGGCATGTCAGTTCTCACAGCGACTTGTAGAGTACCAGAGACCCCCCCCCCCCCCACTCAAAGGGAATTTGAGCCATTGGACAACGACTCTCTGTTGTCAGCATTGACAACCCTACAGTAGGCATTGGGTACAATCTGCTCTTGAGACACCAGGTGTTGCCTCACCGAGGTCACGCTGGCTCCTGTATCTCTAAGAGCCTCAACCTTCTTTCCATTGATGGTCACTACTTGCCCATATTTCTTAGTGTTAGAGGGTAAGTAGGTTTCAGGGACCATCTCACTGTCTCCTAGCGAGACTAGGGTCATATGCGCAGGACCCCCACCCCCCTGGACTGCTACCTCCTCCCCAAATTTAACATGAGCTACTTGCCGGGGTGGAGCACCAGTGGGTGCTGTCTTTCCAAACAGGCGACACTTAGGATCAGAGGCAATGTGACCCGGGTCACCACACCTGTAACAATTGAAGGGCCCCTTTGGAACAGGCCTACCTGTCGGGGCCCCGTTCTGCTGCGGGGGTGGGGGAGGCTGAGAACCCTTCTGCTGGTTCCCTTGGGGATTACTTTGGGGGCCTTTTTGGAACCCCTTCTGTTTACCCTTGTCCCCCCCCCACTCTTCTGCTGGGGACCCTGCCCACCTTTGGCGGAGTCTCCCACTTGACCCTTGTGGACCCTGGTGCTGAGCCAGCGGTCCGCCTCCTCAGCAAGCTTCCTCTGGTTGGACAGCTTGCTATCAATCAGGTGCTGGCGTAGCTGAGGAAAACCTTGACTGGACAAGTGCTCCCATGCAATTAAATCAAGCAGCCCTTGATAATCATTCACTTTGCTACCCTTCACCCAACCATCCAGTGCTCTGCAGAAGAAAGTTACATACTCCACATACGTACTCTCAGGGATCTTCTTAGTCTCCCTGAACCTCTGTCTGTATAGCTCAGGAGTTAACCCATACCTGGTCATTAAAGCTTCCTTCATATGGGGGTATGAGGTCTGGATTTCTAGGGGCAAATCTAACAGTGTGTCACGCCCCTCAGCAAGGAACCTTCCCCATAACCCCGCTCCCCAGTCTTTCTCAGGGACCCGGTGTGAAGACATGGCCACCTCATAGGCCCTAAACCACTGCCCTATGTCATCCTTTCTAAAATACTCCTTAACTACATCTTTGGGGATGTACACCTTGGACTCTACCTGCACCGGCGGAGTGCTGCCACCAGAAGGAGCTGTTTCCAAACTTTTTGCCTTCAGCTCCAACTCCTTCAATCTTATATCATGATCCATTTGGCGTTGTTGTGCCTCCAAGGCCAACTTCTGCTTTTCCATTTGTCCTGCCAACTTTGCCATCTCCATTGCATGCGCCCTGTCTGCTGCCCTGTCTGCCAGCTCCTCTGGCGACAGGACTCTGCTGGGCTCCCCAAGGTTGTCGGGTGGAACGATGTCCCCCGCATTCTGTGGGTCTCTTGACTCCTTCCAGGCTCTCAACGCCTTGGTGTATTGGATCTTCCTCTTGAATCCAGCATGGGGAACTCGGAGTTTTACACTGTAGCCTTTCAATTGCTCTACTGTGTATCCTTCCAGCTCCTCCCAATCCACCTCATCTATTCCAGAAATCACAGAGAGTGCTCTTCCAGCAGGGAGTGAGCCAGGCATGGTTGCAATAATGGCAGATGTCTCAACAAAGTTCAGAAAATGAAAACCTGTGGCTGCGTTACTTGGTCTGCTCTCACTATCTGGTGATTAATAATTCACTGTATGCAAATTACAAATGCAAATCCGAAATCCCAGCCGCTGCCAACAATGTTAGAGTCGGGGATCTCTGATTGGCGCAAGGATGTTCTTGTGTCAAGCAGGGACCCTCTCCTCCACGTCAGGGCAAAGGATAACCCCTTTTGGAATGACCCTTGCTCACCCTCTAGGTGCGTGGCGTGAGCAGCCAAGGCGATTCTTCAGGCGTTGTTGGTTAAGCACTTACAATCACACACACAGTAAATACATCAATCCCCCCCAGAAACGGACACCAGGCATATGGGAAAATACGCTTCTTTATATAAAAATAGTTATCTCAATATGCAGATTTATCACAAGACTAGTAACGTTGTTTCGATGCCACCAGATTATGAAGCAGGCAAGCAGTTCTTTAAGCGGGTACTTCTTTTAGTCTTTTACCAATGTCACTTGAGGGATTCCAGTCTTGACTTACTTCAGGCCTACCGCGGCTCACGCATCTGTCGTGGGCGCGCCTGCGCCGTGCACAACTCTTCCCGGCAGCTCCGGGGCGGCGGGAGGTGAGACGGGCGTGCAGTGCGGTGAGGATAACGGGGAAATATGGCGGTGCGGGCCCCGAGCCCGATACTGGAACTCCTTTAGTGATGTGGAGAGTCGGCACAGGTCGGTGCGACTCTCAGCTTGGGAAGTTTTCTTGGGTCCTCAAACAGCGGGTGTGGGCAGGCAGGCAGGCGCAGCCAGCGACCCTTAGCACGGCGGTGCAGGGGGGGTCTACCCAGCAGGGGCGGCGCGGCCTGAGATGTCCGGGGATAGCAAAGCGGGGTCGCAGGGCACGGACAGTGCGGCTGGGGACCCGGCGGGGATCACGATCGTCGGACGGATTCCGGCGGGAGGGGGGACAGCGCTTTCAGCGCACTCCAGTGGCAGGCGGTAACAGGGGCGCAGGCAACCTAGCCCGGGGGCAGAGAGCGGCTCCGGACGGAGCGGGGCTCTCACGGGGTTACGGCAGGCAAGCTCCTGAGTGTCACAGCCCTAGGAGGGGGCGATGAGGGACGCAGTCTCTTTCCAGCGGGATGCACACACGGCTCGAATTGGAGGACGAGCAAAAGCACAGAGAACCCACTGGTCCTGGGGTTCAGTTCAGGGGGCAAGCTCAGATCAAGCCCTTGGAGAATGTTCAAGCACAAAGCAGCAAAGTCTTTTCAGCAAGTCTTTTCCTCTCCTTTCTCAGCAAGGCAAGCAGCAGGCCAGTCCTTCCAGCGTCTTCTTCTCCTCCTAGTCGGGCAGAGGTTCTTTATGGTAAACAGGATTCTGATTTCTTAGGAGCTAGGCTCCTACTTTATACCACCTTTCTTTTGTTCTCTCAGGCCAGGAGGGCCTTCGCATAACCGTTCTCAGTCCTGAGCACTTTGTTGGGGGGTACTCTGACTTCTGCTTTCAGTGTGAGGGGCAGGCACATCAGCCGCTCCACAGGAGGTGGAGCCGGCATTCAGGGGACAAGTACTTTCAGGAGCACCTTGTGGACAGCGCTTCGCACGTCCTGGCCAGGTGCAGGCTGAGTCATCAGTCGCTCCCCAGGGGGCGGAGCCAGCATTGTGGTAGTGGAGCACTGCCCTATTCAGAGTCCAAGGGGCACTCCCACCAAGGTGTCCTCCTGCCATTCGCTACCTGTCATCCCCCCAGCCCTGTCACTCACATGGCCCAGACAGTCAGATACACGCACAGCAGAGGCGGCTGAAATGATTAAGCGAGTAAATACTGACTTTCTAAAAGTCGTATTTACAAACCCAGGATAGTAAAATAAACTTGGCTACAAGAAGTATTTTATCATCCCGAGTTCAGGCATACTAAACATATCTTTCTACCATGTTACCCGAGCCTGCTGGGATTATAGGATGTAATAATTCCAGCAGCTCATCTGGCCTAAGGGGAGCAGGTAGCCTTGCAATAGTGAACTACGAATATGGCGGTAATTCACTACTAGGACAGGCCACACAACCAGGGCCTGTCCTACCTTACACCTACAACGCACCCTGCCCGGGGGCCTGCCATAGGGGTGACGAACATGAGGCTAAGGGAAGGTTCTGGAGGCTGGCAAGTGTGGGCACTTGCCCAGCCGGCGGGACAGTACGGAACTGCACGCGGGGTCTGCAGTGGCAGACCCAGGACATATTTTACATGGCCGCTGTTGTGGGTGGCGCAACCAACGCTGCAGCCCACTAGCGGCATTGACATTCACAAGCCCTGGCACTCCGGGAGCACTTTACTGGGGACTGGCAGTGAATCCAATCAACCAATCATGTATATCAATTATGAACACTTTATCTAGGGAGCACTTGCGCTGCGGCACGGATTAGCCGTGGCACGGCGCCCTGAGCGGACAACACCAGCAAAACAATCGAGGCACACCATCAAAAAGTGGAAGGGAAACTCACGCCAAGGTGCCAGGTCTAACACTGGGCATATGTGGTACTTTTGTAGTGCCTTTGTATTTATGTTTAAAACTCAAACTTTTAGAAAACACTGGATGATGTCATCAGTGGTGTCATGAATAATGTCACAGACCATGTCATAAATGATATAATATGTGAGGTCATAAGCAGTGCATTGTGGTTTTGAACGATTTCCTGTAAGCTTTGGCTTTTTTAGTGAATTTTTAAGGTTTTTTTAAAATTCTGTTTCCTAAGTATAATGACCCTAAAACCTTTGTTTTTTTCAGTGAATTTCTATGTTTTTTTTAACCGTTAGTAAGATGCTCATCACAATGCACATTGTGGGGTTAAACACAGGGTCTGGCCTGGCGTTGTGCTGCCCCCACCCAAGCTTGCTGCTCCTGCCCACCCCCTCTTTGCTATCCATTGTCCACTTCCATGACCCTGCTCCCTCATTACAGCAATTCCTGCCCCATCCCCCTCCTCCCTACCCTCTTTTATCTGAGTCCATGCTTGAGCCCCCTCACTTCTGCCCTGCATGGTCTGATGTGCTGCCACTGCTCTCCATCAAGCTTGACGTCCCTGCCCTTTGTTGCCAAATTCTATGCCTCATCATTGCCCTCCTGCTTAGCCTCTGTGCTTGGCTTGCTGTCCCTACTCTCTTTCGCTTGCCCTCCGATGTCTGTGAGCATGCCACTGCTCCCCTCCGTCTGCTCACCATATTCCATGGATCGGCCACACTCCTATCTACTCTAAGTATTCTGTTGAGCTGCCACTGCCCCTTCCACCTGCCTGGCATCGTCAGATAGCTGCCGCCTGTCCCTGCTACCTCCACCCTGCCTGTAAAGTTCTTTGCCCCATCCCCTCTCTCCTGTCCTCCAAGATCCATTTTGTTGCTACTCCCTTCTGCCTCTATGCTCGATTTTGCTGCGTGGTCTGTTGTGAAGCCCTACCCCTGCCCTCTTTTGTGTGTGTCCAGCCCATACCCCTCCCTTCTGTCCTCCAAGGTCCTTTGTGCATGCTCCTGTCTCATTCCTCTTGCCCACCATGGCCATTGTGCTGCCCTAACCCTCCTGCTTGCCATGCATAGTCTTCTGTGCTGCCACATCCCCTCCCACCTGCCCTGTGTCGTCAGTTTGCTGTCCCTGACCGCCCCTCACCTTTCCTCTAATGTCTGTGTGTATAGCATTATAGTCTCACTGTTGCCCTCCATGGTGTGTTGTGCTTCCGGTGCCCGTCCCTTCTGCCCTCCATTGTCAGATTGCTGCTCCTGCCTTGACCCCTTACCCCGGACTCCGTTTTCCATGTTCAGACCTATACCCCCGCCTTCCTGCCTTATCTGGTCCTTTGTCATGCCCCTGCCCCCCTGCCTCCTGCCCTTCATGGTCCGTTAGGCTGCAACTGTCCCTCCTGTCTGTCTGGGATGGTCAGCTTGCTGCCGTTGCATCTTTCCTCTCTGTTCTCTGTTGTCAATGTGCATGGTCCTGTCCAATCCCTATTGCTTTCCAGGGTCTGTTGTGCTGCACTGTCATCCCACTTGCACTGTCTGGTGTATTGTGCTACTACAACCCCCGATGCCTGCTCTGTAAGGTGCTTTTGGTGGTGGTTTCTGATGGTCATATCACATCTCAATCCTAGCTTCAAAATGCTGGAGGCAAACCATGACTCTACCATGAAGGAACACATGACAATTAAAGTATCTGTCAGTGTAGGACACACTAAAATGTCACAGGAAGTCCCAACAAAATGCTCTAATATCACACCATGTCATGCTAGGCTTGATATGACAGAGTAGAGGTTGAATGTTTTTGGGGACCAACTGAATTCCATCTCTGGCTGGAGAGGTTTGGTGCGATGTTGAATGTGAAGATTGTAACAGATGGGACAACATCTATATTTGTGAGACTCCTGATAATGTAAAAGGAAAAAGACATTCTGGGCATTTTGGCTCAGACAACCTGCTTTGATGAGGGCCTGAGTGGGACAAGTAGTCAGCAAAAGCCGTTCTCCCTCCTCCACGGTCATACGCTCTTCTCCCTAAGAACAAATAAGCCACTCTTTTCATGGACACCTTAGCCATTAACCCCTCTTAATTCTTGGATGTTCTCTGAGGCGAGGCACATCTTTATTAAAATCATTACCATGGACTCAAGGATTACTGTGGTCTAAGTCTCCACAAGTAATGGTACTAAAGCCATCTTTGCCTTCAGGTTATCTAGATTTTAGAATTCCTCAGGAATTGTCTAGTAGTAAGAGGTGATTGGAAGTTTGTGATTGTATTTATATAGTGCTTACTACCCTTGACGAGGTATTGAAGCACTTTTTGGTGAATAGGGCACTACTCCAGAAAACAGAAAAAAAGATTAGGTGGATGCCTCTACATATCATACTTGACACATTTGGATATCGATAATGAGGGCACTACTCAAAGCTGTGAACTTCAATCGGTTGGACACTTGGGGACTGCTTCACCTGCCTCCTTTACGAATGAGTACACATTTGTGTCCTGTGTCCATGGGATGAAGTTTCATTGGCTTAGCCCTGTTTTTAAATTCTATGCTACCATTTGTATACTCAAGGAGGCATTTCCAAGCATGCCTGAGTGTGCTAGGTTTACATCAAGTTCATGTGGTTGTTTCAAAGTTCACGCATAGCCACCACATTTAGAACCAATGTATTTCCCATCTTGGAATGGTAAACCTGTGATATACGATATCCATAATGGTCTCCTGGTGTAGAGGAAGCGGCCATGTGAGATGCAGTGTACTGCAGAAGAAATGAGCAGCAAGCAAGCAACCCTTTAGGATCGCCTGGAGGACTGCAGAACCCTCTTAAGAAGCATTAGAATAAAAATAAGAAAAGCAAATAAAAGGGGAACAATACGTTCCAATCTAAAGGACTGACCAACTAAGCCTGACACTAATGCACTCTCATCTTCAGGTGGCTGAGCACACATGATCAGAAAATGCTGTCATTCACAAGAGAGCCAATGAATGATGGCGACTGAACCTTTACCCCATGCACCTCACCTCATGAATGGAAGCAGAGTGTAAATGACACTCAGACAGACCAATGCAATGACAGAAGCGAGCTGGGCCAAAGGTCCTCTATGTATTTATATGGATATAAATGTATGAATAGACTAGATCTATGGCACAGGACATAATATTTCCATATCGAACCCAGTCCTAAAGTTTTGAGCGTCCGCTTTTCCACAAGGCAACTATCGGAAACAGCCCTAAAGTTAGGAAGGGGTCAAAGCTACAGTTGGCTTACCAAATACCTACAGCCTAACAAGGATTGTGACAGAGAATACCTTCTATATCCATGGTTTGTCACACTGTGTAGCCAACATAAAAAAATATTGCCCACTATGGTAATCTGTGAGATTCCATCTAACAAAATGCCTAGCTGAAGGTTTTAATATAGAGTAATCAAGATCCACACTTAAATGCCTATTGGTGTTCTCATATGCTTTTTACAAAAATGTTAGGTCTGGTGGCTTTGTCATACCATTCAATACCAAATAGATCAGGCACATAGCCATGATCATTATCACTGGCTTGACACCATAACCAACCCAGTACTACTGTAATGAGCATATATGTTGCCTCAAGCTAAAAAGTGCAATTCAAACAGTGTTTGTAGCAGAAGCACACACATTCATCCCGGTCAAGTCCTGTACTAAGAGAAAGCTACATGTGAGTGTATCCTAAATCTCACTCTCTCTCAGTGGGACTGTGAAAGCTCTATTTTGTTGTCACATCAGGTCAGGCAATGGGTGCACTGCCAAGCCAGTCTTAAAATTCGATCTAGGTTAGTGTAGCCTTTACCTCTTAAACACAGAACCGCACTCTGAAATTTAAAACATCTTCTTTTGGGGGCGTGGCCTGAGGCGTCAAGATGGCGGTCGCACTCTTTGCTCCGGACCCCCTCCGTCATTCACTTTGCACCTGCCGCCGATTGCTGCCATCCATTGTACCTGTCTGCTGCTGGAGCTCCGTTACAATACCTGGCTGCATCCTAGGCAGTTTCCGAGCCCTCTCTGGTCGATCTGGTGCTCCTGCCGCCATAGCTTCTTAACTGCGCGCCGGAAATGGCGGCCTGATCGGAGGTTGAGGCCTGAGCGGCGGGCCCTGAGTGCCGCTGTCATCTCATCTCGGAGCCCTGTGTGGCGGCGAGGGCAGCTGCCTCCATCTGCAGCCCAGCGGTGCGATTGAATTCCGGGCCGAGGAGGACTGACGCTGGCTGCGGCACCGGCACCGGGTGGTGAGGCGGTCCCGGTCGTCGTGGTGCTGGTGGTGACGCCTTTCTTCCTCCGGCGGTGGGGGTGAGGCCATCACATCGGGTGGCCGAGGGGTGTCCAGGTGCTCCCCGCCCACTCCTCTCCATCAACCTCCTCATCCTCCCCAGGTGGGCCTGGGCCTGCTTCCTGGGATCTGACGGGGCGCCTCCTCTGACCATCACTGCCTGACTTGTCCTGCGGTGGGCCCGCTGCCGGGAGGGCCCGGGGTGCGGGTGAGGTCGTTCACCTGGTGCGGTCCCACTGGTGGCGGGATCCTTGTTCTCCTGTCGGGGGTTCGGCCACCATATCGGGTGGAGAGATGGGATGGTGACCTGCTACCCCTGCCTCCCCCTCTCCGCTCACCTCCTAATCCTCTTGCGGGCCAGGGCCTACCTCCCGAACGGCCTAAGGTTCCGCGAGGCGCCTTCCTCGGCCACAGTTGCTTGGACTGTCATGGGCCTGCCTCTGCGGGCCGCTGCAGCCCTTCCTCCGGAGTGAGGTTTGGGCCTGGGACCTCCCGTCCGCCCGGCGGGTGGGGTTCGGCCACCGCGTCAGGTGGCGGTGCAGTGGTGCAGCGTTAGTGCCCCTCACCCCCGCTTCTTCATCCCTGACTGGCGCCCGTGCTGGGAGGTGGCCGGTACGGTGAACGCCTGGACCAACCTGATAGCCCCCCTCGGCGGCGGTGGGTGTCTGGGATTGACCCCCGGCCCTTCTCCCCCGGTGGGCCTGGTGACCAATACTTGCCTTCATTGGACTGTCCGGCCCTGGTGACGATGGGCAGGACCCGCGCGCCACAGACCCCGGCCCCCCACTCAAACGAAAATGGACCAATTCACCACGGCGGACCGAGATCCAGGTGGGGGACCGTCTGCTGCACCGGGGGTCGCAGGGGGAGATCTCTCCACCATCCTTCAGGCGATCAGCACGTCGCAGGCCTCCGTGGAGAGCAAGATAGGTGAGGGCAGATGGGTCTCTCATCCGCCAAGATATGCGCAATGCAACGGCACACATCACGGAGGCGGAATCCCGTATTTCCACCGCGGAGGATGACATTGAACAGCTCAAGACCCAGGTGGCCCGCCTTCAGACCCAGGCCTCAGAGCTCCACCGCAGGGCAGAGGATGCCAAAAATAGATCGCAAAGGAACAACCTCCGCCTTATTGGCTTTCCCGAGGGAGAGGAGCAGGGGCACGCCGCCACGTTTATAGAGACCTGGGTGCGCTCGTGGATCCCCAAGGAGAGCCTCTCACCCTGGTTTACAATTGAACGGGCTCACGGCTCCCAAACCACCACCTGGAGCTCCCGCCCGTCCCCTAATCCTAAAGGTCTTTAAATCATGGTATTCCCGGATTACTCCCAGGGGGTGCAGACCCAACGCCGCTCCTACGATGAAGTCAAGCAGAAGCTCCGCTCCATGGGTCTCCGCTACAGCCTTCTCTTCCCGGCCCGGCTCAAGGTCATCTTCCAGGACAAGACATTCTTTTTCAACAGCCCCCGGGCAGCCTGGACCTGGCTCACGGAGGAGCGACCCCTTCTGATGGGGGCGGTCCCCTCTTCCGCCCAGCAGGACCCCCCGCAGCCACACCCAACTTTGCCTAGGCCCCAGCGACCCCGAACCAGGTACCACAAGAAAAATGACCACCGGAGGGCGGTTTCTCGCTCGCCGGGCGAGTCTTCGTCGCACCCTCCTTCCCACACTCCTCCTCGGAAGTACCCCTCCCCCAGCCCGACTACTTCATTGATCGACCTGAGTGGTATTCCCGAGCCCTCTGGGACCTTACGCCACACCGTGTCGGACTCTGACCTGTCCCGGAACCCTGAGATTCGGAGACCCAGTGACGATGGAACACATGAGGGGGCCTCGCCCTAGGAACTCTGGTTTTTTGCCCCGGTAGCATCCGCGTGTTATCAGGTCTTGAAGTTCCGGCAGCACAGGGGCTGTCCTGCCGTCGCCT
Organism: Triturus cristatus; assembly: GCF_964204655.1. Taxonomy (NCBI): domain Eukaryota; kingdom Metazoa; phylum Chordata; class Amphibia; order Caudata; family Salamandridae; genus Triturus; species Triturus cristatus. The sequence goes on along the minus strand of NC_140579.1, from coordinate 830,875,161 downwards.
TGCCCTGATGCCTTTTGGTTCCCCTCAGTTCAAGACTTGCTCAATGTACCGAATGTCTAGTTGACCTGCCTGTATTAGCAGCTGTTGGCGTACCTTTATCCGGTCTAATGGAGGGGGGTCCATCTCTGCCATGCTCCTGTTTCCTTAATCGTTTTAGCTTAGCATTTACCCTCATTGTGGGGTTGTTGGTTTGATTTGTTTTTCTTTTTCAGGGTGACAGATGCTTCCTCTTCAGAAGTATAGGGTGGGGAGAGTTGGGGGGTGGGGGGGGGGGGGGGGGGAGGACCGTTGTCTCCCACCAGTGCTATTCTGTAGCTCCACACATTTATTCACCTTTGGCACTGACACGAGACTCATCGGATCACGCATCTTTTACTCCACGACTCGGACCCTGCCACGGCGTCTCACATGGGACCCGGGCTTATCCGCGCTTGCACCCATATATCCATACACCACTCATCTTGATGGCATCCACCTTCAATAGGGCCCTCCACATCCTTTCCTGGAATGTTAACGGCCTACTTAATCGTATTAAGCGTATACGGCAGTCCATCGTAGCGCCCACCGTCATGCGCCTGACATCCTGTTTCTGCAGGAAACACACCTCCTGGGCTCACACTGCACCTTCCTCGCTCGTTACGGGTTTGACAGGGTCTGGCATTCTGGTTTTGCATGGGGTTCCCGGGGGGATGCCATACTACTGCGACAGGACTTCGCTTCACCCTGGCCCGAGTCGAGACGGATACCCATGGTCGATATGTGGTCCTGACGGGTGCAATTGAGGGGCAACCACTTAACCTCTTGTGTACATACATTCCCCCTGCCACTACGGCCTCTGCCCTTCGCCACCTCACAGCGATAATCGCTTCCTTCCCACCGGGTCTGACGGTAGCTGGGGCGACTTTAACGCTGTCCTACAGCCTGCGCGTGACGCAACGGGTGCTCCATCGGCCTCCCGCCTAGCTTCTGCAAAACGATTATCTGATTGGTCCTCTGCGATGCTTGGAGGGTGTGGAACCCACGTAAGGAACAATACACCCATACTTCAGCAGCCCACCACACCCACGCCCGTATTGACCTGTTCCTACTGCCTGCCACAGACTGTCAACTATTGTCCGGGGCCCATTTACTACCTAGGGGTATCTCCGATCACTCCCCGGTCTTCCTCCGTCTGGGGACCTCCTCTCACGGCACCCGTACGGTATGGCGGATGAACGCTTGGTTCCTGCAAGACGCTGACTTAGCCGCGTCCCTTGGGCGGGAAATGGAGTTCTATTTCTCTACCAACACAGGTTCTGTCTCCTCGCCGGGAACACTGTGGGAGGCTGGTAAGGCTGTACTAAGGGGTGTGGCTAGAGGCCTGGTCCATGCGAAGCCCGGCTGGCGCTGCTGGAGAACCAGGCGGAGCGGCTGGAGGAAGCCCAGGCCGTCAGCGATAGTGAAGATTCAGCTCGGCAGCTCAGTCTGCTCCGCGAGGAGATACGCCAGATCTCGCTAGAGTCGGCTAAAATGTTATGGCGCTCCTCGGTGGCACGTGTGTATGGCTGGCGCGATAAGAATGGTAAATTGCTGCACAATTTGGTGTCTTACCCCAGAGCCAACCGTATTATTCCGGAGATCCGGGCTGAGACCGGGGCGCCCCTTGTCACTGCTCAGGCCATCGCTCAAACCTTCACCAGGTTCTATGCGACCCTGTATACAGCCCAACCTCCACGGACCTCCTTGGCGGAGTTGCTGGCCCAGGCCGGAACCCACCTGCCCCGCCTCTCCCAGGTGGCTTCACAGGCTCTTGACCTCCCCTTCACTCCGGAAGAGATACACGGGGCCATCTCGCTGTTGCGCCCCGGCAAGACGCCCGGGCCCGACGGCTACCCCCAAGAGTATTACGCGGCCTTTCGCGATACACTGGTTCCCCACTTAGCGGCCCTATTTAAGCACGTGGTGGAGGAGGGCTCCTTCCCGCCAGAGACAGATGTGCCACAATTGTGGTCATCCCAAAGACACAGCCACCTTCCCTTGACTGCGTGGATTACCGCCCTATTTCACTTATCAACACCGAAGTCAAACTCTTTGCCACGGTGCTGGCCCAGCGGCTCCGTCCTCACCTGCACGACCTGGTTCACCCAGATCACTGCGGTTTTATGCCAGCCCGGGTTACCCGGCATTGCATACGCCGCCTCCACCTCGCCCTCCATCACCTTACCCCGTACCTGGCGTTGCTTTTTATAGACTTCGAAAAAGCATTCGACACGGTGGATTGGCGCTATCTCGAGGTGGTGTTGGAGAGGATGGGCTTCGGCTCCCCCTTCCGGCGTTTTATCCGGGTCCTATACTCTACTCCTCGGGCACGGGTCCTCATTAATGGTGTGCTGTCTGAGGCGTTCCCCATCCAGAGGGGCACGCGCCAGGTGTGCCCACTCTCGCCGCTACTATTCGCTCTGGCGATGGAGTCCCTGGCCTCCCTCATCCGTCAGGACCCCCTAATCCGGGGTTGGGCCTGGGATCCCAGTCACACCGACCAGATAGCCCTGTACGCCGATGATGTCCTGTTGTATCTGGCAGACCCGGAGAACTCTGGCCCGCGATGTTAGGCCGCTCTTTCAGCATTTGAACGGGTCTCCGGCCTCAGGCTCAACCCGGCAAAGTCCACGCTGGTTCCCCTGCACCCCTCTCGAGCGTGCTTTCACTGGCAAACGACTATTCCTCTGCGCAGGCAATCGTTCAAGTACTTGGGTGTGTGGATTGGCCTCCTGCCAGAGCTTGAGTGGGTCCTGAACGTCACACCCTTGGTCGCCAGAGCCAAGGCGGACCTTAGGGAATGGCAATCCCTCCCCCTCAACCCCCTGGGCCAGAGTGCCCTCTTCAAAATAATGGTCCTCCCTCGTTTTCTGTACATCTTACAAAATAGCACCGCTCATCTCCCCGGTAGGTGGTTTTGGGGAATAGACGGCGTCATCACTCGGTTTTTATGGGGAAGCGGGACACTGCGAATGTCCTTAGCACACTGTCTTATTCCTCCCTACGATGGGGGCATGGGGGTCACCAGTCTCCACCTCTACTACCTGGCCACACGGTTAATCGTGATCCACAACTAGTACGCGGGCGGCTGGTCTGACCCGGCGTACCGGGTGGAACTCCGGTCGATGGACTTTACGTACATTAAATATCTATATGGGAGCTCAGTGCCGCGGGATCTTCCCCCTGTCACCAGGGTGGTGCTGGTGGCCTGGCGCACAGCCCTACGCTACGTACGTTGGGACCGGAGACTCACCAGGCAGACGCCCTTGTGGAGCGGAGCGTGGTTGGGGGGTGTCTCATTGCTCCAAGGTTTTCGCCAGTGGGACCTAGTCGGGGGTCTCATTATTAGGGGGATGTCTGGGTGGGGGACCATATTAGATCCTTTGCAGACTTACAACAGCGTCACTCCCTCCTTCCATCCCAATTTTACAAGTACCTGCAGCTCAGACACGCCCTCCACACGCACATTTCCTCCCCCACTGCCCTTCCGGAATTCAGCCCCTTGGAGGCCCAGGTGTTGATGGGGAACCTTGGCAAAGGGGGGGTGTCACGGATATACCGATCCCTGGTGAACAATGGTCCCGCTTCCCGATGGGAGGGATGGCTGGGCTCCCTGGAGGAGGCGGACTGGAGAGACGCACTGATGGCCCCTAAGACCCTGACAACCTCCTCCAAATTCGTCTTGTCCAACTTTACTACCTCCACGCGGCATATCTCACCCTGCGCCCGTTGCAGTCACGCTCCAGCTGACTTTTATCATGTGGTGTGGCAGTGTCCCGTCCTCGAACCGTTTTGGCGTGGGGTGGAACTTGAGCTTACGTGAGCTCTGGGTTGGTAGGTTCCCCATGACCCACTGCTTCTGCTCCTGGCGGTGTTTGACCGCCTAGATGGGTCCTGGCCAGATAGGCGCCTCCTGGGAACAGCGGTGGCAGTGGCGAAGCGCAATATAGCAACGCTATGGTCCCAGGCTAAACCTCCGACTGTGAGACAGTGGAGGCGTGGGGTAGACTGGTGTGGAGCCCAGGAGGAACCCCTCTTCGAGGCCCGAGGGTGCCCTGACCTTTTTGGCAAGATTTGGGGTAAATGGTTTAACTTGCTGCCCGCTTGAGAGGACCGAGTCTGTTGGTGAACTATTTACTGTGGGGCAAATGTTATATTTACTTCACCGGTGCTCTCCGAGTCGCAGACAGCGTGCTTTGATTGTCATTCACTCTGATCATATGTTTGATTTGCTAGCGATATATTGTATTAAAAATGACATAAAGTTGATTATAAAAAAAAAAAAACATCTTCTTTTAGCATAAAATGGAACAGGGTGTCATTAGCATAAATTGGATAGCCAACCTGGTCTAAGTTGATAAAGTTGGTAAAAAGTGCCATGCGGATAAAGAAAAGTGCTGAAGACAAAGTTAAGGCACAGGTTACTCTCCAAGTGATGTTGGCAGTATCTGAGAGCAAATGAGGGAGATTAATTAAATGAGTATCATTCGGAAGAACTGGTGCAAAGTAGAACAGTACAGTTCAACACCAGCTCTTTCTGACATTGTTCTAGGAAGCACTTGATGGTCAACAGTAAAAAATGCAGCCAAGAGACCCATTTAGAATCTGAGCACAGGGATGCTTTGAACAGGACTATTCTTCCCTCGCGTTTATAAGAAGTGTCATATGCCCCTTCCACAGCATCGATATTTAATTCACAGTTTTACAATTTCAGAATGTAAACATTTCCGATGTTAATTATTTCTTACAAATTAATGCTGGTACTCATTTATCTTAAACAACTAACAACCATTGACAAAGAAAATAGTACTGGCAGGTTTTAGGTGTATGTCAGTTGCTGTGTTATATATAAGGATACAGTAACATCTCAGAAAGAAACCAAAATGCTGGTCGAGTGACACACTATGGGAAAGAGAAATTTATTTTACGTTTCCCTTTTTTCATCCCACTTTCAAACCTGTATGCACATATTTCCATATGACTGATTGCAGCCAGCAGGTGTGGGTGCTTCCCGAAACCTGGTTAGAGCATTTTCTTCCAAGTCGATACTGCATGTGGTGCAAGTCGCTTGGCCTAAAGTTGTAGCGCTGTACAATTTTCACATTACAGGCACTGTTGAGCATGTTAATGCAGTAAGATACGGGGACATTTTCACTTTCTCTAATATTTTAAGAGTATACGTTTCCACTGCTTTATAAACCTTGCTTTCTCACTAAATTGGTTTGCGCCATTTGCAGTTTTTTTTTTTTTTAATTCTCGGGAGGAGGATCTCCCAAACTTCATGTTTGTCCTTTAAGCTTGCTCACTTCGCTCCCTACATAAAAATCATAACCAACGTTTACAAAATGCTACTTTTAAATGTCACCAACCGCCACTGGCGGAGTACACACAACTCATACTCTCCCTCTCAGACAAGAGACCCAACAGAAGAGTTAAGTTCACCGCCTGCATGACCAAAGTTGCTAAATGGATGAGAGTCAACTGTCTCAAGCTTAACACTGATAAGATAGAACTAGTGATTTTCGTCAAGAACACTTCGCCACAGGACTCCAACTGGTAACAATACCTAGAAGAAAATCAAAGGTTTCCTTTGGTTTTTGCTTTGTTCGCCATAAGTTGGCAGGGTATGCTCAGACTTGAGTCCCTTGCTCACTTTGCCACTGGATTCAAGCAAGCCTGGCTGAAGACGTCTGAAATGTCAGAAACCGGTCCTGGGAAGCTTGTTTCCGGTCCAGGGAAGACATGGCTTGGCAGTTCGGGCTGGACTGTTCCCATGAGGCACAGGGTCAGACTGATTTGCATATGGCCATGTCTGAACTGGGGTGGCAGAGTGGGCTAAAGAACGGTGATGGATTAAACCCAGATCAGTTGACTGGGGGTGAGTGCTTGAAATGTTCTACACTCCGTCCATCATTTCCTTTGGTTTTTGCTTTGTGCGCCCCTAAATACGTCATCAACCGGCTGCAGGTAGGGCAGAACGCTGCAGCAAGGACCCTACTACAAATCCCTAAACAGCTGTCAGCCAGACCAGCCCTGAGCAAACTGCACTGGCTTCCAGTCCAGTCGAGGATTAGGTTCAATGCCCTGTTATCTCCCACAGAGCCATGAATGACAGAGGCCCAGCATTAATTAAAAAGTTGGTTAAACACTACACGCCAAGTAGGACCCTAAGGTCTTCACAGGGCCACCTGATGCAACAAGGCAGAATAAAAAGAGAAAGATGGGGAAGAAGGTCCTTTAAGCACTTGGTTCCTAAAATGTGGAACTCACTACCCAGGGACATGTGCATGATAACCAACAAACTAGCATTTAGGACAAAACTCAAAACACTACTATTTCCTTAAAACTTCTCGATATCAGACACTCTGACCTAGACTACCTCTGTTAAGTTCCTCCTAGCGCTGGGAAGCCTAAGGGCAGCTACGCTCTCCATAAATCCCCTAAACCTAAACAAGCTTGGACCCACAACCACACCCAGCACCTATACCAGGAACCTAAAAATCATCAACAGCAAACTGGACATAAATGCACAAGTCAGCACCATCACAACTGGAAATGCTGAGGAGGATCTTCAAAATGGCTCCTAATCAACACTAGAAAACCGGTCACTAGCAAGTTAGGATACCGGAACAGCCTCTACTCAGAGATCACCAAGCAATCCACTAGAAGACTAGAAACCATTCAGAACTCATCAGTCTTACTCATCCACAACATCCCACATAGTGCTCACATCATACCACACCACACCTCAGGGAGCTCCACTGACTCCTGATACACAAACACACTCATTTCAAACACCTCACACACTCAATGAAGGCACTAGACAACTTTGACACTAGGAGGTCCATTAGGATGTAGGGCGGAAAAACACCCCGACCGCCATGGAAGCGGAAAACAACCGCCGGCCGGCACTGTGGGAAAACCGGCGGCCAAATTAGCATTAACCGTCGGAATCGCGGTGGAAAAACAACCACCCGCCGCAAGTATAGCGAGACACCGCCCCGGAAATGAGTATATCCCCGACGGTCCCACGGTACGTACCGCCTCGGTCGCACAATGGGATGAATGGGACAGCCAGCGGAAGAGCTGAAGCACAGCGACCGCGGCGGACAAACTGTCAAAAATATGGCGGACGAAGCCAAAACCCCACAAGAAGGCCAAAAAGTGCACACAGAAAACTAGACATGCCTCCCAAATACACAAAACACACCCCAATGACACAACCACACAGCAACACCCCAACTGGACACACCCACATAGCTGTGTATAAAACCAGCCCCTTCACTGACCACAATCACTTGCAAAACTCCAGGAGAGAATGGACACATACCCCAGCTGACAGGAGAGGCAAAGGACAACATCACCAGCCACACCACACACAGCACCACCTCCAAACCAGCACAACTAACCCCTCTGCACAACCCACACCATACACAGCACAACCACAACCACCAATCACACCCCTGCACCCACAATCACTTTGCACACCACACACCATGGCCACACAGAAAATGCCCAAATTCACTGAGAGTGAGTTGAAGGTCATGGTAGATGAGATAGTCAGAGTGGAACCACTGCTTTTTGGTACCCTGGTCCAACAGACACCATTAGCAACAAGTACACAAATGTGGGCTAGGATAGCCCAAAGGGTCAAAGCAGTAGGGACAACTCCAAGATCAAAAAAGGAGATCATGAAGCGGTGGCATGATCTGAAGAGGGTGGTCAAGGAGAGGAGGAGTAAGAACCGTGAGCTGGCTCAGAGGACTGGCGGTGGCCCTCCCATTCCACAAACAACATTCACACAATGGGAGGAGAAGGTGCTTGCCATACTGCATCCAGAGAGTCTCACAGGAGTAGCCGGGGGAGTGGAGGCTGGTAAGTACAAACAAATGACTACCGCAACTCTGCTATGTACTGCCTTGCACAAATACAAAGCTACACCACGTAGGACACACACCATCCATCTGCACCATACACTCACAAAAACATGGCTCACAGATCCAACATTCACCCACTCCCATTCACCACAAACATAGCTAACAACATAACCATGGGGGCATGTGTACAGGCAGACAGCACTACAACAACCGCCAGGCCCCCTGGCCCACACCTGAGCAGGATGGAGCCCTCACCCACCCCACCCAGGAGCAGTTGGAAGCCATTGCAGTACAACAAACAAACTTACAGGTAGGTAGCCATCTTCACAATGAGGGTGTCTGGGGGTGGGGGGCCTGCACCACTACTTCCACCATGCCCCCTGTCCCACAGCCTAGCAAGATGGATCCCTCCCACCACCCGACCCAGAAGCATGTGTCAGCCATTACACAACCCTAATCAAACTTACAGGTAGGTAGCCATCTCACAATGAGGGTGTTTGTGTCAGGGAGGGCTGCACTACTACTCCCACCATGCCCCCTGTCCCACACCTGAGCAGGATGGATCCCTCCCCCACCCCACCCAGGAGCAGTTGGAAGACATTGCAGTACAACAAACAAACTTACAGGTAGGTAGCCATCTTCACAATGAGGGTGTCTGGGGGCCTGCACCACTACTCCCACCATGCCCCCTTTCCCACAGCCTAGCAAGATGGAGCCCTCCCCCACCAAGGAGCAGTTGGAAGCCATTGCAGTACACCAAACCAACTTACAGGTAGGTAGCTAGTACGTGCACCCACCCATTTTTTCCCAAATTAAATGGTGCGATATGACAACACCAGCCCTCACATTGCACAAAGAGCCATACCTACCCCATTGCCAAGCACAGTGTGCACACAGGTAAGCCAAGGAAACTGTCACAACCACCAAAGTGTGACACACCATTGCACAAGTAGAAGAAAGCCTGGGCACATTCATGCACAGCAACCAGTTACATGTGCATCACCATGGGGCAAGTGCAACAAGGACCATTCTCAAAATATGAAAGCATGTGTGGTGGCACAAATCAAGATATGCACATGACAGGACATAGGGATGCAGGAGATGACAATGGCCAGTCCATGGCCAGATGTGACATCTGCTAGGTCAGACAACTAAACCATGAGTCCACAATTAAACACATGTTGTGCCAGGCCCTAGATGGCAACAAGTCCCAGTAAACCTCAATTGGACACGGTTCGCATGGTATGCCCCGACACCTCGCATCATGGACAAGTAATGCTTGTACCACTGTATCATGTCACGGAGCACAGTACTGCACACAGTCAACAACGTGATATGTCAATTGTGCAGTGTACAAAATGTGAATGACACAGCTAACCCAAAGCTTGCCGGGTGCACTGCAATGACCATTTCCCATCTGACCCACAGGTGACCAAGAACTCACTGCAGAGAACAACACCAGCAACCTGCAGAGCCAGTCTCCACCTCCGGTACAAGGGCTCTCGGATGTTGACTCCCAGGATTCCGTGGACGATGAGCTCGAGGCCGGCCCATCTGGTGTGCCAGCAGGTCCCAGGACCCCAGCGTCCCCCCCACCACATCTGCAGCAACAACAACTCCACAGCAGACCCCTGCTGTCACGGCCTGTACGGTCACCGCCACCACCACCACCAACAGTGCTGCCTGCAACACCCTCCCTGTCCCAGAGGATACCCTGCACACACCACCCACGGAGGAGGGCAGGGAGAGGATGCGGTTGCCCACAGTGGTGAGGCAACAGGTCTGTGGCAGAAGGGCAGGTGGGAAGGGCAGGGTCACCCAGGGACACCAGGAGGCTGGGACCCACTCCCTGGAACACATCACTAGAGTCCTGGGCGCATACGAACAGGTCCAGGGACGAACGGGCAGGTCGGACGATCTGTTGCACGAGCTCATCCTGCTGATGAGGTCCATCGACAGACGCATGGGACAAATCATGGACCTCTTGGACCAGCAAGTGGCAGTACTGAGGGACAGGCATGCGCCCCAGACAACACCTCCACCTCCCTCTGGTGGGCTGCACAATGACAGTTCACCATCCTCCCCTGCGCCCACAGAGAGGGGTGAGTCCTCAGACCCACTGGCCCTGCAGCAGGCCCCCCCCCCTGCCAAACGACAAAGGGGCCGTCCCAAGAAGACCCTGGGAGTATCTGGAGGCAAAGCACCAGCCAGAAGCAAGTCACGGAGCCAGCCATGATGGCAACCCTCTCCACCACTCCATTGACTCTTTGGACTGTCCTACCCCACACTGCCTTGTGAATGGCATCTGCCTGTTGGACTGGGTCACCACAGCAATGTGGTGACTACTCGACCATCTCATCTACCACGACTGTCAACTCACTCCCCCCCCCCCCCCCCAATGGAAATGTACACCCCCCTTGCATCTCACCATAGTAAATAAAATATCCTCCCACACATGTTGTTGTGTCTGCTCCGTCTTTATTGCAGGGTGTACAGTCTTCAACATGATCACAATGTACCAGGACCATGGGCTGTATGTAGGTAAGGAGAAGTCGAAGGCACCTAGGGAAACACAACAAAACAACTGTCACTGGTCTGGGTGTGGCATCACAGACATCACACAAGCCCTAACACCAGGATAACCCAACATGCACATGTCACAATGGCCCCCAAGTGTCAACATACACGTCCCGTTGATGTTCCCAAATGACATGTCCTAGAAACATTTCCAACCACCACTGAGTCTACAACTGGCTGATGCTACAACTCTCACATGCCCCTTCACGACCACAGCAATCTCAGACAATGGGTATGTTGCATATTGCCACCCACCGTCAAGTGAAGTAGCGGGTGATGAGCTGTTCACGCAGGTCAACACCTTCCTCCTCTCCACTGTCCTCATCACTGGACACGGCTTGGTTTGCAGGCTGGGGCCTTGGGTCCTCACCATCATCCAGGAGCAGGGGGAATCTCCCTGCGAATGGCTAGGTTATGGAGCATGCAACAACAATCTGACACACCTTCAGCCTTGTCCAGGCACCGGAAACGTGACTTGACCAGGTCAAAAGTGCGCTCCACCACACGATGTGTCCTCCCATGGGCCTCATTGTAGCGGACTTCAGCCGGGGACCTGGAATTCCGCAGTAGGCTCAGCAACCAGGGACGGTTGGGATATGCAGAGTCAGCTAGGTATGACAAACACAAATAGACATTGTAATGTCGCAAAGTCTCAGGGGAGCAGGTCACACACACAGCACGCCACACAACTAGGCATACTCACCCACAATCCATGCACGCTCTGGAAGAAGATTAGCCATCAGCTGGGGCACTATGCTGTTCCTCAGGATGTAGGAGTCGTGGGCCGAGCCTGGGAATTTGGCACACACCTGCGAGATGGTCATATCTGCCAGGCACACCACCTGCACATTGATGGAGTGGTAATGCTTGCGATTGCGGTAAATGTGCTCACTTGCCTGTGGTGGCACAAGAGCGACATGGGTGCAATCAATGGACCCAACAACATTGGGGATGTGTCCAAGGGGATAGAAGTCTCCCTTCACAGCTGGCAATTCAGCACCCCTGGGGAAATGGATGTATCTGTCCTTGTATAGCATCATGGCGGACAGTACATCATGCAGCACCATGCTGAACATCGGTTGTAACATCCCACCAGCGCTGGTCACAGTCTCCTGGAAGGATCCTATGGCAAAAAAATGCAGGGCTGCCATCACCTTATAAGTAGGGGTGAAAGCTGTTGGATATGTCCTGCGTGGCTGCAGGTGGGGCTCCAACAGATCACAAAGGGTCTTCAGGGTGGCTCTGTCCAGGCGGCATTTGCGTATGATCGCAACATCCTCCATGTCCTCCAGCACCGTCAAGTGACAAATCAAATTTGGCCTCCTCCTATTAGAGTTGATAGTGGACACATGTCAATACAATACACCAAGAGATGTGCACAGCATATCACGTTCTGGATGACACAACGACAACAATGACTGACATCTAGAGTGACTAACAGACCAGCTTACATGGAGGGACACCTTCAGCTACACAAAGGGCACACGTGTCAACTTACACAAGACAAGTACCTCAAACACCACCTTTGGCTATGTGAATGCACATAGGGATATGGCCACAGTACACATGTGCACGCCTGGGAGTCTAGCATATGTGTAACTAATCAAAACCACGGTCTCCTACCTAGCTGCTGTACCGGTCACACCTTGATGCGTCTGTACAACCTGGCACACATCCACCACACAATGACCACAGTTGGCGCTGGAATGATGAATGTGTTCATGATCAGACATGAGAGGCAATGCTAATTAGATCAACGTTCATCGAAATGACCATTGCTGGGATTGTCACTGGAACTCAACACATTGACATGTGTACACATTGTACAGTCCAGGACTACACTGTCCTGCCTACACCAACATAAAATCCTCAAGTGACATGTGAGTGGGTACAGACAAATGTACATTACACACACACAAACATGGCATGTGTAACCATCAGTGGAGTAAATTGAACATTGGCATCGTGTGCACAATGATGTGCCATTGAACATGTTAGTACAAAAGGGGGTGGTGATGGACGGAGCATCAGAACCAATCAAACACTCACACCCAGTCAACAGATCTGGGTTTGATCCATCACCGTTCTTTAGCCCACTCTGCCACCCCAGTTCAGACATGGCCATATGCAAATCAGTCTGACCCTGTGCCTCATGGGAACAGTCCAGCCCGAACTGCCAAGCCATGCCTTCTCTGGACCGAAAACAAGCTTCCTAGGACCGGTTTCTGGCATTTCAGCCGTCTTCAGCCAGGCTTGCTTGAATCCAGTGGCAAAGTGAGCAAGGGACTCACTTCTGAGCATACCCTGCCAACTTATGGCGAACAAAGCAGTACAAAAGGGGGTGGTGATGGACGGAGCATCAGAACCAATCAAACACTCACACCCAGTCAACAGATCTGGGTTTGATCCATCACCGTTCTTTAGCCCACTCTGCCACCCCAGTTCAGACATGGCCATATGCAAATCAGTCTGACCCTGTGCCTCATGGGAACAGTCCAGCCCGAACTGCCAAGCCATGCCTTCTCTGGACCGAAAACAAGCTTCCTAGGACCGGTTTCTGGCATTTCAGCCGTCTTCAGCCAGGCTTGCTTGAATCCAGTGGCAAAGTGAGCAAGGGACTCGCGTCTGAGCATACCCTGCCAGCTCATGGCGAACAAAGCAGTACAAAAGGGGGTGGTGATGGACGGAGCATCAGAACCAATCAAACACTCACACCCAGTCAACAGATCTGGGTTTGATCCATCACCGTTCTTTAGCCCACTCGGCCACCCCAGTTCAGACATGGCCATATGCAAATCAGTCTGACCCTGTGCCTCATGGGAACAGTCCAGCCCGAACTGCCAAGCCATGCCTTCTCTGGACCGAAAACAAGCTTCCTAGGACCGGTTTCTGGCATTTCAGCCGTCTTCAGCCAGGCTTGCTTGAATCCAGTGGCAAAGTGAGCAAGGGACTCACGTCTGAGCATACCCTGCCAACTTATGGCGAACAAAGCAGTACAAACATGAACATGTTGGCACGATGCAATGTTGATGTGTGACAGATGGCCATCGCCATTGCATGGCACCCATATCGCGCTAGCTACCGCCTGGCACCGGCGGTATGTCCCCAGCACCCCCATTCACACCAGTGCAGTAGTCATAGGCATGGAGACATGTGGAAATGGCGGTTGGCATGCTCCGCCGCCAGAATAGCGGTGCCTCGTGTCAATGCATGGCACCGGTGGTGTGTCCCCAGCACCCCCATTCACACCAGTGCAATAGTCATAGGCATGGAGACATGTGGAAATGGCGATTTGCATGCTCCGCCGCCATAATGGCGGTGCCTTGTGTCAATGCATGGCATCCATATCGCTGTAGCTACCGCCTGGCACCGGCGGTGTCACCAGCACCCCCATTCACACCAGTGCAGAAGTCATAGGCATGGAGACATGTGGAAATGGCGGTTGGCATGCTCCGTCGCCAGAATGGCGGGGCCTCGTGTCAATGCATCGCACCCATATCGCGGTAGCTACCACCTGGCACCAGCGGTGAGTCCCCAGCACCCCAATTCACACCAGTGCAGTAGTCATAGGCATGGAGACATGTGGAAATGGCGGTTGGCATGCTCCGCCACTAAAATCGTGGTAGCGCACTCTAGGCCCCAGCGGTGTTACACCGCCGTGAAGCTCGCCCTAGAGCCAATGGGAAGCTCGATAGCGGTGGCATGATGCAATTTTGAAGGTCGCGGTAGGCGTGCTCTGCCACCGCAGAGGCGGTCATTGGCTGCATTTGAAAGCTGCACCATCGCGGTAGCACACCCCGGGCCCCAGCGGTGTTACCCCCGCCATGGAGCTCGCCCTAGAGCCAATGCGAAGCTCGATAGCGGTGGCATGATGCAATTTTGAAGGTCACGGTAGGCGTGCTCCGCCACCGCGGAGGCGGTCATTGGATGCATTTGAAAGAGGCAGACATAGACCACCAATTGCTGCAGCTTGGCACCTTTGAAACGACCCCAGGGGGCTATATATGTGGGAGTGAGCCTCACATTGCCACTGCTCACAGAGCCTGCTGCCTGAGACCCATCACCGGCTGCTGTCTCCAGGGACTGCTGCCTGACACCCCTCACCTGCTGCTGCCTCCAGGAACTGCTGCCTGACACCCCTCACATGTTGCTGCCTCCAGGGACTGCTGCCTGACACCCCTCACCTGCTGCTGCCTCCAGGGACTGCTGCCTGGGGACCCTCGCCACCAAAATCTCCTGCTGTTGTCTCACATCCACAGTGATGGCAAGGACAGAGAAGATCCGTGCCAGTCCCTTTACGAGTGAGGAGCTGGAGGTCCTGGTGGACGAGGTGCACACACAGTACCCAAGGCTATATGGTGCCTCAAATGTCGTGGTGAGTCTTAAACAGTGTTGTGGTAGGGCAGGGGGGCCACACATGTAGTGTACTGATGCAGTATGTGCCTGGGAGTGTGGGGTAGTGTAATGCACTGCCTGACATGCTGTCTCCAGGGGAGGGTGTGTGTACCCAATGCCACAGCTTTCCCTCCCTGCACATGTAAGTATGAGTGACCTGTGTTGTGTTGTGTTGTGTCGTCAGCCATACAGTGACACAGAAGGTTGTTCATGCTGTAGTCAGGACAGTGATTGCTTGGCTGATGGCTGTGTGTGTGCCCCAAGTTGTCCATCTCAGTGTGAGCCCAGCTGGACAGAACAGTCCCCGTCTACAAAGACAAGAACACATCACTTCACTTACAGAGTATGACATCAGTCTTTTCACATTGCACTCCAGCTGTGGCCCATCTCAGCACTGTAGATTGCACACAACAGCCCTTGCGAAGGGCATTTTGTATTTGTGAGATCATGTCCCTCAATGTGACATCCATGACACAGTTATCTATTCACAGGGCAGGGACATTGAGGGCTGCGCAGTCTTGGACACAGTGGGTCACCCCCCAAACACAGGTTCATAATTGATGTATGTGTTGCTCAACCCAACAATTGACTGGAGATGTGAGCAGGCAGGTTTCAGTGCTGGCATCCTGCATGTGTGTGAGATGTGCAGGGACTGTGTTCCTGCATGCTTTAACATCAGCTTTTTCCCATGCAGGGGTCAAATGTGGGCTGTACTATAGTCTCTGATTAATCTATCGTTGGATATGTGATTTGGTTGCATCTTGCTGCTATACTGATAGATGTCGGTACATGGCACTGTGTGCCTGATCATTTTTCCCTCTTGTCTCCCATGCCTGCAGCTCAAGGTACACCAGCGTAAGGCCGTGTGGAGGGCCATTGCAGCGAAGGTGCAAGCCCTGGGGGTCTCAAACCGATGGCGCACCCACTGCCACAAGAGATGGGATGACATCAGCCGGCTGGCAAAGAATGTGGCGGAGATGACCCTAGGGCTGCTTCCTTGCACTGGGCATCTGGCACGGCGCAGCATGACACCACTAATGGGGCGCATCTTGGTGGTGACACAGCCTGAGCTGGATGCACGTTTGAAGGAGCATCAGCAGCAAGCCAGGGGTGAGCATTTGGGGAGTCTGACTTTGGATGGGAGTGGCTGCATGTGTACAGAGCCTATGCCAGCGCTGGCCTCTGTGATGTTGGTAGTGTGATGCTGTGGCATGTAAGTGGCTGCTGGCCTGGGTGCCTGTGGCATGCATTTGCCCTACCTGTACTTACAAAGTTGATTTGGAAGCTGTGCCTTCACATTACATTCTGAGTTGTGCTCTTCAGGTTTCTTCTGCATTGGTGTAGTCTTGGGAATCCCATGGGAGGGAACGGCAGTGTGCCCAATCTGACTGTGCGTACATCAATGCGTTCATTGCATGCACCCATATTGGGGAGGGCTAGATATCTTACAGTAATGTGCAGCATTCTATTGTCCCCAAGGTACGACATGGTGGGTGGCATGGGCTAATGTCCATTGTGGACTGTCATGTTGTAGTCTGGGTCTGTGTTGTCATCTCCTGTTACATCCAGTTCTGTCATTGGCAACAAGTTGTGTGCCCCCATCATGTCCCTAGGTGTGCTCAGAACTAGTTGTGTGTCTGTTTGAACAGAGCCACAAACAGGGTGTTGTGCTGTGTGGTCATCACATGGCTCACTCATGCCCGAGTTTCCAGTTTCCATGCATTGCTTGAGTCTATGTAGTGAGTTGGCACAATGTGATTGCACAGGGTGGTGTGCAACATGTAGATTTGCTCAACTTTTGTCATGCATTGCTTGCATATGTTTGTTATGTTTTTGCCACAGACCTGACCCTACATCTCTCTCTCCCATGCAGCATCACCTGTGGTTACGGAGGGACAGGAGACGGACACCAGGGGGGGTGAAACTAGCACCACAGCTGCCCAGGAGCCCAGTGACACAGATGTCACCAGCGCATCAGAGGGGGACAGGAGTCTGCTGGAGGAGTCCCAGCCTGAGACGCAAATCACCACATCATCAGATGCCAGCAGGGATGCATCCATGTTGGAGGGCACAGGGAACAGGGACTCTGCATCGACTTCCACCACACAGCGGCCATTGCCCACCCTCCCAACCACTTCCTCTGGTGCTGCCCGTGTCCGCCTCAGTAAGAGGGGAAGAGTGTCCTTAACCCCTGGCACCGCTGCCCCTGTCCCCCCTGCTGCCATTAGTGCTGAGTCTGTGGACCTTTTGCGCCAGCTGTGTGTAGGCCAGACAGCTCTCCTAAATGCCTTCCATGACCATGACAAGAAATTGGCCCAGGTGGTTGCTTTCATGGAGGGCATACATTCCGACGTGGGTGGGCTGCACCGGACAGTCCAGGCTTTGTCATCAACAGTGACGTCTGCCCTGCAACAGGCACATTCTCACAGTCCAGCTCCAGTCCCTTTGTCCACCACCCAGGCAGTGGCCACGTCTGACGATAGTGACCACGGTCCACATACATCAAAGCCACGATACAGCAGACAGCAGCAGCAACCCAAGCGGTCTTGTGCGCAGACACCATCCCCAAAGAAGACCAAAGGCACCCCAGAGCGCAGGGAGAAAAGCCCGTCAGGCGACACCAGGGGACAATTAGCAAAGCAGCAGACCTCAGGCGCACATATGTCAGTGGCATCCCCATCCAAGGACTCTCCTGCCCCATAGGCATCGCACAAAGATAATCGTACAGTGTCTGTGCCCACCAAGGAGGTGGTGCATGCCAATGGTACACCTGGGAAGGGCTCAAAGGCAGTATCACCAACCACCTCGACTCCCATTCCAAGCCCAGTGAAGCAGGGGCCGGAGGGGACTGTAGGGGTGACACCTAGTAAACCGGGGAAGGGGGGGCAGAGGCAAAGCGTTCAGCTGGGTCCAGCACATCACCAGAGGGGCTGCCAGCGCCTGCACCTGCTGCAGCAGTGGTGGTGAGTGTGCCTGTTCTGCCCACACCACTTCCCATTGATCCACAGTCAGTCATTTAGAATCCCCAAGAAGTGGAAGGGCACCCCGCCACAATCTCCAAGCCACACCGTGACTCCCGTCTGCATGAATCCACCTCCACGTGCCACTACACCACCTGGTCCAAGCAGCCCTCCAGTCTACCAAGACACTGATCGCTCTACCTCAGCTGTTCCGCTCTCTCCCCTTTAAGTGCCCTGGCAGTCCCCGAGGCACAGCCAGCTCCCAGTCTGCCTGACAGCCAAGTCTGAGTGGCAGCTACCCTCACACACCTGTGTCTCACACAGGAGGGCCTGTACTGCACATTGTTGCCCCCTGACTGTGTTGCTGGCCATGGAAAGGTACAGGTGCACACATTCCCTGTGCAGCTTCTCATGGACATGCTCTGCACTCTGCCCTGCCCACTGGCCTTGATGTTCACTGCTGTGTTGGACCCTTGCCTGTGCAGCTTCTCATAGACATACTCTACCCTGGCCACTGGCCTTGATGTTCACTGTTGTTTTACCCTTGCCTGTGCAGCTTCTCATGGACATACTCTGCACTCTGCCCTGGCCACTGGCCTTGTTGTTCACTGCTGTGTTGGAACTTTGCCTTTTCAGCTTCTCATGGACATACTCTGCCCTGGCCACTGGCCTTGTTGTTCACTGCTGTGTTGGACCCTTGCCTGTGCAGCTTCTCATGGACATACTCTGCCCTGGCCACTAGCCTTGTTGTTCACTGCTGTGTTGGACCCTTGCCTCTGCAGCTTCTCATGGACATACTCTGCACTCTGCCCTGGCCACTGGCCTTGTTGTTTACTGCTGTTTTGCCCTTGCCTGTGCAGCTTCTCATGGACATACTCTGCACTCTGCCCTGGCCACTGACCTTGTTGTTCACTACTGTTTTGCCCTTGCCTGTGCAGCTTCTCATGGACATGCTCTGCATTTTGTGCCTTACTCTTCTCTTCTCATGGTGACTATCTGTGCAATTTGTGAATAAAGACAGTTGCTCCAGTTGTCTATTGTGTCAGTGTCCTTACTGAATAAAGTTATTTTGCTGTGTGTAAATGGTTTATTGTGCCACATGGTCTGTGTGGCACTTCAACATGTTCAATGTTTGGGCTCACTTGCTCTCTTTTTTTCAGGGGTGACAGGGTCTTCAGTTCTTCTTGGCCCAGATACTTGTGGTGGCAATGGTGTCAATTTTGAATGTTTAGCAGTAGTCATTTACTTGATTAGTTCATGTTGGCTCTATTGTACACATGTCAGGTTGGGGGACACTGCCAGCACAGGGTGGGTTTTTGCACACAGTATTGCAGGCAGGCTGTCCAGGGTCATCATGTGTGTGTTCTTCCTATATGTGTGCCCAGTGGTGTATGTGTGTGGTCATCTTGTGATGGCCAGTCATCCTAGTCCCATGGCTTACTTTCCATGTGTGCTCTTGGATGGCCAGGTATTGTGCAGTGTGAAGGGGGTGAGTTTGTGGGGAGTGTTGATGTGTGCATGCCTCTGCAATGTCAACTACACACGTGTCACCCAGGAGTTGTGTGCCTGTTTTGATTGTTCATCCCTGTGGATGTGGTTGTATGCCCATGTGTGAGTTGTATGTTGTGCACCGTGCAGTGTGTTGGTGTGTCCTTGCAGTTCTGTCTGACTCCTACTTGTTGTTTTTGTCCCTTGTGAGTATGCAGAGGGTGTTACTGGCAATTCAGTGTTGTGTTTTGTTGCACATCCCTGTGTCTGGTGGCTGTTTGTGGGGTCTGTGCAGACCTGCTGCTCCACACTGCCATTGTGTTTTCTCATGCCTTGCTGCCTTCTTGCCTCCAGTGTGGTATGTTGTGTGTGTTGTCATGCCATCCCCTATCTGTGCTTCAGCTGCCTACCCATTGTGGGTCTGCACTCCCTCTCTTTGTGTATGGCACACTCCTGCCATGTCCCCTACTGACATGCAGTAGACTTCACTTTGGTGTGAACTGTTCCCTTGGTTTGTATGTGTGTGTGCCTCCCCATGTCTTCATTTGTGCCACTGTGCTTTGTGGTGCAGTTCTTTGTCAAGGGTCAATGTCTCACTCAGTGCATTTCCCCAATGGGTCATGTGTGATGTTCTGGTGCTGTTTGTCAGTCATGGCTGCTGCTATGCAGTTCAACTGTGTGTGCTGCCCAGTCCTGTGGTCAAGTTGTTTCCACCTTAGTGTCCCGGACTTGAGCATCTATTGGGTGTTGTGTTGGATGTATGTGTGTTGTTTGTGTTATTGCTTCACTTCCTGGGTGTGCTGTTGTCTTTACGCTGTGCTGTATGGTGTGTGGGTTGCTGTTCTGTCACTGATGTCTGTGTGTGTCTGGTATGCTTGGTGTGCACACACAGCTTGTTGTGCTTGCTGTGCTGTGTGTATGTTGCCTTGTGATTGCATGTTGTGCATCCCCTGATGTCGTGCTATGTTTGCTATGTGAGTGTTCTGCCTGTGCATCTGTTGTTTGTTTGCTGTGGCTGTGGTGTTCTGTGATGGTGCACTTCTGGTGTGTGTTGTGGAATGTTGTCTGTGCATTGTTCCTGAGTGATGAGGTTGTGCACTCCTGTTGTGTCTGTGCTCTCATTGCCTTTCCCCAGTTTAGCTGCACAGGGCATGTCTGTTGTTGTGGCTCTGTGTGTGTTTCATTTGGGTTATGTGTTTTTCTGTTGTATTTGTTTCCACATTTGTGGTGGCATCCCTGTGTGTGTGCGTGATGTTTGTGGCTGAGCCCAGGGTGTGTGGTTGTTTGTGTGTGTATTGCCTGTCAAGTATTGCCAGCCTTCAGTGTGTTTGGCACTGGTGTTGTGTGCTGCTGGTGTGAGCGGGGTATGTGTGTAGATTCTTACTGGTGTTTGTCAGTCCTGAGGTGTGTAGATGGTCCCTGTGTGTAGTGCTGCTTGTGTACTCCTGTGAAGTAGTTGTATGTATGTGTGGCTGTTCCCAGTTTGACTTCAGGGCCTTCCTTTCATCCTTTCGCCTATACATTGTTTACCTTGCTGTCTCCCTGTGTGGTTGCACTGAGCTGTCTGTGGTTTGATTTCACTGACTGTGCCAGCCATGTGTGCTTTGATGGTGTTGTGCTCTGTTCCTTGTGTTGATGTGATGTACACATGCTTGTTGTGTGTCTCCATGGCCTTCCATTTGTGTGCAGCGCACTTTGGTTTCCCTATTTGTTGTGCTCTATTGCTGTTGGCATGTGGGGTGTGTATATGTGTGTGTGTCAGTCTGTGATATGTATGTGTGACTGTGCAGGCTGTGTGTCCATTCGGATGTTGATTCCTTGTGTGTGTTCATTTGTTGCTTTTCCTCAGTGCTTTTTCGTTGAGTGTGGTGTAGTGTGTGTTTCTCTGGCCCTGTGCTACTGTGCTGTGTGTTGTGTATTTCTGTGCAGCCACTCCTGCATTGTGTGTCTC
This sequence comes from Triturus cristatus, assembly GCF_964204655.1. Lineage (NCBI taxonomy): Eukaryota > Metazoa > Chordata > Amphibia > Caudata > Salamandridae > Triturus > Triturus cristatus. The sequence goes on along the minus strand of NC_140579.1, from coordinate 830,853,895 downwards.
CATGATTGTTTGTTGTGTGGTGCAGGGTATGTATTGCCCTGGCTTGTTGTGCATGGGGTGCACAGGGGGGGGCACATGGCATGTGCCTTCATGGGGTGTGCTAGTGTGTGGGTGTGGCCCTGTGGTCATTGTGCCCTGCCCATGCTTGGCACCGCCTTCTGCATTGCGCATGTATTTGCATGTGTTCGCCGCTGCAGTGATGTGACCGGGACATTGCTGCATGGTGGCGGTAGCTGTATGTCCAGGATGAAGCGGGTGCATTTGTGGCAGGTGGGTGATGTGTGGGTGCCCTTGGGGATGTGTCCCTATCCCCCCCTAGGGTGTCTGATGTGGATTTGAACCCTGTGTCAGGCCGTGGGTCGTCTGCGGCGGTCCATGAGTTCCTGGTGATGTAGCAGGTACAGCACCGGATAGACGTGTAGAGCTGGGTCCATTACGGTCGTGTCTGGGTGGTGTGGACCGGGACTCCGGTTTCGCGCTCCGCTGTAGAGTTTCCACCGTCTCTGGTTGGGCGGTGTCTCTTTGTGGACCGGGGCGGACGTCATTCTGCACGGCGGAGGGTCTCCATTGGCTCCTACCGCCGCGGTGGCGGGCGCACTTTGATGGCGGTGCGCATCACACCGCGGCGGTCGGGAACTGGCCTATGTTTGACCATACAAATATGGCGGGCGTGATGTCCGCTGCTAGCGGGTGTAAAAAGGCATTTTTCCGCACCGCCAGCGCGGCGGTGGTCCCTCCGCCCTACATCCTAATGGACCCCTATGTATCTGAATAGTTGCATCTCCTTCCACCAACCAGACTAGACACCACTGTTCCGCAGGAGTCCAATCTGCATACATTCCACGCATACGCAGAACTAGGATGATGGGCGTTCTATTATATCACTCCCAAAGTGTGGAACGACCTCCCACTCCACATCGGAGCTTCCTTCTTTCTTCTCTTCTTGAATTCTGCCAGAAGCTGAAGACCTGGTTCTCCAATCAAACAAATTAGAGGTGGGTCAGGACACTGATATTTTAAGTCAGGCTTGAACCTGAATCCTGGCTCTGGCTCAGCTTGAGGTTCTGTTATAGCCTTGATCCAAAAAACAAGCCGATCTTTCATGTGGCTTTTGCCTGCCTTCCTTCCTCTTCCCAGGATGTGGTGTTATGGTCAGAGCTGTAGACTGTGCAACTGGGTATCCAGATTTAAGCCTTGGCACCGGACCAACAGTAATCCATATTAGTGATGCAGTCCCTGTTTACATTTCACGTTTTTTAGCATGAAAAAACACGTGAAATGTAAACAGGGACTGCATCCCTAACACTACACGTGTAATTTAGCTTTGCCAGATGTTATTTTTCTGTAGGTTTTTTCCTGCAACATAGAATTCTTGTCTAGTGCATACCGTGAACTGAGTCGCCCATAGGTGTCTGGGTGAATTTGGGTTGGGGATGGCAATTCATAAAGGGGCACAGTTGAGGGCTTCATAGTTGAAGATGAAGGCAGTGAGAGTTTCTCACATTGCATGGCATTGGGTCATAAATGTGTGCATATTACATGCTGATCAAATGCTTGTTCTCTGTGCAGCACACAGAGCGATGGGAACAAGTGTTGCTTTGTTGGGTTGGCCTGCAGTTGCTGCTTGTCTGTTGGCAGTGGAAAGGATGGACTTTTGCCTTGCTGTGGTATCCTATTTAAGAAGATTCTCCAAGGGCTTGAAGTAGAGTTTGCCTCCTGTTCTGAAGTTTCAGGGACACAAAGACTTTACCAGCACCTGGCTTCCTCTGCTGGACTCCTGCCAAAGGTAGCCAATTCCAGTTCCTGGGTGAGCGTTGCTGCCAGTGATGCCGCGACATGCACCGAGGCCGTAGACACCTGTTTGTGAAGTATATGACCCTTTGCCCTGACTGCACCCCAGCTGAGTCACCCGCTGACACCTGCAAGTTATCGTTATTCCCGACGCCAGAGCTCGCACTGACGCTTTACGTCGCCAGCATCTCGTGATCGCGGAGTCAATAACCGATGAAGGTGACTTCCCGAACTCATCGACACAGACTGTTGAATGGATCGACGCCTCACCTCCCTGCCAGCCCAAACTCAATTCCTCGTGGACTCAACGCCTCACCTTCCCTAAGGCAGTAAGGAGCCGGCCCTCGCCTTGGCCCATCAACGCTTCACCTCCATGATGCTGTGCACCGTCCATTGACTCTGATTTCCAAGGTACTGTTACTTAGGGATCAATGTGACTCCATGGCCGGCCTGTACACCTTGCAGTCAGCGGCGTGCTTGGGATTTGTGCCTGTCACGATGTTGTAATAGCCCCAGTTGGAGCTATATGTTGTTACAACATATGATGCTGGGACTACCAATGGTGGCCCGCGACCTTGGGCACTCCTGCCCAACCGAAAAACGCAGTCAAAGATTAAGGGGTCTTGAATGACACCGCCCTCTCTTTTGAGCCTCATGCAAAAAAAAAAAGTGGCCGGTACTGGTTTCGGCCTCCTGCGCAGCCTAAAACCCATTCTGGGGTTCTTGGATGCTCCTACCCGCCAACAGATAGTGCAATCAGTTGTTCAATCCAGCCTAGATTACTGCAATGGTCTTCTGCTTGGTGTACATAAAACAGTTACTGCAAGACTCCAACGAGTACAGAATGCAGCAGCACATACTCTTTTTGCCCTACCAAGGCAGTGTCATACCTCCAATCTTCATCATCTTCTTTGGCTGCCAATTAAACAGAGTCCAGTTTAAAACCCTCTGCACCTCACATAAGATTTTACACGGCCAGGGTCCCCAAATCCTGCAGGGACTATGCACCCCTTATGTTCCAACGCGAGCATTGCGCTCCGCTGACCACCACCTGCTGTGCGTTCCACGGGTCCGCCGGTGAAGAGCTGGGGGTCGCCCCTTCAAAGGTCAGGCCCCTGCGCTATGGAATTCTATCCCATTGGCTGCCCGCTGTACTCACGATCATTGGGCATTCAGGAAACTGATTAAAACTTGGTTTTTCTCCTCTATCTAGCCTCATTTCTTCTGGTTACTTGTCCACTAGCGCTGGGACGCCCTGTTGCTGGGCAGCCATGCGCTTTATAAATGACCATAACATAACATAACATAACAAGCGTTATTTTTGCAATAATCATTCTAAAAGTGATATCTTTATATATGTGTGCTGGATTTTTGTCGTTGTTTGGTTTAGATAAAGTTATTTTATTTTTCTAAACTGGTGTGGTGTCCATCTGTAGTGTTTTCACTGTGTTACTATGAGTATTATGTACAAATGCTTTACACATTGCTCCTGAGATAACCCGGTCTGCTCATGCCAAGCTACCAAGGGGGTGAGCAAAGGTAATTTTAGAAGTGTAAGCCTCCTTACCCTGATTATAAGGAAAGGTCCCTACTTGGACAGGTACAAACCTGTCAACGTTATCCTTTGGTTCTCCTGAGTCAGGACGCCCCTCCCTTAAGTATGACATAAAATAGCATAATTTACTTTTTAAATCTGCATATTTCGATTATGGCGTCTTATTTTTTCATGTAATTGTAAATTGTATTTATATAATGCTTACTACCCTTAATGAGGCGTTGATGCATTTTGAGGCAAGTAGCACACTACCCAGGGGTCCATGTTTAGAGTTAAATAGATAGCAGATTATTAATTACAAGGCAGTAAAACAGTTTTGTTCATGTCTCTTTTTTCCTATACTCAGTGTCACTGTAATTTTGTGATTGTGCGGCCGTTGCATAATTCGCACAATTATAGACTAGCTGTATTTTCCATATAATCCTTCATCTGCTGCATAACCTGTGGATTTCAACAAAATAATATTCTACCTCAAATGGTTCAAAAGTTACTAGAAATACAGCGAGCGACAGGTGTTGCCTCGCAGTAAAGGCCCTTTGCAAAGTCTGACTGATTATCTTTCTGTTGCTCATCGCTAAATATAGGTGTTCAACTGTTACTCATGAAGTGCAACCAATGCCCAGATCTATGTTAATAAGTGTAAAAATGAAAAAAGAATGAAGTAATACTATCACAAAATAGCATGTATTAGCCACATAACTTGCCTTTTCTTGCCCCATAATTTACTTAACCCTGCTGCATAATTTGGCTGACTATGCTAATAAACTTAGATTTTACCTTTGCACTGTTCCAAATTTACTTTTACTACGATGGCATGGTATTACACACAATAGAACAGTGAATTGTGAAAATAAAAAAAGTTAGCAACATTTTAAAAAAACATAGCAGCAAACTACATTTGTTGAAAGGCCTCAGTGCTCTTATTTAAATGAAAGCACACGTTAATGTCAGAGGCCACACCATGCCTTAACAATGAAAAAGAAAAGGAAGGCAGACACCTCTACAGAGACCGTACGACAGATTTACCATTCAATTTTACCAGAAGACAGTAGGCTCACACGGGTTAAATCTCCAAAGAGCGCCTGTTCTGTATATATTGAGAGACAAAAATGTTGATGTTGAGAGACAAAAAACAAATACAGAATTGATTTGTGCGTAACCTGCCCTTTATCAGGATGCGGTTTTTCTTTTTATTAAAAAATATCACATGGGGGGGCGTGGCCGAACGCGGGGCTAAGATTTGCCACGTAGTGCACTTGCTCCTCCGTGGGTCCCTGCCCCAACGTCTATCCTGACTGCATTCTGGTGCCATCCCATGGCAGCTCCCAAGACCTAAGCGGCAGCGGTTTTCAGCGCGCCAGCCCTGGTCCGTCCAGCTGCTGGGAGATCCGAGATTTTAGTCATGCAGGGTTGAGGCCTTCGTCGAACGTGTGAGCCGGGACGGTGGGAGCCGCGGGTGGGCTCGATCCGGTCTGCGGCCTTCGCGCGGGGGCGCCGTGCTTTGGAGGCGCCACCGCAACAACAGCTAGCGGAGGAAGCCCCCGGAGCTGCGGCGGTGAGCAACACTTGTGATTTTAGAACGGGTGCCATAAAAACACTGCAGCATACGAGGAGCGCGGCGGCCGAAAGTCGATTAATGGCGGCGGCGCGCTCCTCCTGATTGACCCGCGAGGGAGGAATTGTCGGGCGCCCGGATCGGGGCGGCATCATATTCACTCAGCTCAGGAGGAGGCTAGCTGGCAAACCCCCCCCCCCCCTCCCCCCCCCCCCTCCTGCACTGTCAGAGGTGCCTGAATTCAAGTGGAAGGCTGGGGTTTTACAGTGACACCAGGACCACCACAGTTAAAACTTTAGAGACATCTGGAACCTGTGGCTGCAGCGGTGATTACACCTCTACACCTGGAGACTGGTGAGGGGGAGGGGACACTACTGAGAGAGGACGGCACAGGGTGTGCCTGCCGTGCCCATGCTGGTGGGGGCAGTGCGCCCCTGTGAGTGGCACATCTTCAGCCTGCTCTACAGTTGCGCATGGAGGCAGCAGGAGAGATACTGGGGACCATAACTTGAGTCCATTAAGGCACTGAGGTGAGGGCCCCCCCCAACCCTCTCAACCGGCGGTCCTTTGCAGACTTCCTGGGTTGCGGGTCTCGCCCCCTGGAGGGGGAAAAAACTTGACTTCAGGCCTCGGGGGCCTGCGCCTCGGTTGCTGATACTCTGCATTGTTGACCTTACTGGTGTGAATTGTCAGATTAGTGCCTTTGCCCTCCCCCGGTACTTCGGCCCCGTTGGGCCATACCTTGCACACCCTGATGGATCGCGTCAAAGGTTCCGGGTCCCGTGGGACAAAGCTGGTCCAGACGAATCAACTGGACAGGTACACCGTTTTAAAAGATGCCCAGCAGAACCGGCTGTCCGGAGAGATATTTCAGGAAAAACCGGTGGAAGAGGGAAAAGAGCCGTCGCTCAAGGATGTCCTGGAGGCTATCACTGGGGTCAAAACCTCACTGGATCACAAAATGGACACCATGGCGATTGACATCAATCTTATTAGGGCTGACCTAGGGAAACTCAGTGAAAAAGTCAAGCAGGTGGAAATAACGACCTCCGGCCTGGTGGATGATGTCGCACAACTATAAAGAGAGGTGCAGGACCTCCAGGACTCTCGCAAGTACACTGATCTCAAGCTGGATGACTATAAAAGGCTGGCTCCGCCGCAATAACGTCCGCATCCTAGGAGTTCCGGAGAAATCGGAGGGGCAATCCCCGGACCTGTTCGTTGAGGACCTCATACTTAAACACCTGCGGCCTCAGCAAATTTTTTGTCATTGAACGTGCACATAGGGTCCCAGGCGGCCGTCCCAGGCCGGGCGATCCCCCCACGGCCCATACTAGCTCGGGTCTTGAACTATCGGAACAGAGATGATATTTTCCAAAATTCCAGAGCGGGGGCCCCCCTTCGCTATGAAGATGCGGATATCTCCTTCTTTCCGGACTTCACGCAGAGAGTACAGAAGCAGAGGCGGTCCTTTCTTTCTGTGAAACGTGACCTGAGAGAAAGGGGTCTAAAATACTCAATGCTGTTTCTAGCTCGTCTTCGAGTTGAAGCAGAGGAAAGAGCGTGGTTGTTCGAATAGCCTGAAGCAGTGGCAGAGTGGATTGAACATCGCGAAGCTAAGAATCGGGCGGATTCGAGATGACGGAGGATAGGCATGCATCGAACCAGCCTCCATTGGAACTCTGGTGATGGCGACATAGAACTGAGTAACGGGGATTTTGATGTGGGGTGGCCCGGGGTATTTAAGTTTCATTGCGGGAGCTGGGGATATGATACATGTTTTAAGTTTCCTTTCTATCAGGGGAGTCACACTTCACATAAGTAGGGGCAGGGACACGGAGCATGCTATTCCCCCATTTCGTTCTTCCTTTGAACTTTTCGTTAGGGCGACAGGCACTCTGCAGATTCCCGATGGGCAGTTCTGAGCCCAAAGTGCAGGGCGGGCGGGGTGGGGGGTTGTTGAACTGGGGTAGTTGGTTTGTGTGTTATTTGGTACAGTTATTTTGTCGGTCCAATGTATGGGTGCATGTGCAGAGGAGTCGCAGAAAGAATACAAGCCAAGGGCTTCTTGACTTACGGTTCGCATTGCTGGCAGGATGGGGGATAAAAACGTAAAGATTTTGAGTTGGAATGTTAACGGCTTGGGTGATAAAATCAAACGAAGCGTGGTTCTCCAATACATTAAGAGGCACTCTCCGGACATAGTCCTGCTCCAGGAAACACATCTGGTCAGAAATTCATGTAGGGCGATGCACATTGACAATCAACTCCACACGGGTTGATGATAGAGGCAGATATGTTGGTATATCCGGGGTATGGGAGGGACGGCCCACCACCTTTATGCCTGTCTATGTTCCACCAGGCCTACAGGGTACAACGTTTGCCGATCTTGGCCCAGCCTTGCTCACACTTCCAGACGGGCTCCTGGTCTTGGAGGGGAAGGGGGGGGGGGGAGACTTTAATGCAGTGGTCTCGAGTACATTGGATAGATATCCCTCTCGAGAGGTGCGACCGTCTGCCCGTTGGCTGCCGGACTTCCTTGAAGCGATGGGACTGGTTGATGGCTGGAGAGTATATCATCCAGATCAAGTTCAACACACCTTTCACTCTGGGGCGCACAACAGTCTCTACCGCCTAGACTATTGCCTGGTGCCAGCGGCACAAGCCATATATATCAACGAAATTAAGCACTTGGCCAGAGGTATCTCAGACCACTCGCCTATTTGGGTCCGCTTGCACATAAGTATGGGTGGAGTCGGTAGATTGGCCCCAATCAACCCCTGGTGTCTTCGTAACCCCAAGATCCGTAAAGAGCTAATTAAAGCTATTGACAACTATTTTTCAGAAAATAAAGGGTCAGTGTCCTCTTCGCGGTCCCTATGGGAAGCATTTAAAACTGTAATTCGGGGACAAGCCCTGTCATTGATATCTGGCTCCAAGAAGGGCAGACAAAAAGCAGTTCTCGAGATTGAAGCAGACATATAAGACTGGAAAGGGACTTGGAGTCGGGTGTCACGCCGGAGAAGCTCCATCTGCTGAGTCTGAAACAGTATGACTATAAAGCATTGACCTCAGAAAGAGCCAAGACCCTGAGTAGAGAGCAGCAAGCATGGCTAGACAGAAAGGAATGGGCGAGTCGATTGGTCCCGGCGCTCAGGGTGCAGGGAGGTGTCTCAATCACAGAGCCACAGGACATAGTGGACCGGTTTGCGGAACATTTCCACTCAGTATATACCGCGGTGTCCTCCCGCACTGTAGAGGACTCTCAGAACCTACTGCAAGATATCAAGCTTCCTTGTCTCTCCCTTGATGACCGGAATTTTATGGATAGCCCTCTTACAACCGATGAGATCGCACAAGCGATCCGCTCCCTGAATTCTGGGAAAGCGTTGGGGCCAAATGGGCTTCCCATTGAGCTCTACAAGCTGAAACCGGATAAGCTAGCCCCCTATTTAAAGTCTATGTTTGAAGAATCTAGAGAAGTGGGAATGATGCCCCGGGAACAAAGAATAGCAACTATTGTCACCATCCACAAGGAAGGGAAGGCCAAATCCGAGTGTGCATCGTATAGGCCCATCTCTCTTTTAAACGCTGAACCTAAGATCTTGGCCAAACTCTTAGCTAACCGTTTGGTGAAGGCGATTGGTGGCTTAGTACACCCGGACCAATCCGGTTTTATGCCGCATCGAAATACAGCCTTTAACTTGCGTAGGGTTCATGGGGTGATAGCCAGAGCCCATACCCTTCGGGAACCGGCCGTGATCGTGTTGTTGGACGCAACTATGGCCTTCGATACCATCGAGTGGCCGTACTTGTGGGCGGTTCTGGCGAAACTGGGACTTGGCAGTACATTCAGTGGGTACGTCTTTTATACTCGGAACCACTGGCTCAAGTTGTGGTAAACAATAAGGTTTCAGCCTCCTTTGTGCTTGGTCGGGGAACTCGTCAGGGTTGCCCACTATCCCCCCTTCTCTTTTCCCTGACCTTGGAACCCCTTGCCGCCTGGATTCGTTGGGACCCAATGATAAGGGGTTTGCGGTGGTCACCCGGCTGGATGGACCGCATATCCTTGTATGCAGACGACGTCTTACTCTATTTGGCCTCCCCCAGGAAGTCGCTTGCAGCGGTGCTGGACATTCTCGCAGTTTTTGGTAGATTTTCAGGATTTTCCATTAATTGGGGTAAATCCTTGTTGTTTGTTCTTAGTGGGGACCCTCCCGTCCCTCCACGGAACTGCCCAATACAAATCAACTTGGATGAATTTAAGTATTTGGGGATTTTTGTCTCGCTGGACCCCTCGGTCCGTTATGCCCAGAATCTCCTTCCCCCTCTTCGTAGACTTAAAAGTGACATTGCTAGCTGGAAGACTCTCCCCATTTCTCTTTTGGGCACAGCTACTCTGTTCAAAATTATGGCATTACCACGGTTCTTGTATGCCCTACAAAATACCCTAGATCTAGTTCCAGCACCATATTTCAGGGAGGTTGAGAGCATACAGAGGGACTTATTATGGGACAGAAGGACTCGAATCGCCTTGAATAAGCTCACGTTACATTGGTATGATGGGGGCATTAGCCTCCCGGATATTAAGAAATACTATTGGGCCTCTCATATGGCAGCTATCAACCATGGCACATATGGTCGGGCGGATGACCCAGGTTATGCGATGGACAGATGGCTCCTTCCGGGCGGCACGTATGGTAGGGCGCTATACTCCCGCCCTCAGCGGTTTCAGCTAACAGGCCCCACGAAGCATTCGGTTCAAATCTGGCACGATGTTACTAATTTTCTTGGGTGGAAAAACAGACTAACATTAGCCACCCCTCTTTGGGATTCAGAGAAGTTGGGCGACCTGTGGAGGACGAAGGGGTTCGATAAGTGGGACCTTTATTGGGATCTCAGCGATTAAAGAGGTTTGGGGAAGGGGGGAAATTAAGTCCTTCAGCGCGCTTCAGAGTGAATATGATTTGGCGGATACTGAGCGCCTTTTCTATATACAGGTCTCATATTCGGTTCAGTCTTCATTGCCTAGAGGAGCCGATCCCCCGGAGGCCTCCCCCTTGGAGGACAGAGTCTTAGATGGATACCTCCCAGATAAAACGATATCATTAATATACAAAAAGTTAATCAACCACATGGCAGACCCCCTCATACGATTGCGAGATAAGTGGGTGCAGAATGGGGTAGAGCTTGACGATGAAGATTGGCAGGCAGCGGTTTCCTCCCCCAAAGTGGTGGCCATCCCAGCACGTTTGCGACTGGTTCAGCTAAAACTCCTCCATAGAACCTACATAACAGGACCTAGATTAGTGCACATGGGGTGGTCGGATGCAGAGGAATGCAGACGGCGATGTGGCCTTACCGGAACATTTATGCACATCATCTGGGAATGCTCACATATCAACCTCTTTTGGCGTGAGGTGAATGACACAATTAACAAAGTATTACATGTCTCCCTCCGCCCCGAGGTGAGACGGTGCCTCCTGAACATCTGGGAGCCCACAGACTTAAACACTTCACAGACCCAGTGGGCCACTCTGGGGTACATGCTGGCAAAACGAAATATCGCTCAACTGTGGGGGGCAGCTCACCCACCCACATTGGAAGGTTGGGAGAAAAATCTGGATTGGTGTATGTTTAGAGAAAAGACAGTATCTGGCAAGAGGGTGCCCTAGGAAGTGGTCACTTATTTGGAACCCATGGAACACTTTTAGAGGTAGAGATCTGCGCACCACCTCGAAATGTTGATCATGATGACCCTATTTTGCTGGGATGTTCCTCTCATATGTACTGTCTGTATATCCTCCCATTCAAAAACCAAAGGAAATGATGGACGGAGTGTTGAACATTGCAAGCACTCACCCCCAGTCAACTGATCTGGGTTTAATCCATCACCGTTCTTTAGCCCACTCTGCCACCCCAGTTCAGACATGGCCATATGCAAATCAGTCTGACCCTGTGCCTCATGGGAACAGTCCAGCCCGAACTGCCAAGCCATGTTTTCCCTGGACCGGAAACAAGCTTCCTAGGACCGGTTTCTGGCATTTCAGCCGTCTTCAGCCAGGCTTGCTTGAATCCAGTGGCAAAGTGAGCAAGGGACTCACGTCTGAGCATACTCTGCCATCTTATGGCGAACAAAGCAAAAACCAAAGGACATGATGGACGGAGTGTTGAACATTGCAAGCACTCACCCCCAGTCAACTGGTCTGGGTTTAATCCATCACCGTTCTTTAGCCCAGGGTATGCTCAGATGTGAGTCCCTTGCTCACTTTGCCACTGGATTCAAGCAAGCCTGGCTGAAGACGGCTGAAATGCCAGAAACCGGTCCTAGGAAGCTTGTTTCCGGTCCAGGGAAGACATGGCTTGGCAGTTCGGGCTGGACTGTTCCCATGAGGCACAGGGTCAGACTGATTTACATATGGCCATGTCTGAACTGGGGTGGCAGAGTGGGCTAAAGAACGGTGATGGATTAAACCCAGATCAGTTGACTGGGGGTGAGTGCTTGCAATGTTCAACCCTCCGTCCATCATTTCCTTTGGTTTTTACTTTGTTCGCCATAAGTTGGCAGGGTATGCTCAGACGTGAGTCCCTTGCTCACTTTGCCACTGGATTCAAGCAAGCCTGGCTGAAGACGGCTGCAATGCCAGAAACCGGTCCTAGGAAGCTTGTTTCCGGTCCAGGGAAGACATGGCTTGGCAGTTCGGGCTGGACTGTTCCCTTGAGGCACAGGGTCAGACTGATTTGCATATGGCCATGTCTGAACTGGGGTGGCAGAGTGGGCTAAAGAACGGTGATGGATTAAACCCAGATCAGTTGACTGGGGGTGAATGCTTGCAATGTTCAACACTCCGTCCATCATTTCCTTTGGTTTTCACACTATCCTTCCATTCATACATTGTGCGAAGTGTTAACTGCATGGCTCCATGTACCGGTCATTGTTTAATAAAAAGAATGGTAAAAAAAATATATATATATCACATGAAAGAGAGATAAGTGCCCAGGACCTAGAGCTGCACCTTCAGCTCCTCCCCTACGGAGCTGTTGATGTGTTCCATTCAGTGCTACGGCTTTGGCTGCCACGCCTTGAACGCAGCCTCAGGGGGTGCTTTTTAGCCACCCAAGGCTTCTACACTGAGTGTATGGGAAGGGCCAGGGATGGGCTCAGCTCAGAGCCATTAACTATCTGTTCTTACACAGGGGCGATTACTCTTCCTCTCGATTGCAGTCCGCTTTAAAACAGGTGCACATTTTTTCTTAAATGGTGGGAGAATGTGCGTTCGTTCTTTACTGGGGCTAAACATATGAGAGCGGGAAATACAATACCACTCTTTCATGTTGGGAAAAAGCAGCATTTGATTATAAAAGTGTTTTGTGCTTTTATTAAATCACTTTAACTAAAACAGTATCCTTCATTTTTATACTTCAATCTAACATACAATGTACACATAAAAAATATCTGCGCCTTTAAAATCCTACATCGCTCAACGGTTGCAATTGTTTAACTGGTGGTATATTGTGGCTGTGCAGAGACAGCCAAGGTTTGCACACCTCAGCCCTTTCATTTTGCTTCACTGTAGAAAGGTGCGCTCTTAGAAGCAGGGCCCATCCCCCAGTCTAGGTTTAACAGCAGACGGGTGTTTTGCGATGCTAATTTCCCCTTTGTTGTGAGTAGAGGTGCATTTGCATCTCTGGTCGGGCATCCTGAAGTCCAGCCTCGAGTTTGCTCTCAAAGTAGGAAGGATTCACAGAAGCAGCAGAACATTCAATACTTTGTTCAAAAGGCCTCTCGATTGTAGTCCGCTTTCAAACGTGCACATTTTTTGTTAAATGGTGGGAGAATGTGCGTTGGTTCTTTACTGGGGTTAAACATATAAGAGCAGGAAATTAAATATCACTCTTTCATGTTGGGAAAAAGCAGCATTTGATTATAAAAGTGTTTTTGGACATAGTGCTTTTATTCAATCACTTTAACCAAAACAGTATCCTTCATTGTTATAATTAAATCTACCATGCAATGTACACGACATTTTCTGCGCCTTTAAAATCCTACATCGCTTAACTGTTGCAATTGTTAAACTGGTGGCATATTGTGGCTGTGCAGGGACAGCCTGGGTTTGCACACCTCATTCCTTTCGTGTTGCTTCTCTGTAGAAAGGTGCGCTCTTAGAAGCAGGACCCATCCCCTAGTCTGGGTTAAGAGCAGACAGGTCTTTTGCACTGCTAATTTCCCCTTTTGCTCTCAAAGCAGGAAGGATTCACAGAAACAGCATAACATTCAATGCTTTTTTCAAACGGCCTCTCAGAGTTTAGAATGAAGCTAGCCACGCATATCTCTCTTTTAATGTCTGATGAGTTTAAGCAGTTAATCTCCACATGCCTAAAACTTGTTTAATGTAACTGGGGCTTATGTAAAGTGCACCAAAAACATTTGGGTCGGGTTCACCCATATAAACTGCAACAAAAAAAAAAAGCCATAGTGCTGCCTAATCAGAAACATCAATAATAACTATTGCACTATATGGTTTGTCAGGCCTATTTCCTAATGAAAAGAGATACTCTAATATACACAATAATGTAGACACAATTGGGATGCGCAGAATAAACAGACGTACGTTTTGTTAGATCAAGTGTGGATATATTTTTTTTATTTTCTGTTGAGTTTAACATAGGGCTTACACAAGCTTTTCTGGTGCACTGAGCCAAGCACCGGTTTCTGTGGGCCTGTACTGAGTAAAGAAACCTCCTTTACGCTAGATATTATAGCTCCGTAATAGTAGTCAAAGGTTGTCTATATCTGTCTGAGCTGTGCTCTCTGAAACTAAAGCACCTATCCAGAAAAATATCATTAAAAGGCCCAGCCCCTAAGCCTGGGACATATTTATCATCATATCTTGCAGCGCAGCAAGTGACTTTGCTGCACTGTGTGATAGGGAAAAGGCAGGAATACGCTGTATTTAACATTGTGTGTCACACTTTTGCTTTTCCCTGTGTTGGTGCACAATTTGCTGCCTAGCGCCAACGCTGGCACTCTTGCACCATGGTGAAAAGGTTCCTGCATTGCTAGCATGATTGTTTTTGTGCAGAAAGGGGGCCCTTCCTGAGCAAAAACAATCCCCTGAGGCACTTTCCTCTTTCCATGTGTGCTGCAGAATGCAGGATAAAATGAGGGGAAATAAACATATTTCTCCTCGTTATGTCTCACCTGGGGAGGCGTAGCCATTTTGGCGCATTCCTAGGTCCACCACTTATGGTAAATCTGGGAATGCATCAAAATCCATGGGTTTTGCATGGGAACAACTATGCACCGCCCATGGAATGCCTCCCTGGGGCAGAGTTACTCTTGATTAATCAAGCCACTTAGGGCCATGGCAAGTGGCCTTGCATGGCTTAACGAATCGCCTCTGAAGCGTTGCGTCGATTTAGCACCCTGTTGAGCGGCCCTTGATAATTAAGTGCAGAACAGAGTTAATTTGAGTTGAGTACCCATTGCTTTGTTGCTATAGCAGGAGGAGTGGTAAAAAAGAGAGAGGGACCCCTTTTGCCAAACCCAGGGATTAGGGTACTGTTAAACAGTAAAAAGAATTATCCCTTGGTAGAAAATTCTATAAATTCATTAAATAAAAAGCTAAGGTACACAATAGAAAATCTATCATGTCACCTTTGCATTACACTCTCTTACCACACTTAAACAAGTGCATATGATAGAGCATAACAACTATATATAAACAACAAACATATATAAAAAATAAAATTGCATTTAATAATTCATTTGTTTAAAAACATCCATTATATCGCTGTATCATAAAAGCACCATACACGTAAGTGATACAAGTAAAAACTTCATATACAAATAACATTCATTACACTAACACAAATACTAGAGAGAAACACCCAGACAGTACACTTTGTCATAAAAGAGCATATCCGATAGGAATACTTTTCTAGCTAATCCTGGATACACTGTATTGTCATTTGTCTGCAGGATATGTTTGTTCCACAGATTATGCAACAGAAGCGTCGACGCGTTTTGATGGCTCAATTATTTTTCCATCTTTTTCAAGACAACATATAACTCTCTTAGTGGCACTGTATGGTTGCCATAAAATCAATTCCTTATTTCATTTCATTTTAATTGAAGCGCCTTCTGTCTCAGGCTGCAGAGCATAGTATCAGCCTGCATTTACCACTTCTGATAAAAATCGGGAAATACGCTAATTACGCAGGGATTGCTTATTTTCATATATTTCCTTTTTAAAATCTTTCATACCTTCCTTTTCGTTATCTGCCTTTAAAATCTGTATGTTATTTTTACATTGCCGACCTGGATTCCATCTCTTCTTTTAAAGTCTTGAGCGCTAGTAAACTTTTGGGGCGTCCTGTTTTTTTAGCACTTGCGGCGTCACTTCAACCGGGACTACTGGAAGCTATTCTCGTCTGCTGTAACTCCGGAGAACTCCTCTCCTCAACAATACACCAACATGACACAATAGATCTTCTATTGTGCCCCTAAGCTTTTTAGTTAATGAATTTATAGAATTTTCTACCAAGGGATAATTCAGTTTACTGTTTAGCAGGAGGAGTGGTGCCATGGGATGCATAATTGTGGCACACCTGCTCCCGGTCATACATTTTGAGCTTACAAAATATATATACGTAAACACAAAATCAACACAATTATCAGGTGCACTGCAATTATGTCTATAACTAAAATCGGGGCCCAGACCAAGACTCTTTAAACTCGTAAAGAATAAAAAATAGTTATTCTCCCCATTCTGTCTTCACATTATCTAAAATAATAAAAAGAGCTGTGGATGAAAGCGTCCAACAAAGAAAAATAAATTACTTTGAGGGCTATTCGCCTTATCCTGCTCTTTTTGTTCAACACTGAATGGACAACAGAGAAACCTGTTTGTCAACGTGTTTTCCCTTGGTGAGCACATGGATGGTTGAGTGATTATGTGCATAGACTAATAAATGAATAAGTGAGTCAGTATTACGATAAACGGGTATAGATGAATTGCTAGATAAATGAGTGAATGGATGAATGAATAGGCAAGTGGGCACATGGATTGACGTGAGTGCATGAATGAATCACTGAGTAAATGGATGTATCAGTTATTTGGTGCATCAATGGTAAATAGGGGCATGAGAGAGCACTCTTGTGGGTCATCTTGCTGCAGCCCACAATGTGCCTGCTACAGGATGCCCTGCAGTCACAGCCACTTTCCACTTTCCACTGAAATTGTGAGATGGATGAAGCCACGCCCTATTTACAACACTAAGTTAGCATAACCGAGATCATAGTTAACAAGCAAGCTTGTCGTTTCTGCTGCGCTGCACACGACACTGTTGTTATGTGTTATTCATTTTAGAAATGCTGACTCGACTTTGCCTTACAGGATAACAAATTGTTGTTTCACATTCTTAACCGTGAAATGTGCCCTTGGTCTGTACATCATGCAAAGAACGCGTCTGGGTCACTAGAAGGTACAGAGTGTTGTATTTAGATTGATCGTACCACTTGTTAGACATATCATGCATACAGCTGCCAATATTTGAAGGACGAGCGTCTTTAATATTGCAGAACAGTTTGGTTTTACATTCATTCGAACAAGAAGAGCTGATGCATGCTGTGAGAGCTGATCCTTTGATGTGATTCTACTAAGCTGATCTATACGGTATGGGGTCCCCCCGGTTAGCCTAAGAGACCTGCTAATAGTCTAATAATAATAATGTATTAGATTATAGTGAAAGGAGTGTGGCCGTATACCACTGTCATTAATAGTATGATTACTCCTTTCATTCTATATGGTAGTATAATAATGCTCATGATTCTGATCTGTATTGTTAGTCTGCTAGTGTTAGCCAAAGTACTGCATCTTAGGACGCGAGGTTTATAAAATAAACTCTTTAAACTTTACCGTGTCTGTATTATTATGTTGTGGACTAATAAATAAGTACGAACAGGTATTTCGGACTCCCACCACTCCTGAGAAATATCTAAGTCGCTTGTTCTGGTTTGTCTATACATTGGGACCACCTAGCTAGATCTAGGTTAACGAATGAGATACTAAGCTAGTCGGATAAGGGGTTCTGGGTTCTGAGGGGAGTTTTCTGGTACACCACAATTCTCTGAGGTCCTGGTCTCCTGTGCATAGTTCTGTGCAAAAGCAGAATCCCTGCAACAAAATACAATGGTATATTGGAGAGGTTGAACACTACGCATCTAAAAAGAATGCTTGAAGGTTATCATTTTAGGAGAGACTGAGCGCAGTTTCTTCTTTGGCAGGTGTCTAAGGGGGTTGCACGCTTCACATCGATGGAGGCCTCCTTAGGTTGGGGTCAGGGCCTACCAGAAGATTGCAAGTAGGCACCTGGAGTGGTCAAGGATGCATCCAGCAGTGGAATTGCTTTCGGCAGGTGTCCCGGTCTAGGCTCTGGGTCGGTTTGTGCCAGTCTCTTGGATTCTGGTCTCCCCTCCCGGCATGCCACGTAGATGGGTGTTTCACCCTTCCCGGACCATCTCACCCTCTACACCCTGGGCACGAGCACCCTGCTGCTGCTTTCCCCCCTCCTCACTCCCTCCAATCTATCAGGTTTCACCTCTCCACTTCAATTTTCTTTTCCTGCCATTGCAGTGCACCTCACCGGGCGCTGCAGCCTCCATTGGTGCTGGTGGTCCCATCAGGGGCGGTGGGTGAGATTTTAAAGTGGTGGGGCGCAAACGAATTAGCATACAGCACCGTAGCGAGCTCGCGGAGCGAGCGAGCCCGAACCCCAAAAGGGGGGTTTGGGGGGGTTACCCCCCCCCCCCCAAGAAAATTTTGAAAAAAAAGAAGAAAAATCGTGCATTTTCAAGCAAATTTGAGAAAGCAGGAAGGTTAATAAAGCAATTGTGAAAGTGCAGTTATTACATTAATAGATGGCATAACATAGGTAGCTGCTTATTCAGTATTACCACAGAGCTTCATACATTCTGTCCTATTATGCTCAGGTGCTGAATTCAGACTATAAGACTCATGGAAATCTCAGCTCTAAGAGTAGAAGAAGTTGCACAGCAGTGTAATGGTTGCCAGGCTCGTTCCGCAGGAGCGTCAGGAACTTGAAGAAAAGTCCACAGTCTTCCCCTACGGCCTTCCGACTCTATTAGACTCTAGAGTAACGAATGGCACGCAAGGGGAAAACAGGGAAACAAAACAAGGAAAGGCGGGGGAAGAAAAACAGTCTTACAATATACTGAATATAAAAGAGGCAGCGCAATGCGCTGTTACCGTGATTCTGGTTGAGCTGAGCTTTGTACACACACTTCACATAGGTCCACGCAAGTACTTGTATTCAACAAACAAGTAGCAGCATTCACTTTTTGTAAATGAAATCCGCACGTCTGTCTTTCAGTGTAGCAAACTTGTCAATTACTTTCATGTTGAAGTCCGGTATCTTTTGGACTAGCTTGCTCTCTACAGATAGCATCGCCAAAGCATTTAGTCTTTCCTCTAGCATGGTGTTCCTGAGGAATGTCTTTATGCCCTTTAAGGCTGAAAAACATCGTTCAGCTTTTACTGTTGTCATTGGAGTCGTAATCATAATTTTTAGTAAAGTCACTGTCTCTGTAAGTGAGTTTTCCATATGCAGTTTATGTCAAGGCGCTTGTGGCCTTCCGGTACACAGGCATTCCATAGAGTACAGTTAACTCAGTTCTCAGCTGCTCTTTTTTGAGCATAGGATATGCTTCCACAGCCTGATTCAGAGCACGCTCAGGGAAGGATTCATCATATTGTGCAAACTCTTTACTTTGCAATAAAGTCGCACTCACCAAATGTTTTGTGAATGAAAAACGTTCTTTCGCCTGCACAATTACAATGTCACATATCTCCTTTCCAATTCGAACCAGAGAGGTGATGTTTTGTCTGCGGTTTGAAAAATAGAATGCTCCGGCAGTTTGCTCTCTAAATCTTCAACCCCATCTCTCACTTTCATAATCTGTTGTACAAATGCAGATGTATTGGCTTTCACAGAGACAGTATCTAGGTCTTTTCTTTGCAACTGATCGTATAACACATCAACAGGAATCATTAGGTCATGAAATAAAAACAGTAAGAACCGAAACTCTTTGTCTTGTAGTGTTCTAATAAAGCCATGGGCTTCACTCTGACTTGTGTGATCAAAGTCTGCTCTGGATGCTATGGCGACAAAACATTTCTCAAGGCCCTCCCTCTGTTCAAAGATTAAGTTGACTGTACGAATGTGAAAGTTCCAACGAGTTGAGGATCCCCTTGGTACGCTTTTGTCCACAATCTCATGAAGGGCTTCTGTTCTTTTGGGGGAACGTGTGAAGAATGCAGCTATGCCTCCGATATCCTGAAAGAAAACTCGTGTCTCTCTGATCTTTGATACCGCCTGTTGCATAATAAGATTGAGTTGGTGGGCGTAACAGTGCACAAAATGAGCATTAGGGTACACATCTCGAATTCGTTTTTGTACTCCACTAAGGCTTCCACTCATTACGGACGCACCATCATAGCTTTGTGCGATAAGTTTTAGTTTTTGAGGCAGGTCCGGGAAAATTAAGTCCAGTTGACACAGTATTGCTTCAGTGATGGTTGCTGCACTAGAGCCACTTAAATGCGTGAAGCCATAAAATCTTTCCACAACGTTTCTGTCACTGTCAAGGTACCGAAACACTAACACGGACTGTGTTTGAGTGGACACATCAGTGGTGTCATCAGCCTGAATAGCCACAAAGTCTGTGTTTCGCAACTCTTTCACAATATGGCTTCTTATAATTTCGAGCATACAGTCAAGGAGTTCATTTTGTATTGTATTAGAGGTGCCCTTAAAGACTGTAGCATGTGCTAAATGTCTTTCCAAATCCTGGTCTATGGTTGACATTAAATCCACTAGGCCTCGGAAGATCCCAGGTTTTGAGGAAGTTTCTGATTCGTCATGGCCTCGCAATGCCAGTTCGAAAGCACCACAGAAACGAATGCAATCAATGATCTTGGATAGATTTTGTCTGTTCTTATCAACAGCTTCATTGTGTTTTTGAATGGATTTGCGATACGCATCATTTATCTGCTGCTCAATTGGTGCGTCTTCCCCCAACATTCCCAGTCTTGTCAGGTTTTCCAGATGATTTCTTGTGAGCGCATGCTTCTTTATTTTTTCAGCGATGTGCTTCAGGTCGACCATTCCTTGCCGTGTCCAAGAAAAGTCACCGCCAAACAGCAAGCAGGGGTAGCAGAACAGAGAATTTCTTATAGGGCACCCTGTAAGCCAATCAGCTTTTGTGTACCAGGCATTTGAGAATGTACGTTTTGACATTTTTCCTCTGTCCTGGGTAGTTTGCTGTAGGTTTATTTCAGGCTGATGAGGTCCTAATTGTTTTATCTGTAGTTTTTGTTCAAGTGGCCGTGACTGGAATGACTTTGTAATCAGCTCTTGTACTGTATTCATGATGGTGTGTTGCTGGCCTTACCAATATATATATATATATATATATATATATTAAAGAAACCTGTCAATAATCAAAGTACAACGTATAAGGTGCAGTGCAATAATATCAGAGCCGTACTGCCTCCTGCCTCTCTGTGCCATAGTGGTTGCTGGAGGCACTGAAAGACACTGCTTGAGGGCCTTGAGAGTGACCACATACAAACATATCCCTAACTCCCATGTAAAAAAATATATAGCATCAGTTTCCTTACCTTTAACACTGGTGTTTGCTGGGTTGTAGCCGGGGTCGGTTGAGAGAGCAGCAAAGGAGGTTGGGGTCCTCTTGTTGTTTGCTGGAAAATTGCCCCAAAATGCGCTAATGTTTCAGGTTGTCAGGTGTTGAAAATGAAAAGATAACAATATTATTGTGACGTATTTTTGTCTGCCACTGCTTTTGGTTTGTAAAACAGTTAGTAATTTTACCAAGAAAGTACCAGAACTTGCTGGAGCAAACAAGTACTAGGGATAATAAGTACTTATACTTCTATATTTCCATTTCAAGCAATACATGCGGCTGAGTGCCATGACACATTTATTCTGAGCTGGACAGATACCATATTGTGCTGCAAATTGCTGGCTTAGAGGCAAAAGTCTGGTAAAGTTCTCATTACGTACTGGATATCTAGAGAAGCCTTCCCAAAGCAACTTTGTGATACTTATCCAGCTAAGTCCAAGTTTGTACTGGTAAAATGTAAAGAATCTTTAAGTTTAAAATATTGATGCCCTTCTAAAGGTAAATCATGGAAATTGTGCACAGGCAAGCCCGGATAGGCTGAGCTACAGCTGAAGAAACTCGTTTTTGAATTTTTCATAGAACCTAATACCAGGAAAAACATAAGCAAAGCCGGGCATGTAAATGGAGAAACGTAAAGGAGGAGGGAATCTGCACAGGAGAAGGAAGCCATGATCTATGCATTGCAGTGCTTTGCAATGCATTGGTCATAGAATGTCATTACGTGATCTGTGGCTCAAGGCTGTAAAAAGATGTTCACCCATTTATTAATAGATGCGCTGATCCACTCTTTAGACATAATCTGCTGAAAAGGAGCCCACAAAGTCCCTGGGAAGGATTAACTGAGAGCGGTGTTACGGGATAATCAGGAATAGGAAAGATATTTTCAAATATAAAACAATTACATAAAGACACGCCTCAGTAATTTTAGGGGTTCTGCTCGGACAGCATTAAAACTCAAGCATACAAAGCAGGATTGCTTTTTGTAAAAAATAAATAAAATAAAAATAAAACAATAACTAGAAATCAAATACAAGCCACCTCATAAATGAATTCAGTGGCATCCGTAAAGTGATGGTAAGCATTAAAATTGAAAGATAGATTGTCAGAAAGGTTGGCTTTGTATTTCTCGTTCGAATTATAGGATTTCACTACAGACAAATTACAAAGTGACTAATAAACCTGTATCCAGAAATGCAGGCACTGGCTGCGTTAACGCTAACGGTTAACACTTTCTACCTGGGCGTACTTAAACTGTTATGAACTACAGTAACCAGAATACATTTGGGAGAGCTGGTGCAGGCATGCCAGCACTCTATTCCCTTCCCCTGTAAAAATACGCTGCTCCCTAAATGCCTTTTGTGCACATAAACAAAACTTGAGGTTTGAGATGTCCCACATGTACTGGTTTTTGCTTTCTGATACTTGCAGTTTGAAGTTTCTTTAAAAAATGTAGGAATCCAAGTACCTGAATGTAAAATCATGACGTTAGAAAGCCAGATCCCAAATCTACAAGGAAGTGTCCAATACATACATATTCAACACACAGCACAAACCCCAGACGCTTCAATCACTGACTTTCTTTCAGACAACTGGTTCACTTATACTTCTGAAAGGTTTGGTAAACCACTTCCGGGCCCATTCGAACCTGTGACCTGCAGCAGGGTGCGAACAAATCTAGTGCCAAGTGTTCGACCCACTGAGCTACCTCACTCGCACCAAGGAATGTGAAAAATAAACACAAAACTAACAGAGAACAAAGACTCACCTCACTAAGGAAATCCTGCGCCCTCAATGTCGGTCCACCTGAAAACCTCTTCAGGCTAAAGATTTTTGCCCGGATCCTTTGCTCGCGCTTCAGAGATAATAGGCCCGCCCCGGTTCCCTCGCGGATGCCTCGCGCCTGGTTTAGGGTACTTTACTTTATAGATATACCGTCAATTACCCAGAAAAGCTGTGACTGGCATCCTGGAAGGAAGTTGAGGCATTCTGAGTTGTGTCTTGGCAATTAGACGTGGAATACCCCTAAAACTAAAGAGCTTAACGCAATTATAAAATGACCCCTTGACACCAGTCTGAGAGGGGAAGCCCTCCTACGGCACTGCAGTTTCACTTAGAACAATAACAGCTGGTGGGGGCTCCACCGGGCACGAGGGCTCCCGGAAGTTGGTTCAGGCCATCCGAGACCTCTGGTTATCCTACCTGATCGGCCGTGTGTCGTGCCACACTGCCAGACGTGTTTTCATTTGAAAAATATACTCTTCTCATTGGGAGCTGGCTCTAAACCCCCCTGATCCGTGTCGCGGTATGTCGGAGCAAGAAAGGAGGAAGCAACAGCTGCTTATGTGGCAAATATTGAAGATTTGTCAGGCAAGGATCTTCCCGTTGCGGTTGCGCAGTTTCAGTTTAATAATATGAGGCAAGTGTCTGGAGTTGTAGAATGCCATTAGGTTGGATGTGAAGTAACAGTGTCTGGTCTGGCGACATTTGCGTTATTTACACTGTGAGACAACAGGTCAGGCGAGTGTACTTCCCATATTCCCTTTCACGTTCGTGCCCAATGCATATTCCAAATCTAAGACTTCAGGGAGATCAAACCAGAAAAGGAGAAATGTTGCCGTCAAATATGAAATATGTTACACACCTTTTAACAAGAGCTCTAACATCCGTTCAGAACAAAACAAACGCTGGCAATCCCGATAGGTCCGACGTTGGCAAGATGGTGTGTGTTTTTTAATTATTTTTTTATATTCCAAGCATGTGCGACAAAGATAAAAATAAAAATGAAAACATGCCGTATTCTAAACGTAGCTGCCGTACGCTTACAAATGCACTTACAATTAAAATGTAAATTGAAAAATAGATATCCACTCGGGTGGCCATTTTACTAGACATGGTTTTCAAATAACAACACTTTCATTTGTGCCATTGCATTTTTTAATTATTATTTTTAAGAGGAAGATAAGAATAATTCTTCACTTAACCAAGCATTTAAAATAACATATTAAGTAAAGTGAACGTTGACATAGAGGGGCATATTGACACTGAATAACAGATGTTTATTGCTACCCAACTCAAGTCCCGGCGGCACTTCAGCCCGTCTGGGAACAGTTCCAAACTCACCTGGCAACACGAGCAGGAGCAGCAGCCAGCCAGTACCACACAGTGTACACCGCCACGAGGTGTGTGTGGCGCGGTGACGACGGACTGCCAGTGCGCACCTGCTAACGATGATCGCCAATCACTGTTCGCATAAGCCACAGTGATTGGCCATACCTTGCGTGGCACCCAATGCCTGGTTTGCAGGCTGCGCGGTGTCTCTCAGCCAATCAAGAAGACGCTGCAACATTAGCAGCGCCTGAATTGGCTACAGCACCGTGGGCACAGATAGGGCTCGCCCATAGGAGAGACCGGGGGCTGCTGCATGAAGCAACCCTCGGCCTCTCGCTCTCCTAGCCAGTAGTGGCTGACTGGCTGACAGTGCGCATGTTTGGGTTGGTCACAACCCAAACTCGAGTATGCGCATACGCGCCGCTGGCCTTCAGTGTGTGCACTGTCACTCAAACGGAGTGCTCGCCCCCGGCCCCACCCCTTCATCGGCCGGTCCCACCCACGCTATTGTGATTGTGAAGGAAAGGAAAACTGACAGCGCTGCGTCACTGCTAGCATACGTGAGCAGCCGCGGGTCCAAGTGGCTGGTGGGGCTACGCCCCTACGCCCCAATGGACGCACCGCGGCTGGGTCCCATGTGTTCTCTCATGGGGTGGTGTGTGTGCAGGTGATCTCATATTGCTCACCTTTAGAGATGCCATAGGTGGGTCCCGCCGTGTGACCTTCACACAGTACTGTACCGTTGTCTCCACTGGGAGCCCTGCTGTTGCTCTGCAGTCCCCCTCCATCAGGGATAGGGTTCGGGGTGTTGTCGTCTGCCGGTCACCTAACGTCACTGCACGCCCGTCTCCAGGCCCCGAACTGGTGAATTGCAGTATTTCCTATGCACCCATTGCCATCTTGCCTGCCGTATTGCTTTACTGGTGCTGATCACAGGGCTGTTTGCTCCCCGTACGCAGAAGCTACAGCTATCCCGCCAAGTTCTTTGCCCCCCTGGAGTTTGCCCTTATACTCATGGTTGTGTGGGCCTCCGGGGCAACAGGATGCTGCCATCATAGGCCTCAGGCACCGGAGCTTGGCAATCACAATCATACTGCCATCTTCATGCATCTCTGGCCATGCCCCCAACTTGCTCATTCTTGCTGAAGTAGTCAGTATGGGCGTGTGGCATACATTAATGGACTCAGAAAGGTTGCAGGTCTAGAAACAGAATTGCTTTGCATTATCATCTTTAAACAGGCACAAATATTGAATTACAAAGCCAATAGTTTGTTAAAGAATGGTCTTGTGTGTTGGTTGTGCTGTGAAGTGGCAAGGGTAGTGCAAAACATGAATCTTGGGAGGAATAGAAAAGTGCTCCATCATATTTACTGCAACAGTCTGAACACATCAATATAGGATTATTATGATACCCGCACCACCTAAAGATCATCAGCACAGGCAAGAAGGAAGAAACAGAGTGACACCTTCAGCTCTCACTTATTTTGTGAAAAGAGCAATCTTAACCATAGAAGTTGAGATATTTCAGATTATCAGCTCCCCTTACAAAGACATACAAATCCACCAAGAAACTCAATGTGTGTTTTAAGGAATAGACTAAGAATTGTTCAGGTGTATAAGGCTCTCTCTAAAACACCAGGTGACGTGGCTACAAAGTGGAAGAAAGGGAATTATACATTTATAGATGAATAACGGTGAATAACAGGGATGAATTCACCATGGGAGCCTGAGTGATATCAAGTAGACAACCAGAGTGAAGCTCAAAACTACAACGTCGATCAGTGAACTGTAAGTGCGCTACTCACCCGTGAGGGTCTCAAGGTGCTGAGGGGGAGGGGGGGGCACAGATCTGTTAACCGAAAAGCCAGGTCTTGAGGGTCTTCCTGAAGGTGTTCAGGGACGGGCACGCCTGATGTTTGCTAGGAGCTCGTTCCAGGTTTTGGCTGCAATGTGGGAGAAGGATCTTTGCCTGCCCTGGCTCTGTGGATGCGTGGGGATTTGGCTAGTGCAAGGTTGGAGGATCGGAAGTTTCTCTTGGGTACGTGGAAGTTAACTCTGCAGTTGAGGTATTTGGGTCCGGTGTTGTGTAGGCATTCGTAAGTGTTGGTGAGGATTTTGAAGGTGACCCTTCTCTTCACGGGGAGCCAGTGGAGACTTCGAAGGTGATGGCTGATGTGTTTGTGCCGGGGATGCCGAGGATGAGTCTGGCGGCGGTGTTCTGTATTGTCTGGAGTTTTCAGAGTAGGGACTTGTTCTTGCCAGCGTAGAGTGCATTTCCAGAGTCTAGTCTGCTTGTGATGAGTGCGTGGGTGGCGGTCTTCCTTGACTCGGGGTGGGGGATCCATTTGAAAGTCTTGCCGAGGATGCGGAGGGTGTTGAAGCAGCTGCAGGTGACAGCGTTGATCTGTCGGTTCATGGTGAGATGATCGAGTATGATTCTGAGGTTTCTGGCATGGTCACAGGGGGTTGGTGGGCTTCTGAGGGTGGTTGGCCACCAGGTGTTTTCCCATGCTAAAGGGGTGGTACTGAGTACGAGGACTTCCGTCTTTTCAGCGTTGTTTTACCAAGCTGTTGGGCATCCAGGCTGCTACGTCCTGTATTCTTTTCTGGAAGTTTAGTCTGGCGGTGGTGGGGTCTTTGGTGAGGGAGAGGATGAGCTGGGTGTCGTCAGCGTAAGATAATAAGTTGGAGCCGTGTTTTCGGACGATGGTGGCAGGTGGGGCCATGTAGATGTTGATGAGGATTGGGCCCACTTATCATCCCTGTGGGACTCCGCAGGTGATTTCCGTGGCATCGGAGAGAAAGGGTGCCAGTCTGATTCTCTGGCTTCTTCTGATGAGGATCGGATCCAGTCTAGGGCTGTTCCT
This sequence comes from Triturus cristatus, assembly GCF_964204655.1. Classification (NCBI taxonomy): domain Eukaryota; kingdom Metazoa; phylum Chordata; class Amphibia; order Caudata; family Salamandridae; genus Triturus; species Triturus cristatus. The sequence goes on along the minus strand of NC_140579.1, from coordinate 830,827,292 downwards.
TGTATGCCAGCGTCGTGTAGTCTGACGAGGAGGATGCGGTGGGAGATGGTGTCGAAGGCTGCTGAGAGGTCAAGAAGGATGAGGCTGCGGAGTGGCCTTGGTTGAGGATGTTGCGCATGTCGTCTGTGGCGGTGAGTAGGGCGGTTTCGGTGCTGTGGTTGCTTCTGAATCCTGATTAGGATGGGTCGAGTATGGCATTGTCCTCGATGAACATGTCAGTTCCCTGTTGATTGTTTTCTCTGCACCTTTGGCCACAAAGGGGAGGAGCGAGATGGACCGGTAGTTCTTGAGGTCAGTTGGGTCAGCTATGGGCTTCTTGAGCAGGGGTCTGACTTCTGCACATTTCAACTCATCTAGGAAGGTGCCTGTTTCGAGGGTGATGTTGATGGTGCTTTGTAGTTCGGGGGCGATGGCGTCAGCCGCTCTGTGGTAGATGTGTGGTGGACAGGGGGTCGGTGGGTGCCCCTGAGTGAATGCCTTTCATGGTCGAGGCGGTGTCTTAGGCCGTGATTGGAGTCCAGGTGGAGATGGTGGGCTGGCTGGTATGTCAAGGGGGCGGGCCGGCTGTGGCATCTCGTTGATGGTCGAAGAAGTTATCATAGAGGTTTTTGATTTTGAGGTTGAAGTAGGTTCCGAGCTTGTTGCAGAGGTCTTGCGATGGTGTGATATCAGTGGATTTGCTGCCGAGGGTTGGTGAACTCTTGGATGACACTGAAGAGTTCCTTGGAGTTGGTGGAGTTGGCGAGGATCTTGTTGTGGATGAAAGTCCTCTTGGTAGTTCTGATCCGGTTGTGGTAGTCCGTCCTGGCATTCTTGTAGGTGGTGTGGTTTTCGGGTGTCTTAGTGTTTCTCCAGTTCTTCTCGAGGCGTCTGCAGGTGCGCCTGGCCTCTTGGAGATCGGAGATGAACCAGGCAGCTTTCCTGGGACGTTGTTTGTCGGGATTGCATAGCGGGGAGAGTTTGTCTGCGCAGGTGGAGATCCAGGTGTTGAGTTCCCTGGCTGTGATGTTGGCGTCTGCTGCCGTGGTGTGGTTGTCTCCGGTGCGGGTGAGGGTTGTGTTCAGTTGCTCATCTGTGACTTTGCGCCAGTTCCTTCGTGGTTGGTGTGGGGCATGTTTGGGTGTCTGGGGCTTGTCGACGGTGAAGTGTACGCAGTGGTGGTCGGTCCAGGGTGGTTGCGTAGTGTGGCTGAAGTGTACGTTGGCAAAGATGGGGTTGAGGGTGTGTCCGGCCCTGTGGGTTGTTGTAGTGAAGAGTTGCTTAAGTTCGATGTTGGCGAGGTTGTCCCTGAGGGTGGTGGAGTTGGGGTCACTGAGGTTGTCAAGGTGGAAGTTCAGGTCTCCGATGAGTATGTAGTTCATTGAGGCGATGGCATGGTGTGCGATGAGTTCGGTAATGGCGGTGTCGAAGGGGGCCCGGGGGTCTATAGATGAGGGTTCCACGGAGTGTGGAGCTGGTTTTGATCTGGAAATGTAGGTGTTTGTGGTGGGGAAGGTCACGCTGGAGGTGGTGAGGAGGAGAGTGTTGTTGTGGGTGATGGCGAGGCCCCCTCCCGGGTGGTTTGGGCGGTCCTTCCTCTGGATTTTATATCCGTCGGGGATGGCGGTGTTGATGTCGGGGTCAGAGGTGGTGTTGGTCCAGGCCTCCGTGAAGAAGGCAATGTCGGGCGAGAGGACGTCCAGTAGGTTCCATATCTCCACGGCGTGTTTGTGCATGGAGCGCACATTGAGGAGGATGCAGCTGAGGGTGTCGTTGGTATGGTCGTCGGTGGTTTTGGAGGCCGGGGTGGTGTTGAAGGTCTGGCGGCAGTGGAAGCAGGAGAACTGGCCGTGGGTTGTGTTTAGTGTGGCTTGGAGGCAGTCTCTGCGTCTTCCTTTATTGAGTGCGTGGAGGGCGGCTGAGCTGTAGTGGTGGGGGGAACGAGATGCAGGGTCCCAGGCGTCGGTCGCGTTCGGGTTGCGGACGGGCGCAGACGGGCTTGCCTTAGGCGCGCCTTTGGTGTGCCAGTGGCGCGACCGCGCAGTGGCCGCCATTAAGTAGGGGAGGTGGGAGGGATGGCAGCTGGGAGGCGGGGAGCGGGCATGGACAGGGGGGCAGGGTCCCAGGGGCAGCAGCGGCAGGAAGGGAGCGGGGAGAGACTAGGAACTGGGAACTACAGCGCTGAACTGAAAATGACACTACCAATGAGGCAAAAAACACTGATGATAAAGACAGTACCAGCAATTACGGGCGCAACGCAGCAAGGAGGCGGAATCAGGCAGAGCACACAGCAGCCTCAAACACCTCCCCGGAGGGGGCAGGAGGGCTCAGCGGCGATGCAGGAGGAGCAGAGCTGTGGGGAGAGCGTAGGTCTGAGACCAGGGTCAGAGGTCTTACAGGTCATCCCTGAGGTTCACTTTTACCAATCTCTAATTTTATGTTATGTATGACTTCCAAAACCATCTACCCTTGCTATCTATTTACCCAGATGGACAAAGGAGTAATAGGTGGATCATACATAACATGATCTCTCCTTCCTGTCTCAAATGTAATTTGCGTCAATGAGTGTTCTATGGGTTTTGTTGAAAATCTCCATCTACATACATTGGTAGACATGGATTTGTGCCAAAACTAAATGCTTCCACGAGGCTGGTGTAATGATAAGAAATACCTTAATTTCTCAACTTTGCATGAATACACACATGCAAAGGGTGAAAAGTCTTAATGCATAGTTTTTGTACTGAAAGGGTTGCCTTCCGGTACAAAAGCTGTGTTTTAGAAAAGGCACATACCCTTTTGCTATAGCGCAAGGGTATGTGTGGTGGCGCGTGGCAGCCAAACATGCACTAGCACTGATAAAAAAAATGAACATATTCCATGGTGCATATCAATATGTAAACAAAGGCAAACAACATAAAGACTCCGAATTCTTGGTACAAGCTTTGAAAGGTAACAATAGGAATTGATTGCCTTTAGGTTATTAGCAAGTATCTATCACATCAGTATGTATTCTATTACAGTGTAGTGCACAATCATACTTTAATTGCAGATAAGGATCAAACGGCAATAGTGAATTATTATGGGATTCAAATCTGATGCAAATTGCTTTTAGAAAGTTTTAAAACCACTTACAATTTTCAGACACAAAAAATCTAAATTCAATAGCTTCATCTAAAATAAAGATTTATTTTAATAGAGAAATGGTTAATTTACATGAAAACTATTTAGATAAGCACACAGGTATGCAGCTTTTCCTTTAAACGTCTGTCCTTTCTGCTGCTGGTAGGTGTTTCCAGTGAGCAAAGTGTGTTTAAATGCAAAGTGTGTTTAAGACTGCAGTACCGCCTCCTGTCTCCAGGGGCAGAGCTGAGCAAAAATATACTTGATACAACACAGGTCCCCACAATGCAATTTTTTTTTTAAGTTGTGAAAATTGACATGATACAGGATCCTGCTTCAAATTTGCAAATATATTGTTTTTTAATCGTGTGGGGACTTTAACATGTGCTACCATCCTTGTGGGGACCTAGTCCGTAACACTATTTGTGATTGAATACAGTCAAAGGCACATGGCTAAATATTTATTTTATCAACAATATACACTAACAACATTATAAACTATTCATATATGAATTACTACATATATACTAGGGGTATACATTAAAGACAGATTATGTTAATGTGCCAGAAAATATCATATCATGCTTAAAGAAAAACACTTAAAGCTGTATTTAAGCTATTAACCCCTTCGCTGCTGCGGACATTCCGCTGCAGCGCTGGGGGGGGCAGGGGGGCAGCGCGGCGGGCCTGTGCTCATGACGGAGCCGCTCCGTCATGAGCCACAGTTGAGCTGTGCTCATGACGGAACGGTTCCGTCATGACTCCGCCCATTTGCGTTGTCGCCCCGCACAGGCGGGGAAACAGCGCCGCGCAGGCGGAGCGGCCGCCGACAGGATTGTCATGACGGAACCGTTCCGTCATGAGCACACGGCAACCGTGGCTCATGACGGAACGGTTCCGTCATGAGCAGGGAAGGGGTTAATTAGTGCTCACATAAGGGAACTAACACAAAGAAATTAACATATGGAACTAAGGAATATGGTCAAGTGGAATCCAGAGCTTGATTAGCTGCTTACATTTTTGCCAAAGTAGATGTTCAAGTCCCCACAGAGATAGTGGGTGAAGATCATTGTGTTTAAGTCTCCATAGAAATAGTGTGTACATTCAAAGCCTAAATCCCATTATAAATAGTGTGAAGCTAATGATGTTCAAATCGACACAGAGGTTGTGTGTAATTATAGGAATGCTCAAGTCCCCACAGAGATGGTACGTTATTATAGCAATGTTTAAGTCCCCACAAAGATAGTGTGTTATTATAGCGATGTTCAAGTCCCCACAAAGATAGTGCATGAAGGTGATTGTGTTTAAGTCCTCATTAAAATAGGGCCTAATTCACAAAGGTAAACTTAGACAAAAAGTCTAACTATACCATTTTTCAGTATTCACAACGGTAAATTTACACCAAAAGTCTAACTTTACTACTTTTCAATATTCACAAAGCCCCATACAGAGAATGTGAAGTTGATGATATTCAAGTCGAATTAAACACAAGGAGATGGACGGAGTGCTGAAACTTTCCAGTCACTCACCCCCAGTCACAGATCGGGGTTGAAGCTATCATCGTTCTTTAGCTCACTTCGCCACCCTAGTTCAGACCCAGCTATATGCAAATCAGTCTTGACCCTGTGCCTCAACGGAGCAGTCCAGCCCGAATTGCTAACCCAGATCTTCCCTGGACCGGAAACAAGCAACCTGGGACCAGTTTCGGGGTAACACCCCCTCATCAGCCAGGCTAGCTTGAATCCAGTGGCAAAGTGAGCAAGGGAGCCGCGCCTGGGCCTACCCTGCCAACTTAGGGCGAACAAAGCAAACACAAGGAGATGATGGACGGAGTGCTGAAACTTTTCAGCCACTCACCCCCAGTCACAGATCTGGGTTGAATCCATCATCGTTTTTTAGCTCACTTCGCCACCCCAGTTCAGACCCAGCTATATGCAAATCAGTCTGGTGCTTCAAGTGGAAACAGAACTTGCTTTTAATAATAGGAATGCTCAAGTCCCCACAGAGATGGTATGTTTTTATAGTGATGTTCAAGTCCCCACAAAGATAGTGTTTCATTGTAGTGTGTTATCATAGCGATGTTTAGGTCCCCACAGAGAAAGTGGAAGAAGATGACTGTGTTTAAATCCTCATTAAAATAGGGCCCGATTCACAAAGGTAAACTTAGATTAAAAAAATCTAACTTTTCTATTTTTCTGTTTCACAAAGCCCCATACTGAAAATGAGAAGCTGATGCCAAAACAGAGCTTGCGTGAAATTACAGGAATGCTCAAGTCCCCACAGAGCTGGTGTGTGACTATAGTATTACCACGGTCGCCTAAGAGAATGTGTGATTATAGACTGCCCAGGTCCCCACAGATAGTGTGTGATTATAAACACGCCCAGGTCCCCACAGAGATAGTGTGTGATTATAGACATGCCAAGGCCACCACAGAGATAGTGTGTGAATATAGAGATGTTCAGGCCCCCACAGTGATAGTGTGGGATTATAGTCATGCCCAGGTCCCCACAGAGATAGTGTGTTATTATAGAGATGTCGAGGTCCCCACAGAGATGGTGTGTGACTATAGTATTACCATGGTTGCCAAAGAGAATGTCTTTGATTATAGACATGCCGGGTCTCCACAGAGATAGTGTGTGATTATAGACATGCCCAGGTCACCACAGAGATAGAGTGTGATTAATGGGATGCACAGGGATAGCACACAGTAATAGTGCATGATTACAGTCATGTACAAGTCCTCACAGATATATTGTGCGATTTCAGCCACATTGATGTGTGTAATGATAGGTATGTTGAAGAACCCATACCGATCGTATTAGTCTGGTGCCTTATTAAATGAATGAATCCACTAGAGGGATATGCGTTTGACCACTCTCCCACATGTTTGAATCCTGGTGCTACCACACAGCCTTTATTGCTTCCAAACAAGGTGAAACATGGGAAGCTTTCACAAAGTTGAAACATCTATTTGTTCAGCCTTTTATGTTTGGAGTGTACAATAGAAATTCTTAAACAAGGCTTAAACATTCTCAAAAGTGCCCGTGTCAGCTACAAGAGACTTTCTCAGTGCTGATGGTCTTGTTATTTGAAGGCCAAATCATATACAAGAGTCTTACAAATTGTATTCCTGAACTGAGCTGGTATGCTCATAATGTAAGAGTAGAGAAAGTCACTTTGGCTGACATACAGCTGTCTTTTTCATGGGAATAAAACCATCAGAATGTGCCTACTTTAATTATAGGAATCTTTCACAATGTTAACAAAACCATATTTGAGGAGTGAGGCCAAATGTTGTACGGTGTGTGTGGGGTAAAAAACTAGGCTTCCTAAAAGGAGCCGGTGAATCCTATGTTCAGGAATAGAGAAGGACAATTTGATAGTCATGCACAATTTGATAGTCATGCACTAGCTGTTTTTGTGAGAAAAGAAACCTTAAAATGTGCCCATGTTAAAGATAGGAGTCCTTCAAAAAGTTAAAAAACGTATTTTTGGCAGAGGACGTTTTGTACATACAGTCTTACACACTAAGAGCCTCATTTATGAAAAGGGTTACATCGCTGCGTGAAAGCAGCGATGCAACACTTTTCATGGCGCCCTCCTTGCGACATGATGGATGTGCCGCATTTATTGTATGGCGCACCATGTCGCAAGGAATGACAGATACATCAGGAATCCTGACGTATCAAAATGGGTACATGTTAAATATGGTGAATGAAACAAATATTGATTCCCAAAATATCATGTGACATAAATATGTTCAAAAATATCACCACTGCAAAAATATAGTGGAACAGAATATCAAAATTAAGAATGCAGGTTTTATAGTATACAATATGGTAATGAAGACAATTGTAATTAATATTGTGTTCTTTAGTATACTTGTAATAAACACTGTTATATATATATATATATATATATATATATAGACCTATATATATATATATATATACACACACTTATAATATTAGTATAATTTTCTTTTTTTTAAATATAGTTTGCAATTTTAAATGCGTAATTGAATTTTCAAAAGGTAATTAGATGGGTCTGGTGGCTCAGTGGACGAATGTGTCCACTGCAGGGCCTGTGTTCAATCTCATGGTCATAAGTTCAAAGCCCGGCGGGTCCACTTTTAACCATCTGAGGTCCATAAAATGAGTACCGTTGGGTAACAATAAACATCTGTTAGCGCCACGATGCCTAAGAGTTAATGTGCGATCTACAAATACCTATGCTAAGTAGTTTATAATTTAGTAGCAGGATAATGGGTTTTTAGGGGAATATGGTGGGAGGTTAATTACATTTTAACTAATTGTTTTTTAATGTTAAGTAATGTAAGGTAGAATCAATATATAAATGGTTAGTATGTAATTTTTAAATTGTTTTGTTATTTCATTTATTTGGGTTTAATTTCAGATTTTTTATTTATATTTTGTATAGTATAATTAGTTCTAGCTAATTTAGCAGCATGTTCAGTTTGTAGGGGAATAGGGTGAGAAATTATTTGAATGAAAATAGTTTTCTTTATTAAGTTAAATATTTAATGTATAAATTATATAATTTATTCATTGAATATTTAAAATGAAACAATAGTTTTATTTAGACTATGCAAGAAATAATAAGTAATATATATCAGCAAGTGTAAATTATATTTATTATTTTTATATGTTTCATTTATTTTAATGTTATTATTTTTTTTTTATGTTTTAATTTATCTTCTTGGTGTTTGTGGTTTTTGTCAGTAGTAGCGAGAGAAGTGAATTCTACGTATGTTTATTTGAATATTTCATTTATACGTTTATTTTGTATATTTATAATAAATTGTGCATTTTATTTAACTGTATACAATACATAATCTCTAGTTTAACTATGGTTAATCATTTCATGTTTTTAGGTAAATATTTTTTTTAATGACTGTATTGGAATGGTATATGTAACCTTTCTGAATGCCAACACTTTCCCTACTGTGGCTTAAATTGGAGTGGGAATAGTAAATCTAGTCCATCGAATTCCTATGCTTTCCTCATTATTGCTTAATTGGGATGGGGATAGTTAATATAACCCTTACAAAGTTCATCACTTTCCCTATTGTTGCTTTGGATGGAGTGATAATAGTAAATATAACCCCTTTGAAGTCCAATACTTTCCTTCTGTTTTATATATATTGGGGTGGGACTAGCAAATCTAATCCCTCACAAGTCCAACACTTTCCCAGCTGTTGCTTACAATGCAGTGGGAACAGTAAATCTAATCTCTCCGGAGGCGTGGTCTGCCGAGCAGCGGAATGGCCGCACTTTGAGTGTGCTCCGCGGGCCGGGACAATTATCCTTCAACATCCTGAATTACGGTGGGGCTGCGGGGCTGTAGCCGGCGTCCTTAACACACTGACCAGTTGCGCATTGACTAGCGGTTTGTTCCGAGCTCCGGGCGGGCTCTGTGACGCTGGATCGTGGGAAGGTCTCGCTGAGCCCGTGGTGCCTGCCTGTGACGACTGCGGCAGCCGGCGGACCTGAAAATTGAGCCTGGGGCAGCAGTGACGGAGCGGATCTGGGTGTGCGGCGGAGCTATGGATGCCTGACTCGGCGGAGGCGGGTCGCAGCTGCAGTAATTGAGGCAGACCTGTGCTGGAGGAGCGTAGGAGGTTCGGAGAGTCTGGACGCGTCCCGTGCCTGCAGATGTCTCGGTTGGAGGCGAGGAATTGTCTCAGCGTGAATGGGAGGGCCTGAGGGCGCCATCTTGAGGAGTCAAGTACATCACGGAGATCACAGAAGGCCCGTGAGTAATGTGTTCCTTTGCCTCCCCTTATCTGCGGTGGCCCCGGGCGGAGTGCTGCGAGCAGCTGGGCCCCGTATGATGCCTGTTGTGGTCCTGGCGCTGCCCCTGGAATTATTTAAGCGAGGAGTGGTGCTCGAGGGCAGCTGTTAAACTGGTAATCCGGCGTCAGCGCGGAGCCCAGACACACTGGCACCTCAAAGCCATGTGGATATGATCCTTACCAGCACGATGCTGTGTTTGAGCCCTGCTGCATTATCCCCCCGGATTGTATTGTAAGTGCCCAGGCGTAATACGCATTCTGCGGACTCAGGCGATTTGCACAGAGAACTGCTGGGACTTGACTTCTGGCCTGCTTGTGGTGTGGCGCCTCGGGCGCTCCAGAGTGGTGTGGAGGGTGGTGCGGTGTGCTTCGGGATCAGGGTGAGCTGCGCTGCTGCCCCACGCTGGGAAGTTTGCTTTGTGCAGGTCAGGGGTGAGGTAGTCTGCAGACCCACTTGCGCCCTGAGGTTCTGGCACGGTCCTGGTCGCTGGTAATTTGGCGCACGATGGGCAAACACGATGCCAAGCAGCCGAAGCTGACTTTTGACAGGAGAGCCACGCGCCACGCTGAGCTGCCTTCTGATGCGCAGTCGGAGGAACAGCAGGAGAGGCACTCCGAGGATGGGGGAGAGGATTTACGCACTTTAATGTTGGAAATGCGCTCTAGCCTGCGTAATATTGATTCCAAGCTGGACACCCTGACCTCGCAGTTGGACTCGGTGAAAGCCCAGGTTCACACGCACGACACTCGCTTAGATGCTCTGGAAAACCGGCATACCGACTTCCATGAATTTCAAGTAGGAACGAAAGAGCAACTGTTAAATATGGACAAACTCTTGGGAGTCATTTGCGCTAAAAAGGACGATTTAGAAGCGAGGTCGCGCATTACCGGGGTTCCAGAGACCACCCCGATCACTAGGATGGAGAGCTACGTGACGGGGCTCCTGAATACGCTGTTCGACCCTCAGCTGTCCCCGGTCTTCGTGGTGGAAAGGGCGCACAGATCCCTGGGGCAGTGACCACCAGTAGGGGCGCCTCCTAGACCGATACTGGCCAAATTACTGAATTATCAGGACCGGGACATTTTTTTGAGACTGGCGAGAGAAAAAGGTCAATTGACATATTATGGTAACGCTGTGTCATTCTATCCGGACATTACACCGGCCGTGCAGGCAGCAAGACGTGAGTTCCTACAGGACAAGCGTATTCTCCTACAAGCGCAGATTCCGTACTCCTTGCTTTACCCCACAAAATTGAAGGTTTCCTATGAGGGTACTGCACACTATTTTAATGATGCAAAGTTCGCACTCAAGTTTGCCAAGCATATTGGAGGGAAGAAAGGCAAAGAGGCCCGCGGATCATCGACGCCAGCGTCTGGTCACTTGATTGATAATGATTGATACAGAGTTTGATCCTCATTGAGCTCCACATGTACTCATTATACTGCTGTAGTATGTGGTTATCCATTCAAATGAAACTGAGTCAATATGAGGTTATTCTTATTTTTCTAGTAGCATGCTTTTGGGATGCCGGGGGCAGAGTTGTGGCCACACCGCTGGGTTCCCGGCCACCCTGTTTACTCAGGGGTAATTGCTGACGCCACCATGCCCCCATGGGAGGTTTCCCTTGCAATGTTCAAAAATTGGGTACGCTTTTGCTTATTAGGGTGGGTTTTTCTGCAACCTGATTGGGGGGTTGGAGTTGGTGAGGGGTGGGGTTGGGGGATTGTTTGGTTTTTTCATGCCAGTGCGATTCTTAGCTGTGAGCCACTCTATCTCTCTGTTGCTTTGCTGGTACGCGTAGCGGCGCATCAAACTCTCACTGAGGACCTTCGTCTGGGAACTCTCACGATAAACCACTAAACTTGCTGACATGGAACCTCAGAGGGCATGAATGACTGTCATAAGGCCAGATTAGTCCATGCTTATTTGGCTAGGCATAATGTTGACATTTGTCTGCTGCAGGAGACACATCTGAATACTGCTCCATCTCCGAAACTGCGGCATCGCAAGTGGGAGCACATGTACAGGTCCATATATTCCAATTATGCCAGAGGGGTGGCTGTGCTGATTCGACAGGGGGTGGACTGGCAAGTGAGGGAGGAATACAGGGATCCTGAGGGTAGGTTTGTTATCCTCTGTGGACTGTTGGGGGGACTCCCCCTGGTAATCGCAGCGATATATGATCCCAATACCGATGCCCCTGACTTTTTCCAGGATGTATGGTCTAGAATTAAGGCAACAGGGTATGACACTGTACTGTGGGGGAGGGGATTCAATGCCATTCTGGACGATGCTGCAGATAGGAGGGGCGCGGCTCGTATCCTGCATCCGGCGGCTAGCACAGCTCTGCAGTCCATAATTCAGGATGGGAACCTAGGAGACATATGGAGTAGTAGGCAACCCCTGGTCAGGGAAGGCACATGTATTTCAGATCATTACAGTGCGTGGTCCCGCTTGGATTTTTGGCTGGTATCAAGGGATGCGGCGGCCTGGACTGCCGATGTTTCGCACTTGCAGCGCACATTGTCGGATCATGCCCCGTGTCTGTTGCAGTTGACACTTGCGGGGGCACCCCCACCTCCGAGCGTTCTCATGGTGGCTCCCACCCCATGCTCTGATGGATGAGGCCTTCAGGGAAGAGATACGGAGGGATATCCTGGACTATTACATTAACATGAAGGGTCGGTGGAAACTGAGGCCTCACTCTGGGAGGCCTTTAAGGTGGTGATCAGGGGCCAATGCATTGCGAGGCAGGCAGGGGTACTTAAGGCGATACGTGGCACACTGACGTCCCTGGAGGCCCGGATCAAGGAACTGGAGGGGGTATATTATTCCGCCAGTGACTCATGTGGCGCAGAAATTAAAGGCCCTCCTGTTGGACTATACAGAGGAGGCGCAGCGTGAAACGAAATTCCTAGGTAAATACGCTGAAGCGCGCAGATATGGGGAGGGAGACAGACCGTGTCGTACACTCGCTGGTATGATTAGACCATCTAAATCAGCGACGTTTGTCCATGAGATCCGAAACCCGCAGGGAGACATGATTAGGTGTCACATGGGGGTGTCGAGTGAATTTGCTGCAATTTATCATAAATTATACACGACCACTCAGAAATCATGTACAGAGGAACTGGATGCATTCCTTGATACCGTAGCGTTGGTCTGGTTCAATGATTCCCGTAGGAAATATATGGACCTCCCCTTTACAGTAGAGGATGTGACACAGGTTATTAAAAGCCTACTTCTGGGTAAGGCTCCTGGTCCGGACGTTCTAACTACATCCTTTTACAAGACTTGTGCTGAGGAACTGGCGCCTCGCCTATTGGAGGTTTACGGTGAAGCACTGGAGGTGGGGAAACTGCCTCAGTCCATGAGAGAGGCGACGATCATCGTGCTCTTAAAACCTGGGAAGTCGGCGGAGGAGCTGGACTCCTACCGTCCACTTTCCATGATCAATGTGGATGTAAAAATGTTTGCAAAACTTTTGGCTAATAGGTTGCAACTACTCTTACCAATGATAGCCCTCCTGGACCAGTCGGGTTTTATTCCAAGGAGATCCGCATCCCATAATTTAAGAACGATTTTTTCAGTCCTCCATTACCTGCACCCAGACGAACAAGCTGCGGTGGTATTCTTGGACGCCACCAAAGCGTTCGACACACTTGAATGTCCCTATTTATTCTACATCATAAGGCGAATGGGTTTCAGCCCGCTTTTTATGCAGTGCATCCGTCTGCTATACACCTCCCCCTCGGCACACGTACGGGTAAATGGTCTGTTATCTGATCCCTTTTTAATCTCGCGTGGGACTCGACAGGGGCGTCCACTGTCCCCTCTCTTGTTTGCTATTGCAATGGAGCCCCTTGCGGCCCGAGTTCGACAGCACCACACCATGAGAGGTATTGGTTTTAGCTCCCGGAACCTGCTCATATCTCTATATGCTGACGATGTTACGTTATAAATAAAACCCAGAAGAGAATCTGAACCCGTTATTGAGGGAATTTATCCGCTTTGGTGGGCTTTCGGGCGTTTGCATTAACTGGACTAAGTCTGTGATCTTCCCGTTGACTGATGGCACTCCTGAGGTGACCTCGGAAATCCCCTTGCGCTGGGAGGCGGGGGAGGTTAAGTACTTGGGTGTCTGGGTGAGCCGTGACACACAGGAAGTGTGGCGTCTAAATTACGGCCGTACGATGGTGTGGCTGGTGGACAAAGTGAAAATATGGGCGAAGCTGCCGCTGTCTCTGGCGGGTAGAATAGCCCTCACCAAAATGGTCAGTCTGCCAAAATATTTATTTATATTTGTTTGTCAACATACCAATCCCGGTCACCAAGCACTTTTTGAACACATTTAAGTCTCATCTTCTCACGCTGGCGTGGGCGGGCGGGCAAGTCAGAGCTTCCTGGGATCTTCTCACTCTCCCACTGTGGCAGGGCGGTTTGGGAGCCCCAGATATGCACCTATACGCGTTCTGTGCGCAAGCCCAGTTCTTGCATTATTGGGTACACCCGACCCCAATCCAGCCGCATGTAGCGGTCGAGGCGGAAGTAATGGCCCCGCCGTCCTCGCGGAGATATAGATTCGGCTGGACCCCTGTGCTGGGCGTGGGACGAATTGCACAAGAGGGCGAGACTCCCGTTGATATATGCCCCTTCAGTCCCTCTGCCGCAAAACCCAATGATGCCTTGTGTACAAGACAGCATAAGTAGGACACTAGTTACGACAATGAAACTCCAGACGTTTGGGGATTTATACCCCGGAGACACATTTCGTCCTCCGCCTGCCGCGACCGAGGGACAGGCGGTGCCTTTTGCGGAAAACTTTTTATATCATAAAATTCGCATGGCGTGCCGCTCTTTAGGGGTGGACTTCCCGAGGGCACCGCCGACTATGTCTGCACTAGATAATCTGCTGAAATTTCCCTCATCGCGGAAACTGGTTACTCCCTTGTATTCCCGCATGCAAGACACTGCTCCGATCGTAACGCCAAACTCTCTTAAAAATTGGAATGCTGAGTTAGATGTAGATCTATCTGAAGAGCAATTGGGATATTGTTGTGGACAATTATCAGAGCTCCCCCCGAATTACAAGTTACGTTTGATACATTTCAAATATTTGCATAGATATTATAGAACCCTGGTTAGTCTCCATCGTATGGGTCTACGAGCGGAGAGTGATTGCTGGAGATGTGGCTTTGCTACCTTTTTGCACGTGGCATGGAATTGCCCCAAGATAGCTGATTTTTGGGCGGCAATCTTTGATGCAGTTAATGAAATATTGGGGGTGGCACTGACTCCATCTCCAGTGATAGGCCTGCTGGGATGTGTGAAGGACACGCCACCTAAGCTGCGTAAACTGCATGCCCTCCTCCTATTTGCAAAACGTCAGGTTGCAGTGCACTGGGGTAGGCAGAGGGTGCCCTCCGTCAAGGAATGGACATCACGTACGGTCACACCCAATTAAGTACATATTGGGAGCTGCTGCCACCAGCTTCCAGACCCCGGAACATCTGGGATCCATTCTTAACTTGGTCAACTAACTCACATGGGGGAGGGGGGCGCTGAGACATCGAAGATGGCGGAATTGTAGTCACCCTTGTAGATGTATTATATTATTGCCTTGCATTTATGTTTACTGTATACTACAGGGACACCAGTCTGGGTGACTAAAGGGGTGTGTTACTCTGGAACTGGCCCTCTCAGACAAAGTCAAGTCAGGTAATCATATGTTTTTAACACATCCGTTGTACTGTGAGTATACTAAGACATTGGAATTCTATGCACCATGTATGTGATTTTGGAGAGGCGGTTGTAATGCGTCATACCATTATTATTATTATTTTGTACAAAGTGGACTCATTTGCAAAGGCCTGTTGCTTATTTGATATGAAGCTGGCTTGTTTGACTGGTTTGTATTGTTAAATTGAAATGGCAATAAAAACAACAACAACAAAAAATCTAATCTCTCCGAAATTCAGCACTTTCCCTACTGTTACTTAGATTGGAGTGGAAGTAACAAACACTGACCTTCTAGTGGACTTGCTCCCTTCATGGTGAAGCTCTGCCTGGTAGCTGCTGCTGCCCCTGTTGCTGCTGCTGCCGCTTGGTCAGGAGTTTGAGGCCCACCTCCACCCGCAGGCCCCTGCCTGCGCCTCATATCTGGTGGTTAAGTGGTAGAGCGTCACTGCTCTGCTGCTGGGCTGTCCCTCTGCCTCTCTTTTCTGATTTCGGCTTTCCTGCCTTAATTCAGCTTTTTACTTTTTTGACCTTTTTCTTTCCTTTGTTTGCTGCCCTCGTCCCTGTTGCTGTGATCTCCATGGCCCGCCCCCTCCAGTGACCCTTCCCGCTCCTGCATTTCCTGCCTCCCAGCTGTCCAGCCCCCCAGAACAACTTAATGGCAGCCGCTGCGCGGCTGCACTGCCGGTGCACCAAAGGCAGGCCTGTCGGCACCCATCCGTACCTGGTTCTCGGACCTTCCACTGCTATGATGCCAGCACCCTCCTCACCCTCAACTCAGGACGCATATCGCCTGCCACCTCGCGTCACTAAAGAAGACCCAAGGACCCTTCTCCTGCCAGATCCTCTCACTGTCCAACCAAAAACCGCACACTCGACCAACTCAACAACATCCTCCTCAACGTGCGATCCCTCCACAAACACGCCACAGAAATCTGGAACCTTCTCGACGTGGCCTCTCCAGACAGCACCTTCTTCATGGAAACCCCTGATCTGGACCGCACATCGCCATCACCATCCCAGATGGCTACAAAATCACTCGCAAGGACTGCATCGACCTACCAGGAGGAGGCATCACCACCATCCACAAGAACACCATCCGACTGACCACGCGCTCAAACGACCCAGTGACAACCATGAAACACCTCCACTTCCAGACCAACAACACCCTTTGCAGCACCCTCATCTACGCCCCCCCCGGCCCCGCCCGCTCTTCACAGACACCATTGTAGACCTCATTGCACCCCAGGCTCTAGCATCAACCGATTATATCCAACTCAGAAACCTCAACTTACACCTGAACAACCCCAGTGACTAGAACATCGCCTCCCAACTGGCAAACCTCACCAAAATCGGACTCAAGCAGCTAGTTACCACACCGACTCACTCAGCTGGACACATGCTCGGCCTCACTTTTTCCTCCAGCAGAGACATCACCTAAAACCACACCACCGAATTCAGCTGGACTGACCACCACTGCGTGTATCTCACCTTTGCCATGCCCACCGTACACTTCTGCCCTCATCATCCCGTAGCTGGAACAAGGCAGAAGATCTTCTCGTCAACTTCCTCAGCACAACCACTCCGCCAACACCAACAGAAGCCAACACCGCAGAGCAAAACCTTCACCAGTGGATCTCAAACTGCTCCAACAGAAGACACCAGGCAAGCAACACTTAAAGAAAGCCAGCTGGTTCACTCCCACCCTCTATGAGTCCAGATGACATGAGAAGAGATGGAGAAACAACAAAACGCAGAAACCCATGCAACCTTCAAATCCGCTGTCAACACACACCACCTTCTCCTCAAATCCACAAATAAAACAGCCTTACAATACAGAATCGACGCCAACGCACCTGACAGCAAAGAACTCTTTCCCCATCATCGAGGAGTTCAACAGGCCCAACAGCAAGGCCACAGACATCCCACCCTCCCAAGACCTCTGCAACAAACTTAGCACCTACTTCCACCACAAGATCAGGCAGATCTACTACAGCTTTACCACCCAAGACCCTGCCACTATGTCCACCACCACCGCACGAAACCACACCACACCCCACCCCAACAGATCATGCTCAACTGGACTCCTCTAACCACAGATAACACATTCAAGCCTTACAATACAGAATCAACGCCAACGCACACAACAGCACAGAACTCTTCCCCATCATCGAGGAGTTCGCCAGGCCCAACAGCAAGACCACAGACATCCCACCCTCCCAAGACCTCTGCAACAAACTTGACACCTTCTTCCACCACAAGATCAGGCAGATCTACTAAAGCTTCACCACCCAAGACCCTGCCACTATGTCTGCCACCACCACACACAACCACACCACACCCCAACAGATCGTGCTCAACCACAGATGACACATTCAAGACCATGAAGAGCATCCACTCAGGAGCCCCATCGGATCCTAGCTCATACCACATCTTCCATAGAGCAGCCACCTCCATTGTCCCAAGCTTCGCCACACCAACTGCTACATCGAAAGTGCAACTTTCCCTGACAACTGGAAACGTGCTGAGATCAATACCCGGCGGAAGAAGCTGTCCGTCGACCTGACAGACCAGACAGACCAAGAACTTCAGACCAACCTCCCTCCTCCTCTTCTTAACCAAGGTTATCGAGAAGGTCATCAATACCAAAGTCTCCGAGTTCATCAAAGAGAACCACATCCTGGATACCTCCCAAACCGTCTTCCGAAGCAACCACAGCACCGAGAACACATTCCTCGCCTACATCGACGACATCTGCTCCCTCCTTGACCTGGGTGAAACCACAGCCCTCATCCTACTAGACCTCTCAGCCGCTTTCGACACCATCTCCCACCGCACCCTAATACCAAGACTCCACAACTCCGGCATCTGCGACCAGGCACTGGACTGGATCCATTCCTTCCTTACCAGCCAAACACAGCATGTCAGACTACCCCTGTTCCTCTCTGAACCTACAGAGATCAGCTGCAGAGTGCCCCAGGGATCCTCCCCGAGTTCCACCCTCTTCAACGTCTAAATGGCCCCCTTCTTAGCCATCGCCAGAAGCCACGGACTTAACATAGTCTCCAAAGGCAATAACACCAAGCTGCTCCCCTTCCTCACCAACAGCCATCAGAACCAACTTTCACAGCGGAATGGAGGCCGTTGCTACTCGGATGAAAGAAAGCTACCTCAAGCTCAACTCGGACAAGACCAAAGTACTCATCCTGGGACCCACCTCCTCAGCCTGGGATGACTCCTGGTGGCCAGCCACACTGGGAACCCCTGCCACCCCCGCGGACCACGCACGCAACCTCGGCATCATACTGGACTCCTCGCTCACAATGAACTGCCAAATCAGCGCAGTATCCTCATCCTGTTTCCACACGTTCCGCCAGCTTCGAAGCACATTCAGATGGATACCCACAGAATCCAGAAAGATGGTCACCCACACACTCCTAACCAGCAGACTTGACTACAGCAATGCACTCTACGGTGGAATCGCCCAGAAACAGCTCAGGAAACTATAGAACGTCCAAAACGCTACAGCCAGACTGGTCCTCAACATCCCCCGCTGCAGCCCCATAAAACAACACCTCTGACAACTCCACTTGTTCCCAATCAACAAGCGAATCACCTTCCCGCTCCTCATGCATGCCTACAAAGCTCTCCACGACACAAGAATATTTGAACAACCGCCTTGCAGTCCACACACCAGACAAACAACTCTGCCCCACCCAACTCGCCCTGGTCTCGGTCCCATGGATCCAAAAGACCAGAACCCGAAAGCAGATCCTTCTTCTACCTCACCTCCAAGATCTGCTCCTTCACCTTAGGCAATTAGCGTTGTTGAACCAATTCAGGAAGAACCTCAAGACCTGGCTCTTCGACTGAACCACCACATACAGATGGATCAGCAGTCCCCCCCGCAACCCCCAAACCCCCTCAGCGCCTTTAGACCCTCAGGGGTGAGTAGCCGCACTATATAAACTCCTGATTGATTAAAATCTAACCTTTCCCTACTGTTGCTTGGACTGGAGTGGGAATAGTAATTCTAATCCCTCCTAAATCTAACACCTCTCCTACTGTTGCCTAGATAAGAGTGGGAAAAGTAATTCCAACCCTTCTGAAGTCCAATACTTCCCGTACCTTTGCTTAAATTGGAGTGGAATAGCAAATGCAGCCTCTCTGAAGTCAACATTTTACCTTGGGTTGCTTAAATAAGAGTGGGAATAGTAAATCTAACTCCTCTGAAATCGAAACCTTTCTTTACTGTTTCTTAGATTGGAGTTGGAATAGTTAATCTAACTTGCTTGAAGTCCAATATTTTCCCCGATTTTGTTTACGTTAGTAGGGAATAGTAAATGTAACCCCTTTCAAGTGTAAAACGTCTCCTACTTTTATTTTTAATTGGAGGTAAATACTGTATTTTTGCTGTTTCTTTTAATTGCTTATATATTTTTAAATTATATCTTTGTTTTTATTATTTTTTACATCTACTTTTATTTGAAATTATATGTTTATATTATTTATTTACCTAATTGTGTTCTGTTTTAATATTTTTTTACAATTATTTTTATTAATGTTAATATTGTTCATGTACCTACAAAGTATCACGATACTTACAAAAATATTCAGTTCACCCTAAACAGCTATAGAAATATATTGAAATGTATAGATAAAAATCCCCACCTATTACCCCTTAAATAAAGTGGTAATAGATCGGTTTTTTTTGTTTTTCAAGAGTTTTATATTTTTGTTTTTCAAGAGTTTTATTTAGCGCGAACTAGACCCGAGAAATAGGGTATCAGCGCACTTTAAATGTGCACCAGTTTCGTTACAGATGGGCACATTCAATCACAGGATGTTGAGCGTCATTGCCAGGACTCGAACCCTGTTCCCCAGCTTCGAGGTCGACCGCTCTAGCAGTAGGGCTACATCCTCTCCCCATAGTGAACAATAAAACCGAATACTTAGCTATAAGTAAGACCGTAACCCAGAACGCAGCAAAACGCAGAGTGCAGAACACAGCAAAACTGTGATAAATACTACATGGCTGCCTTTTACATTTGGTAAACACAGAAACAAGAATATGATAGGAACTTGAAGAATATAAAGACAAACAAGAATGGAGATTAAGCGACTTCCTCAGATTTGCTAAATGTTTTTGTTTAGCACAGAAGACACTGTTAAAACTGGTGTTGAGGTGCAAAACTCAATCTACTCCACTCTATGCCACCTCACTGTACACTATTCCACTCTACGCCACTCCACTCTAGTCCACTCTACCACACTGTACGACACTTCATTTTACAGCACTCTACAACAGTCCACAGTATGACACTTCTCCGATCTACTCTATGCCACTACACTGTACCACATGCCATTCTATGGTGCAACACCCCACTCAAATGTATGACATGCCATTCCACTCTTCTCTCCGGCATGCCACTCCACTGTTACCACTCCACTGTACACTATTCCACTCTATGCCACTCCACTCTACCCCATTCCACTCTATGCCTCTCCACTGTATGCCACTCCACTCTATAAAACTCTACTCCACTGTATGCCACTCCACTCTACAACGCCCCACTCTGGGACACTCCATTGTATGACAATCCACTGTATAACACTCTCCTCTAATCTACTCTACACCACAGTGGCACCAGAGATGAAGGAGGTGAAAATCTCCCTGCAGTCTAGTCCAGGGCGAAACATGGAGCATAAGGAAGCAGCTATGATTAGTGCAGCAGGTACAGTGGTACTGGGCAGGGTGAAGAGCCAACAAAAGCCTGATCTTGACATTAGGAATTAGGGCGCTGCTACTGTATTGTATTGTACAGTGATTCATGTGGGGTGCTGAAGCACATTTTTGGACAGGTAGCATGCTAACCCATGAGGGAAGGTGGGGCTGTCAGAGGATGTATTTATTATCATTCTCTGTGGGAAGTGTTTTGATTTCATGGATTAGTGACCTGAGAGGTGCTGTTTTCTTGTCTTGGGGAACAGTGTGTATGAACGGAGCAGGATCCGTGAGAAATCGGCACGCAAATTATAATATAGTTAGAACTAAAATACATAGGCAGCACTCGCCTAGTCAGATGGACAGCAGGGTGATTTGTGCAAATACACTATAGGAATAACCAGAGAAGGCCTAGTAATCCTTTTGGCAACGTCTGCAAGGCAGCGATCCTGTCAAGTGTGTAAAATGATAGCGTGTACACAATTTGCTTGGTTGGTTTATTATGCAAAAGTTCAGGAAAATTATGCGAAATCACATAAAATTACGCAAATACATTATTTAGTGCTATATTTGAGCACGAAATGAATTTTGCAGCTTTGCAGTAAAACATAGCACAAAAAAAAACATAAGTTGCATAAGGAAAAGGCTCTCATGTTCTGGACATTTGCATTAGTCCCATGCATTTGCGATAAACTTTTGCCACAAATGACACATAGTTATGTTTGGTGGCACTGGAATTTGTATAACAAGCGTAGCATGAAATTCGAGAAATTACATGACTCAAGCAGCTTAATTTAAATTTTAACCGAGTCTCAATATTATGCCAAATGGTAATGATGGGAGTTGGTGCTATGAGAAGCATCCATGCACCTTTTTTTTTTTTTTAAAGGCAGAGAAACTGCCTACTAATGTACAATTATATGTCATTGATGATAGTGAAGAACACCATGAGATGTGAAAAAAACTGTCAATTGAAAGACTTTTAACTAAAAGAAATGCTGCTGATGGGGGAGGGGGTTCTTCGTCGGGTATGTTAAGAAAAAGAAGACAATTAGACTGTAAGGCTTCAGGAGCCCACTTTCCCTCTATTAGTGGGGCTGCCACACTTGAGCGGCCGGATTGTAACTCCTAAAAATAACATTATATCCATTGTACGCTGTTGTGCAGTATGTATAACAGAAATGTGAAACTTTTTTTCAAAACCACTGCTGATTTTTATGTTTAATTGATAAATAATGGTAAAAAAATGTTGCAGCTTTGAAAATGTTTGTTTTTCACTGCAACATATGCAATGCTTTTAAGATTGTGTGCTGTGGGAATGTAAGACTTTGTTAAGTGAGTGCAGTTCATAGAAATCTAGAGACACAGGTGCCAGGGGGTCAAAGCAGCCCCGTTGGAGCTGGGAGTGTCAAGGTTAGGCCCTTTGTCGTTCAAGGCAACCTGGGAGAGCGCTTATTCGCACCTCTTCCTCAGCCGCTTTAATGACAATGGAAGCCCTCACCTCACATATCAACAGGAGGGGGAAGGAAGTGTCTCAGAGGATGGGAGTGGGAATTGCGCTTTCTTTTCTCTTTGGAAGTGTAATGTTCTTGGGTATGGAGTAACAGGTAAGGGGGCTTCTATTCTTAAGCTAGGGCGAAGGTGCATTTCAGCACATTGAAAGATTTATGTGGAAATTGCTTTTAAAGAGGTCTGTAAGCCATTTATGAGGAGAATAATTAAGAGCGCATCTCTAGCAAAACAAAAGATGTCATTTTAAATCTGAATTTTTTTAATACCATCTCTACTCTCATTGCTTCGAGAGGGTATGTCTGAAAAACACACACGTTGAACAGTTTTGGATGTGCTTGCGCTTTTAATATTATTGGGCCACATTACCTATCATCCTAACATTTGGTCAAGTTGGTTTCTGTTTATAAATAACGATTTACATGGGGTCTAAATCTTGGGCTATTAAGTGACATACAAATATATGCAATATATATTTAGCCACGAACTAACAGTGCACAATTTGTGCAATATATATAGCCCGTAAGCATATATGTACCTTTTCTCAGTGTGAAATTCTGTCAACTATTGCCTCATTTTCAGGGTCTCCGCAGTTTTCATTAAGTCTCAAACAGGTGTTTGCACTTGAATCAGCATTATAAATTGAATGTACAGTTCACACTGACTATTGACTTTTCTCTGTACATATTTCACTGGCTTAAACGTGGCGAAAGTGTTGCAGCTCAGAATGAGAGAAAACATGTTATTACCATGCTATTCACTTTTCCAACCTGCGTATCGCGCAATAGGGAGGTAATACTACACTGTGAACCCAGGCCAGTCTTTATTTGCCCGGATATTATTCGCTACCAGATGTACTGCAGCCCTCAAAATGAGGGCCTCATAGACATAGTAAAAGAAGCATTGACAAAGCCAATATGATCAGAGTTACTTTTACAGACATTATTGTGCTTAATTGGCAAGCTAAGTTTGTGCATGAGTGTGAAGCTACTAATAAGTACTGCGGGGGGTGCATACTCTTGTTGCAGTTCTAACAGGGGGTGGATGATGTGGGTGCACAGACTCAAAAGAAAGAGCAGGCTTGGAGCAGAATTTCTAAGAATTGTTCATGACATTCTGTGTGTAGCCGGCTGACTGTTCTTTGTAAAGTGACCACGAAAGATACAAGTTAAGCACAGACCAAAGCCAATAGTTTTGACTTCTCTAAAGGAACGTCTATTGAGTTGCTCATACTATGGGGCATGTAAGCGAGGACAACAAAGTGCATGCCGGGTCATTAATATATTGGCACGGTTACTTAGCCTTGTAACCAACAGTCTACAGAGATTCCTTATACATTCGGTAAGCTAAGGTTACCTAAACATTTGCTTACCAGCTGTACAGAGACCCACAATGTGTGCAGTCCATCAGCACAGTGTAAGGATCTGATGTTTACTTTAGAATGCATGTGGTCATTGATGACATAGGATGGAACCTGGACTTTGAAGAGCCACAGCTGGTGAGCTGTGCTGTGCTGAGCTGGAGATGCTGTTAAATGTAATCTGTAACCAATAAACTATTCCTGAACCTCAAGTGTTCCTGAATCTTCACATTGGCGACGAGGATGGGATCCGAACCCACGCGTGCAAAGCACAATGGATTAGCAATCGTCACAAGAGGATGCCATTTGGCCTAGTCTCGGCGTCTGCAGTGTTTCAGAGAATAATGAAGAACATTTTTGGGGATCTTAAATGTATTGTGTTTTCAGGATGATATATTAATTATAGGGAAAAATCTTTCTGAACATGATACATTGTTTAATGAGGTGATGTTGAGGTTACGCAAGCATGGTATGACAATAAAAAAAGAAAAGTGCCAAATTAGGAAGAATTAAGTGACTTATCTTGGACACACTATGAATGCTAAAGGAATAACTCCGAAGAAGAGCATTGTCACTGCAATTGAAAAAGCAAGTAGACCACATACCAAGGATGAATTGAAATCATTCTTGGGTTTAGCAGAATATTTTGCTAAATTTATAAAGGGATTTACTGAGATTGTGGAACCATTGAGGAAATTGTTAAAAAAAGGAGTTGAATAGGTCTGGTGTCCTGAATGTGAAAAAGCATTCTTATGTATAAAAAAAAGTATTAGCCATGCTCCCACACTAGGACATTTTGATGTTACAGCAAAAACATATGTAACGACGGATGCTAGTAAAGTAGGAATTGGTGCAGTCCTTACACAGGTTAAGAACGGTGTTGAAAATATAATTGGCTTCGTATCTAGGAGATTGCAAGGAGCGGAATCTAAGTATTCTGTGATTGAAAGAGATGCCTTAGCTTGTTGTTGGAGAATCAACAGATTCAGGTTCCATGTGTGGGGAATTCCTTTCAAACTAAGAACGGATCACAAACCATTGACGTTCATTTTTAAAGGTGGTAGAGGACTGGAGGGAAATGTCACTCCGCGCATTTCGAGGTGGTTACTATCAGTAATGGACTATAATTTTTTATCAAGAGTACCTGAAGACAATGATGATGAAATTGGAGACGTTTCTAGTAGTAGGGTATTTGTCAGTGGTGAGATGGCTATAATGCCTGAAGAATGGATGGTTGCCAGAAGAGAAGATCATGGGATGGATGTAGTTGAAGAAAAGGTTGTACATGGATGGGACGGAAGTTGTGAAATGAATGCTGAATTACGAGAATATTTTAAAGTCAAGGAATAATTGAGTATAATTGATGGGAAGTTGATGAGGAGAAATCAATTAGTGCCTCCAGTTGTTATTAGAACTAGGATTCTCAATATTGTTCATGAGGGCCATTTGGGTCGTGGTGTCGTAAAAAGGAAAATCAGACAATCGTACTGGTGGCCGGGTGTAGATCGGGATGTTGAGGAAAAGGTCAAGAACTGCTCAATATGTGCTAATAGCGATAAAACAAAAATAGTTAGGGAACCTCCATTGGATATTGTAAGCTTTCCAGAAAAACTTTGGGAAAAACTAGCCATCGATATTCTAGGACCTATAGCAAAATTAGGATCAAACAGCAGATTTATTTTAATTTTGGTAGATTATCATACCAAATGGTTTCTGTTTAAAGATGTGAGTGAAGTGAAGACTTCACACATTGAGTTCTTGGAAGAAGTTTTTGTGGAGGAAGGTGTGCCCAAGAAAATTGTTTCAGATAATGGGGTACAATTTGTGTCTAGGGAGATGAAGGATTTTTTATCTGGCATGGGAATACAGCATGAGAAAGTAGCTCTTTTCCGAACCCAAGCTAATGGGTTGGTGGAAAGAGTAAATCGATTAGTGGTGGACAACATACAATTGTCCCTTGCTAATCATCTTCCATGGAAGAGAGAGCTGAGAAGGATGTTGTGGACGCATAGAACTAGTCCTCATTCTACGACGGGAGTTTCTCCCTTTGTCTCTTTAAAAGGGAGAAATCCTGGAGTGAAAGAATGTCCGATGGGGCTGAATGGAATGGTAACTGATGTCAGAGTGGATCGGGCAGAGATCCAAAGGAATGTTTTAAGATCACAAATTAAAAACATGGAATATTATAATGAAAAGAACAGGGTAAAGCGTTGGTGTTAAACATGGAGATTGGGTGGTTGTCAAGTTAAGAGGGTTTGTTTGTAAGGGTCAGTGTAAATATTCTGATCCTTACAAAGTGAAGGAGGTCAAGCGTAACGTGGTGATTTAAAAAAATGGTACCACGAGAAGTATGTGATGTTTGTAAAGTCCAAGGTTGAGAATATATTTTATTCTTATGTTTGTTATTCTTCTTTCTATGCATTGTATAGTGTTATGATCCTTGTTAGTTTTTATAATGTTTCAGGTTCTTAATATATCAAAAGGGGGAAGATATATAAGGATCTGATGTTTACTTTAGAATGCATGTGGTCATTGATGACATAGGATGGAACCTGGAGTTTGAAGAGCAACCGCTGGTGAGCTTTGCTGTGCTGGAGATGCTGTTAAATGTAATCTGTAACCAATAGACTATTCCTGACCCTCAAGTGTTCCTGAATCTTTACACACAGCACACAGACCCCACGGGGAGTACGGATCACTGAAAATGACAACTGTGAGACCTCTGTTATGTACACCACAACTACAAATTCAGGAAGAAAGAGAGGCACCCACAGCAATATATAATTTGTTGTAGTGCTTCTTTACGCTGGGGTGGTATATACAAAAAAGGCAATATTACCTATAGAAGTGGCAGTATTATGGTTCCTATATTATGAATTTATTTTACAGAGAAATATAAACATTCCTATTGTGTGTCTGTTTCTTTTAAATGGGCTGTCAAACTGCCAACTGTTTTTACTGGTCTCTAAAATATCAAAAGAGGTGGCAACATAATGGGAGTAAGGGAAGCAAGAGACACATGGTGTTAAGAGCTCAGTTTGTTGCCTGTCTTGTATTTGAGGGCACTATGCAGACTAGAAAGGGCCTTATTTATAGTACGGCTGATATGACAGATGCAGCGCCACAGATGGGTGTGAAGAGCCCAATGCAACCTACTTTTAGGACTCAGAAGACTAAGGATCAAAGTGCAAACTGGTTAGGACAGAGCACAGGGGCACATCTATTATTATTGCATCAGGCACAGTGGCACCAGGGCTGAAGGAGGTAAAGAGCTGAGTGAAACCTGCTCGATGACCATGCACGGGCATAAGCAGGGCCACTGGAATTATGTGGCATGGTTGAGTAAATTATGTGGCAAAAAAAGACAATTAAGGCGGCAATATGTCACATTTTGGGATAGTATTACTTCATTATTTTGTCATTCTTAAACTTGTTAAGACTGTCTGGGCATTAGTTGCAATCCACTGCCAGGGAACATGTGTCACTGCGTTTTTAGTAACTTTTGAACCGTTTGAGCCGGAAACTACATTTTTTTGTTAGAATCTGCAGATTTTGCAATAGATGATGGATTATATGGCAAATGCAGCAAACTTATAACTGTACGAAAATCACTGCAGCGGCACAATTGCATAATTCCAGTGGGCCTGAGCATATGGGTCTAGCTATCATTAGTGTAGCAGGTGCAGTGGAACTGAGAAAAGGTGGGGTGAAGAGCCAACAGCAGCCGGTTCCCGACATTAAGGATTGAGGTGCTGCTATTGTATTGCATTGTACAGTGCTTCATGTGTGGTGCCAAAGTACATTTTTGGACAGGTAGCATGTGCGGCTGGCAGAGTGTTGTATTTATTATCTTCCTTAGTGGGAAATGTTTTGATTTCATAGATGTGCGATCACAGAGGTGCTCATAATATATCTTGGGGCACAGTGCCTATGAATGTAGGAATTTGCTTTAGCCGCAAGGTAGTGGCTCGTTTCTGGATTACATTTGCCTCTTCTACTGTTTGTTCTACCTATATTATCATGTCTGCTAGGGCCTTTTAAAATATAGCTTTTCCCTGCATTCCCCCGTATGTTGGCTAATACTGTTTTTAGGTCTCGCGTACACAGCGCATGCGCTGTCGCAAGACCTATAGTAAACACAAATATGGAGGTAATTTCTCCTGTCCCTTGCCATTGGTCGATTCTGGCATTAGTCTTCTTATCTGGCTTATGGTTGGCATTTGGTCCGATATGTCACTTCCGTTTTGCCTGGGTTTTGCAGGAAGCAGCACCGACCAACTACAGTTTAGTTCCGCAGCTAGCTGTTATGCTATTAATTTAGGGACTACTGGTTTTCTTTGCTGCTCGCTGGCACATCTGCCAGCTTCCTGCCCTCAACTGACGCCTTGCTCCACTGCTCTCTACCCGGGACCGATGCTTTGTCACTCCCCGCGCTACTCCCGGACAGCCGCCTCAAATGCTTGTTTAAAGCCTAGTATTTGTAGAGCTCTCTGGGAGCCGCCAGAGCATGGCGTGGTGTCTTTCCATATTATACTGGGATTGGTAACCCTGTCCTCGGCCCAAACACGCGTTGACCGGTACAGCACTGCTCCCCTTCCTCGGGGCCAAGGCAGAGCCGGCTCCTAATATGTTTAGAAAAAGCATCCAAAACCGTGGCCCTGCGTGTTGCGAAAGATGTCACTATGTTCGTCCGGCTGGGACAGATGGAAAACATCACTGAAATTGCTCTGCTCTTTGATATCTCTGTGAAGCATTTGCATCTTTGCGCAATAAAGTAACAAAAACATTGCTTACACAACACCAGCTGTACAGCACACTTTCCACACACATTTTGGATTAATTCCTGAGTTTTTTTTAACCTACTTTATTGTCAGTCATTATGGAATGGCATTTATGTGGCATTTTTCTTATGAAAGAAGTTTAGATAAAAGCCGCGGGGTAAAGGTGTACTAGAAGGAGAGTGTAGAACTACAGTTGTGTTCTTAAAACCACAAGAGAATGATGTGTAATGAATCCAGTGTGTGCTGTGGAGCAAGCACTGTGCAGATACGAGCCGAGATGGGACAAATGATTTTACTCTGGTTTTTTAGGTCTCGCCTGACCCAGCGCATGCGCTGGTCTGGCGAGACTTATTGAGAGGACTTCAAAAAGTGCTACCAGGCCAGCCTAGAACGACAGTGCACGTGCGCGGGCGCGCGCACCGCGCTTTACTGCGATTACTTTCACTTTTGCGCCGCACGGCGGCTTTGATGTTTGATAGCGATCACTTTCACTTTCCGCTTTGCATAGCCAATAGGTCACGCTTTTGGGACCTTATAAGTATTTAGTTATGCAACTGTTGCATGGCTAAACACTTATAAGGTCCCAAAGGCGAGACCTATTGGCTATGCCAATGCTTGTGGTTATTGGCTGCCTGTAGAATTGGGTGTATGGAGGACATTACGAGAAAACAAGCAGTTTTTATATTTACTGCTCCTTATTTACCGTTCTGTCTGCCGCAGCTCTAGTGGAGCTGTTTGAGCGGAAAGGGAGAGGTTTTGCTTCACTCTGCCCCACTTCCTTGGTGAACAGCCATCTCAGAGGTCCGCGCTATAGCGCTTCCTCCCAAGTTGCATACTTAAACAACAAGCAAAGCAGATAAAAGTGCTCCGCACGCTGCACGGCTTTTTATTCTTTTAAAGCACACATGCTGCTCTGCTTGTAAAGCTCTTGTAAGCTTGCTGATGCTTCTCGGCACTTCTAGCCATCTGGGGATTGTATTTTATTTTATTTTAACGCGATTTTATATAGCGCGAACTTTACCCGAAGGGGTCATAGCGCTTTAGAAAAGGACCAGTTACATGACATATGCTTTTGTAAGCTTGTTGCTGTTTCTCGGCCCTTATAGCCATCTGGGGATTGTGTTGAAGGGAAGGGGTTACATACCCTTCGGTCTGCCGCAGCTCTAGTGGAGCTGTTTGAGCGGAAAGGGAGAGGTTTTGCTTTATTCTGCCCCAGTTTCTGGTTGAACATCTATTTTGGAAGTCAGCGCAATAGCGCTTCCTCCCCAGCAGGATACTTAAACAACAAGCAAAGCAAGTAAAAGCGCTCCGCACGCTGCACAACCTTTTTTTTCCTTTTAAATCACACATGCTACTCTGTTTGTAAAGCCGTTTGCTGTCGTAAAAAAAAATCAGCTTTTAAGCTTGCTGCTGCTTGGCACTTCTAGTCGTCTGGGGATTGTACTGAGGGGAAGAGGAGGGGTTTCATTTTTAGGTTGAGTCTGGGCAGCGCATGCGGTGTTCTGCGAGACATGCTGTATTGGGGTATGTACCTGAAGACCCGCCTTTATTTGTCATTGGCTTGTGTCATTGTGCTTCATAAATGATGTCTTCCGATTCGTTATTAGGCTTGATTCTTTAATGAGTTTCTCTTACTGCAGGAGGGCACGATTCTCTCCTGCGCAGTTGTGACCACCAGCTTGTTTATTTAACTGGTAGCAAATGGGAAGCTCTTCAGGGGCCACGGGAGACAGAAGAGGGCAACTCAGCCATGCCTTCAAGCATTTGCAATGCAATAGGTCTCGCATTTGTGTGTGTTTAAGTTATTGGCATTGTAAATGACAATGCCTTTTATTTATGTTTTAAAAAACAAAACATAAAAAAGGCATTGTCATTTACAATGGCAATAGCTTAAACTCGGGTAAAAGCGAGACCCATTGCATTGCAAATGCTTGTTTAGTTTTTTTAAATCCTTGCTTGCTGTGGGAACAAAGGTTGATTTTAGGGGGACTTGGGGCTTGTGTGTTATTCTTTTCAGACTGCAGGAAAAGCACGTGTTCATGTGCTGTTTCCTCACCCGCTCGATGTTTTAGTTGCGTCATTAATTCTCTGCCACCTGCGGTCTAGCTCCAAGTGACACAGCCCTATTTAAGATGACCTGGGAGCGGATGCGCAGCGCATAGGTAGGGGCTCATTTCTTGGTTAAAGCGGCCTCTACTTCTGCTCGTTCTGCCTTATTTTATTATGTCCTCTAGTGCCTTTCAATTCTATATATTTTCCTCATGTTCCTCTGTATGTTGGCTAATACTGTTTTTTAATTACTCTGTTTTTAACTTTGCTTGCTTTGTTTTTTTTAATTCTTGCTTGCTGTGGGACAAAGGGTGTTTTAGGGGGACTTGGGGCTTGTGTATTATTCTTTTGGGCTGCAGGAAAAGCACTTGTTCAAGTGCTGTTTCCTCGCCAGACAGCCATTTTTGTTGTGCCATAACTTCTCTGCCGCCTCCGGTCTAGCTCTAAGTGTTACGACCCTATTTAAAATGGCCGGGGAGTGGATGTGCCACAGACGTGTGCAGCAGGTGTGCCACTGGTGCACCAAAGGCATGCCAAAGGTAAGCCCGCCTGCGCCCAACCATGTCTCGCCGGGGCCAAGGGCCACTAACCCTGGTCCCCATATACTGGAGAGGTTATCTTACACTCCAAACCAATTAAAAGCTTAACAGCCTGTCCACCCCACGGATTGTCAGATTATAGTGCCTGGGGTGAGTCCTTTAGCCTGTAGCAACTGTAATTATGTATGTTCTATCTATGTAAACAGCAATGATAGTAATGCCTGGCACTCATCTCCAGCCAACTTTGAGGTTTCCCAAACTATGGCTGACCATATCTCGGAGTCTTCTGGAGAATCTAGTCAGACTAGGGAATTTCAATTCTTCAGTTTTAACTGTCGGTCTCTCCCTAAACAACATGTATTGCGCTTTCGCTTACACCGAAATTCAGGTTCTCAGGAGCCCTGTTGTATCGTCTACCTGGTTTAACAGAAAATTGCTGTACCTCCTTGCCAGACTTGGTAACTCCACAAATTTCACCCTTCTTGCTGATATTAATCTTCATTCAGAAGATCCCATGTGCAACCTGAGTTCCACTCTCATAGTGGATCTTGGTGTCCTCAGCCTTACTTTGTGCAACACTGGCCCTACTCATCTGGCCAGCCATTTGTTGGATCCAGTTTTTTCCAATGTCTCGGACTTGTTGTCTGACCATTTTGCTGTGCCTTTGACAATTAGAATCCCGCTATGAGAAGTTGGCCTGGCATATGCTGGTCACTAGTTATAGTGGCCACCTTGCACCAGTCCAATTCGACTCTTATGGTAGATAGGTTTAAGACAACCTTTTAAAGATATCTATCCTAGTGGTAGCTGTGGAGAGCAGCCTTCAGGCTAAGTCTCAGAGGAATGTAAAGCAGCTTGTTTTACCCAGGAGGCGTCGACGACGACCAGGAGCTGGATTCGGAGTGTCCCACGAAGTCTGCAGCTTACTGAGGTGTCGGCAACCGGATTGGAGCCAACAAGCCTTGGCAACAGCAAGTCTCGTGGAATGTGAAGAAAGTCAGCGGTGCAGACCAGCAAGTTCTGAGGGACTCACCGAGCAAAGGTAAGTCTGGGCAGGCCTGGAGCAACCAGGGGAGCCCTTTGGTTCGATGAGGTCTTCTTCAGGGGACCCACAAGCCAGCCGGCAAGGGATCGCAAAGACGCCTCGTGAGGATTCGCTTCACAGGAGCCCACGGTCACTCGGGACAAGGTAGGCCTCTGATTTTCGAGGGAAATCCTGCTGGAGGCTTGGACCACACGTGGTCCAATGCACAAGTTCCTAGAACGTCGTGAAGGGGTTGCACTCGACAATAGTGCAAGGTACCCGGGTATTGCTGTCCCTCGTCACTTGTGGTGTCCACTGGCCTCAGCTCTGCTGGGGACTCACAATGGCCGTCGAGAGGACAGGGAATCCACTTCCGGGGCTGCAGGGACTTCGGACTCGGACGGGAGCGGGAAAGTTTGCGACCGTTGATTCAAGTTTTTGGTGCCTGCCAAGCAGGGAAGTCTCTCCTTGACTCCAAGGGAGATTCTTCCGTCTTCCAAAGGTAGTGGAACGTCGAAGGGCCAGGATTCTTCTTGTAGAGCGTCGTCCAGGAATATCTGATTTGCAATGGCAAGGTTTCCCTAACTTATACTAAAAGAAAGGGAGGGACTAGCTCTAGGACCACTCCTCTTGGAGGGTCAGGGGGGTGGGTGGCTACACCCACTTCCCTTTGTCCAGTTTCGCGCCAGAGCAGGGGCAGGTAGCCGCTGAACCGGTTTGAGCTGGCATATGCACAGAGGAGCCTACTGCACCCCAGTGCAGGACTTCAAAGCACTCTAGGAGTGCACCCACCCAGCCCCAATACACTAAATCCTGTCTGGAAGGTGGTTACACCTCCCTGTGACAGGATGCCTATTGTTGGGCCTACTCCACTGCGAGTTTCAGTCAGCGGCAGCCCAGTGTCTGTGCTGGTGGCATCCATTTTGTGATGCCAGGGCTCTTTCAGATTTCTACCGTGTTTCCACAGTAGGTACATGTCTACCCCTCTAGAAGGGTGGGATCATACTCCCACACCAGTTACTGGTGTGGGGGTATGACTCCAAGATGTTTGACACCAAACACGACATGTTTTGATGCAGTCATTCCAAAGTTAGCATTCACCGCTAGGTTATAATGCACTTAAGAGTATATGGTTTAACCACATCCACAAACAGCCACAGAGAATAGACTCTGCCAGCTGCAGAGGGGCCCTGCTCAGGTAGAGGCACCCCCTCACATTGTAAACCAAGCACCCTGCCCTCAGGATTGATTGGGCCTGCTGTAGGGGTGACTGATATGTTTATATGTGTGTGTATGGTGAGATATAGGAACCTATACCTCTGTGAGGAGTGCTAACACTACCTCACCCAGGCTGCAGTAGCAGGCCTGAGGTGTCAGATTTAGTCTGCTTCTCAGGGGTGGCATAATACATGCTTCAGCCCCTGGTAGGCCTGTAAAGTACCTATGCCCTTGGTACCTAAGGTACTATATACTAGGGGCTCATAAGGCACCACAGTATCCAATCACTACTGCATCTAATATGCACTCCAAGTCGTTTAGAGAGAACAGAGAGACTGGGGCCCTGATTAGCAGGGACCCAGCCAGACTATAGCCAGAAACCAGTGTCAACATCAGAAAAAAAGTGGGGGCAACATAAGTGCAGATCCTACTCCCCTACACCCGCCATTTCTTTTAACATCACTATGATTAATGTTGATGTAACACCTAAAGTAACTACTTGGTCCTTGTTGGACACTAGGACTTTCAATACCATTTTGCAATCTAATTAAATCTATTAAATTAGGCTCTCCTTTGGACCCTCTACCCCCTAACATGATCAGGCAACTTGACTAACTTGTTATCTATGTTAAGAGATCTTCTTAATATCTCTCTTGGCGAGGGGTTGGTTCCCAAGAAATAGAAACACGTTATGGTCCTTCTCCTCCTGAAAAAAACAACTTGGACCCGACCAATATGTCCAACTTTCGTCCCCTTTCCCTTCTTCCTATCTTTTCCAAAGTTTTGGAAAAACATATTAATAGCTAGCTTACCTCGTTTGTGGAGGCTCGGAATTTACATCATGATTCTCAGTCTGGATTTAGGGCTGAACACAGTTTGGAATTCGCCCTCTTGGGCATTACCGAGTGCTAGAGGCAGCACCTTTATGGCAGGACAGCTGCGTTCTTTTTGTTAACCTTTGCATAGCCTTCGATACGGTGTCTCATTCCATTTTGGAGGAGATACTGATTGCCCTGGGCCTTGAGGGCTCAGCGTTGGCCTGGCTTAGATCATTTTTGACAGATTGTACATTTCAAGTTTTTCCCCCAATGCCAGATCGGAGACTCATGCTCGGAGTCCTTTATTGTTTAACATCTATGTCCGCCCTTTGGTTGATGAAGTGGAGAGGTGTGGACTGACACTTTTCTCCTATGCAGATGACACACAGATCATCTAAACAGAAAAATGGACCCATGGATTTAAGCTTGAGCCTGAGTAGCATATCCTTATGGATGAAGACAAACTCTCTTAGGTTCAATGGCGATAAGACTGAGGTCATGATTCTGGGGAAAAACTCCTCCATCACTGTACCGACTCTGTAGGGGCTCTGCCTAATCCATCCCAGAAAGTAAAAAATCTGGGATTCTTTCTGGATGACGAATTGTCTGACGAATTGTCTATGAAGCCTCAAGTGGCTAAGGTGAACTCCACTTGTTTTGCGGTCCTCAAATTGCTAAAGAAATATAATTTGGATGATCCCTACTCCAGCTCAAAGGACTGTGATCCAGGCTTTGATTTTAGTCAGACTGAATTACGGCAATGTGTTCTATTTGTGAGCAGATAAAGCTACAACCTGCTGGCTACAATGAGTTCCGAATGCCGTTGTAAGGTTGCTTTACCAACTTCCAAAAACGTCCTCAATCTCCAACCTTTTTTGCGAGCTTCATTGATTGACAATTCTCTCCCATAATCATTGAGAAGCTGTACATCTATCCTCAGTTTTTGCAAAGGTTTGAAGACTTAGAAGCCGAGTACGATGGCGGGCGGACTTGGTCCGCCCGCCCACCACCAAAGCGGTGTTTGAGACCGCCCACCAGACATGCGGCGGTCCCACCATTGCGATTAGGATGCACCATACTGGTGGGCGCATCCTGGGCCTTTAACATTGCGGGTGGTGCTGCTGGCTGCAGCACCGTCTGCAATGTTAAAGGTGCTTGCACCGCATTTCCCTGCACCACGTTGCGGGCACCACGCGGTGCCTGCCACTTGATGCATGGAAATGCAGAGGGGTACCATGGGTACCCCCCAGTGCAGCGACACCCCCCCCACACACACAAGGGGGGCCTGCAACGGGCTCCCAAACCCAATCCCCGCCAGTCTTTCCATTGCCGCCATGGAAAGGCCTCTTCAAACCCACATCCTAATATGGCGGACGGTGCCTGCTACCTCCACCATATTAGTGGCCCTGCTCTGTCTGCCAGGCAATCGGTGCCTTTGGCAGTGAAGCGGTAGACAGACTTTTCTTCCACTGCAGTACCCACCGCCCTCCTAATTTGGCGGTGGGTAAATCACTATGTGATGGTGGAAGGACCGCCACCGCCGGGCGGTCCTTCCGCCATCATAATGAGCCCCTTAACTCTTTTAATTCAGGAATCTCTCCCTCCCTTCTTTGCGCCGGAAAAACCCCTTGGGGAAGCTGTTCGCATTACAAATTCAAATATATAATAATTAGCCGCAAGAGATAGACACACAAATTCTAATATAGTTAGGACTAAAACATATAGGCAACAACACAGCAGTAGCCTAGTTAGAGGGACAACAAGGTGATATGTGCATGTACACTAAAAAAGGGGGTAATCAGAGAAGGCCTAGTAATTAATTTGATAAAGAAGTTGGAAGGTGCACTCAATTCGGAGTCAATGAGATGAAATAAATTGCTTATTCTTCGTAAGAGTCCTTTTATTCAACAATTTGGTTCAAAAACCTGGCACACAGCCAACGCGTTTCGTTCCCATTACACTGCCAGTGGGAACTTCATCAGGGATGCAATGTTATAAAAATAAAATAAAAAACAACATAACTATCACATAACAATTAACACAAATATAAAAGTTACCACAAAACATAACATAAATATCCTACATATAGATGACCCAACAACAAAAAAGCAGTTTTACATCTTATACCTGTAAAGTCGAATAGTATGTATAACTTGTGTAGCAAAGCATTTAAGACAAACATATAACAATTGACAAATAGGAAATAATTCAAACCAATTACAATCATATTGACATGAACACGAAAACATAAAAAATTAGTCCAAAAAGTTGATAAGCGCTCTTATGCAAGTGTTGTAACCAATTAAACAATATTAAGTAATGTGGCATACTCTGAATACCATGTGGGACAAAGCTCAAGACAACATGAAGTTTTCTGAGGGCGAGTATTATATAATATTCCAACACGCATATCACCAGTAATTGAAAACAAGTAGGGGAGGGAAAAAATTACTCTTAAATTTATCAAGAGTTCACTAGGTTATTTTAAAGGGTTCTCAGCTCAATGGAGATTTTTAAATCCAAAGTTGGCATCAAATGTGAACTAAAAGTAAACCAGCTGTTTAAAAATGGACAAATCCCAATCAAGTGGTATCTGCGGACCTAGTCATTCACCTATAACATGGTGAGGCCAAATGTCTAAAACCAAGAAACAAGAAAACCGTAAGGCACTACAGATTGGTAACAGATGGTTTTTTCAAAAACGAAGACATAAGATCACTAATAAAGGGCCCATATTCTCACCTATTGAATCCTGGGTCCGTAGTGAATACAATAAATTTTCAATCTGGAAAGGTCAAGTCGAATTAAATAGAAATGACTCACTTATATTGAGTGAGAAAAAGAATCTAGAACAGAAAAGCAAAGAAAAAATATATTCCAACCGCATTGAGTATTAAGAATATGTCTGTGCTTATTAGCACGCTTAATTTACTAAACACAATATCATAGATTCATTAGATGGACACTCTCAAGTGTGACATGCTGATAATGTATCTATAATAAACAGTAATTCTATAAACCTAACTGTCGAATTATTTAAAAAAGACGTAATAAGCAAGAAGCATACGAGGACTATAAATGTAAAAGGCTATCAAAGGCCTGATTCTAAAAATAATACTAAGAATAGTCATTGGCAATAGTAATAATTTCTCAACTAACACATTTATTTTTAGAAATGACGAGCATACTGGTGATGCATCTGAATAAAACGGAAAATCTATTGGCCTATTGGTAATGTTATTAGGAAAAAGGCGTAGTGAGCAGGGGGCATAAGAGAACATAGCATATGCTTCAAATATGCAAGATTATCATAAACCTAGTCCTAAAAGTGATACCAAGAATAGTCATTAGCAATATTACTCATAACCTAACTGACGCATTAGTTTCTGGAGATGACGGGCATACCAAAACGACCATAGTGCTTCGCAAAAAGCATGAAAAGTGTCATAAGTTAAAGGGCATTAGTTTCTGGAGATGACGGGCATAACAAAACGACCATACTGCTTCGTAAAAAGCATGAAACGTGTCATAAGTTAAAAAACAATGACCATTAGCGACACAGGGAGATTTAGGACGATATGTTCGTAAAGCCTTAAAAAAAAAAACAACAACAAGCAGGTGAATATTCTCATGTGTTGAAAAATAAGGAATCAAAAGTAAAACAAGTAAACGAGCGTAAGGCTGAGGACTATTTAAGAGAAAGGGTTGCACGAACCGACAGAGCGGCCGATAAATATATATATTTATAGCCAAAAATGTAACAAAGTATCAATTACCTGTAACGACTGGTAGTTCGAACGGCGTGATAACCGGCAGTAATGAATGGAAGGAGACGCGCTCTTCTTTTAAACCCGACAGCCGTGTTGGGCCGAAATCGACGAGTCACGTGGTCTGAAAACAGACCAATGGGTTGAAGAGCTGCCAAAATAAAGGTAGCCTTGACCTAATAACATCGCGGCCATCTTGAGATGGCCGATAAATATATATAATTGGCCAAAACTATAACGGATTACCAATTACCTGTAAACACTGGTCGTTCAAACGGCATGAAAACCGGCAGTAATAAGTAGAAGAGGACGCGCTCTTCTGTTAAACCCGGCAGTCTTGTAGGACCGAGATCGAGGAGTCACGTGGTCTATGAGAGGACCAATGGGTAAAATACTGCAAAAATAAAGGTAGCCCTACCCTAATAAAATCGCGACCATCTTAAGATGGCTAAATGAAGTCAATAAATGACTAAAAAACCATCAATAAAACCAAAATTAACTGACTAAAAAGCCATGTTATTGTCAACAATATCCCTGTAGTAACAGAAATAAAAAAGGGGCATAATAGCCACCTTTAATATGTTGGAAACGACGCATTCTTATATTAATCCAAATCATCCAGCATGTCAATGAATCACATGGTCTAAAAGAAGGCCAATAAGTAAAAAGCAATCAGACTGCTGGTAGTCCTAACGAGGCAGCCATTATGAGATGTCTTAAAAAAGTAGATAGTAGGGTTAAAGGACACACACTTGCCTCCACATATATAAACCGAGACGCAAAGTATACTTCCACACGAATGAAAGTGGAAAATATATATGTCCATCCATTCATTGCCCATAACTAACCCTGAATGCAAAGGAGTAAGACCAGCGGCCATATTAGAACGGACAGCAGAAAATAGTCTTAACCCTAGTGAATAGAAAATGCCTAGAGATTAAAAGTAGGATCTATATATAAATGATCAGGTATTAAGAAAATAACGTATGAAGACAGGATGTCTATAGCTACATATCCCAAATAAGGCGAGTCCGATGTCATGAGAAAAAAAGATGTTTTTCATGACCAAGGAAGGGGGGAGCGTGTCACTTCATGTTGAGGAACTTTACGGTAATAGACAGGGATGAGATAGATAACGTCCCTATATCCAATACATATAAGGTGATCGCTCAGAGGAGAGAAAGGAGAATGTCCAAAGATAATCATTCTAGGAAATAGTGTAATTCATTATCAGTGTTGTGGCCCATTGTAGTTGTTCGAAGACGGTAAATCCATTTAGCTTCTCTTTGCCTGA
The DNA here is from genome assembly GCF_964204655.1 of Triturus cristatus. Taxonomy (NCBI): domain Eukaryota; kingdom Metazoa; phylum Chordata; class Amphibia; order Caudata; family Salamandridae; genus Triturus; species Triturus cristatus. Next base: position 830,788,556 of record NC_140579.1, on the reverse strand, counting down.
CCATAAGTTCATGGTTGCCACCCCTGGTTCTTGCCGTAACATGTTCAATACCATGAAACCAAAAATTGGTATTGCCAGGATGTTTTTCTTTATAATGAGTTGTTAGTGGATAACGACTATCTGATTTCAATATCGCCCTGCGATGTTCTTGAATATGCACTTTAAGGGGACGAGTAGTACTCCCAACATAGATGGTTCCACAGTCACAGCCCAATACATAAATCACATGTGTGGTGTTACAATTTATGAATTGTGAAATTTTATAGGAACAAGAATTATTATAAGTAAACTCAGTAATCTTGTTTCGTCCAAATGGGCAGATATTACAAGAGGTGCATGTGTAAAAACCTAATGGTTTGGGTGGCAACCAAGTCTCACACCTTTGTTTGTTCGTTACATAACTGGGGCACAAAGTGTCACGTAGAGTTTTACCTCTACGGTAGGTTATCAAAGGAACCTCAGAAATACAGCTTTTAAGACCTGGCACGTCTAGTAATAAGCCCCAGTTCTTTTTGATAATGTTCCGAACCTTAACACTATTGGTATTGAACTGTGTTACCAGAGAGACTCTTCTATTCGTGGTAGGAAGTTTCGACTTGCTGGTAGTCTCTCTAAGTGTATACTCCCTAGTAAGGGTCTTTGCCTTATCCAGAGCTTTACTGACAATGTCTCTCCTATAACCCCTCTTGAGGAATCTATTCTCACAAGCCTGCAAGTTCTTATAGTAAGTGTCCTCCTCACTGCAATTTCTGCGGATACGTGTTATTTCTCCGAAGGGGATATTATTAATCACCGAGCGCGCATGGGCGCTAGTAGCGTGAAGAACACTATTGCACGCTGTATCCTTCCTATATAATGTGCTTGCAATAACCTGATCTTTAATATAAAAGTGAATATCCAGAAAGTTAATACTGACTTTATCACTATTCATAGTAAACCTCACATTGTATTCGTTGGTGTTCGTTGGTGTTCAAAAAATCAAAGTATTCCAAAAGTGATTCATTGGAGCAAGCCCATAGACAGATGACATCGTCTATGTACCTCCCCCAGAAGACGATGTGCTCCGTTCAGGGGGAGGCATGTCGGCCCCAGGCATGCTCCCTCTCAAACCAACTCATAAATAGGCAGGCGTAAGAGGGAGCAAACCTGGATATTTCTGTTACTACAGGGATATTGTTGACAATAACATGGCTTTTTAGTCAGTTAATTTTGGTTTTATTGATGGTTTTTTAGTCATTTATTGACTTCATTTAGCCATCTTAAGATGGTCGCGATTTTATTAGGGTAGGGCTACCTTTATTTTTGCAGTATTTTACCCATTGGTCCTCTCATAGACCACGTGACTCCTCGATCTCGGTCCTACAAGACTGCCGGGTTTAACAGAAGAGCGCGTCCTCTTCTACTTATTACTGCCGGTTTTCATGCTGTTTGAACGACCAGTGTTTACAGGTAATTGGTAATCCGTTACAGTTTTGGCCAATTATATATATTTATCGGCCATCTCAAGATGGCCGCGATGTTATTAGGTCAAGGCTACCTTTATTTTGGCAGCTCTTCAACCCATTGGTCTGTTTTCAGACCACGTGACTCGTCGATTTCGGCCCAACACGGCTGTCGGGTTTAAAAGAAGAGCGCGTCTCCTTCCATTCATTACTGCCGGTTATCACGCCGTTCGAACTACCAGTCGTTACAGGTAATTGATACTTTGTTAAATTTTTGGCCATAAATATATATATTTATCGGCCGCTCTGTCGGTTCGTGCAACCCTTTCTCTTAAATAGTCCTCAGCCTTACGTTCGTTTACTTGTTTTACTTTTGATTCCTTATTTTTCAACACATGAGAATATTCACCTGCTTGTTGTTTTTTTTTTTAAGGCTTTACGAACATATCGTCCTAAATCTCACTGTGTCGCTAATGGTCATTGTTTTTTAACTTATGACACGTTTCATGCTTTTTACGAAGCACTATGGTCGTTTTGTTATGCCCGTCATCTCCAGAAACTAATGCCTTTTAACTTATGACACTTTTCATGCTTTTTGCGAAGCACTATGGTCGTTTTGGTATGCCCGTCATCTCCAGAAACTAATGCGTCAGTTAGGTTATGAGTAATATTGCTAATGACTATTCTTGGTATCACTTTTAGGACTAGGTTTATGATAATCTTGCATATTTGAAGCATATGCTATGTTCTCTTATGCCCCCTGCTCACTACGCCTTTTTCCTAATAACATTAACAATAGGCCAATAGATTTTCCGTTTTATTCAGATGCATCACCAGTATGCTCGTCATTTCTAAAAATAAATGTGTTAGTTGAGAAATTATTACTATTGCCAATGACTATTCTTAGTATTATTTTTAGAATCAGGCCTTTGATAGCCTTTTACATTTATAGTCCTCGTATGCTTCTTGCTTATTACGTCTTTTTTAAATAATTCGACAGTTAGGTTTATAGAATTACTGTTTATTATAGATACATTATCAGCATGTCACACTTGAGAGTGTCCATCTAATGAATCTATGATATAGTGTTTAGTAAATTAGGCGTGCTAATAAGCACAGACATATTCTTAATACTCAATGCGGTTGGAATATATTTTTTCTTTGCTTTTCTGTTCTAGATTCTTTTTCTCACTCAATATAAGTGAGTCATTTCTATTTAATTCGACTTGACCTTTCGAGATTGAAAATTTATTGTATTCACTACGGACCCAGGATTCAGTAGGTGAGAATATGGGCCCTTTATTAGTGATCTTATGTCTTCGTTTTTGAAAAAACCATCTTTTACCAATCTGTAGTGCCTTATGGTTTTCTTGTTTCTTGGTTTTAGACATTTGGCCTCACCATATTATAGGTGAATGACTAGGTCCGCAGATACCACTTGATTGGGATTTGTCCATTTTGAAACAGCTGGTTTACTTTTAGTTCACATTTGATGCCAACTTTGGATTTAAAAATCTCCATTGAGCTGAGAACCCTTTAAAATAACCTAGTGAACTCTTGATAAATTTAAGAGTTATTTTCTTCCCTCCCCTACTTGTTTTCAATTACTGGTGATATGCCTGTTGGAATATTATATAATACTCGCCCTCTGAAAACTTCATGTTGTCTTGAGCTTTGTCCCACATGGTATTCAGAGTATGCCACATTACTTAATATTGTTTAATTGGTTACAACACTTGCATAAGAGCGCTTATCAACTTTTTGGACTAATTGTTTATGTTTTCGTGTTCATGTCAATATGATTGTAATTGGTTTGAATTATTTCCTATTTGTCAATTGTTATATGTTTGTCTTAAATGCTTTGCTACACAAGTTATACATACTATTCGACTTTACAGGTATAAGATGTAAAACTGCTTTTTTGTTGTTGGGTCATCTATATGTAGGATATTTATGTTATGTTTTGTGGTAACTTTTATATTTGTGTTGTCAATTGTTATGTGATAGTTATGTTGTTTTTTATTTTATTTTTATAACATTGCAGCCCTGATGAAGTTTCCACTGGCAGTGTAATGGGAACGAAACGCGTTGGCTGTGTGCCAGGTTTTTGAACCAAATTGTTGAATAAAAGGACTCTTACGAAGAATAAGCAATTTATTTCATCTCATTGACTCCGAATTGAGTGCACCTTCCAACTTCTTTATCTTTGGTCTCTATATAACACCCTTGGACGGCGGGTGTGGGAAGAGTTTGCACCACTTTAAAAATCAAAACGTTACACGGATTGGAAGTGCTTGACCTTGGTTTGCCATTTGTTCTTTTCTGTTTACTAGTAATTAATTTGGCAAGATTTGGAAGGCAGAGATCCTGTCAAATATGTAAAATGATATGGTGTGTGCTATTCTCATAATTTGTTTTCACATAATTATGCACATTTTCAGATAAATTAGGCGAAATCACATGCAATTACTCAAAATGATAATCCATCATTGAGTGCGATATTGGAGCACAAAATACGCGCTGTGGTAAAAACATAGCATGAAAAAACACAGGCAGCGCAAGCAACAGCCATTCGTGTTCAGACCATTCGCATTATACTCATGTACTTGCAGTAAAATGTTGCTGCAAATGACACATTAATATGTGAAGTGGTGCAATTTTGGAAATTTTGCTTAGCAAGTGTAGAGCAAAGTTCCAAAAATGATGTGACTTTCGCAGCTTTATTTAAATTTCTTGTGGTCTAAAAATTATGGTAAACCGTAATATTGGGAGTTGGTGATATGAGAAGTAGTAAAGCACCTTTTTTAAAAGGAAGGGACACTGCCTAGTACTGTACGATTATATGTCGTTGACTTGGGGAAGAACACCATGATGTGGAGGACTGATGCTCTGAAAGATTTTTAACAAAAAGAAGTGCGATGATCTTATAAAGAGTAGGGCATGTTATACGAAAAGAAGGTGTGTATGAGTATTTGCGTGGTAAGGAATTGTTTAGGGTTGGCATAGGTTTTGGGTGGCAAGGGAAATTTTAGGGTTTAGGGTGGATATCAGTTTTTGGGTGGCAATGAATCTTTTAGGGTTTAGTGTTTGTGTGAGTTTTTGGGTGGCAAGGAATTTTTTAGGGTGGGTATGAGTTTGAGGGGCAAGGGAATTTTTAGGGTATGGGGTTTTGAATGGTAAGGGATATTTAAGGGTTTAGGGTGGGTATGGGTTTTGGGTGGCACTGGATTTTTTGGGGTTTAGGGTGGGTATTGGTTTTTGGGTGGCAAGGGAATTTTCAGGGTTTAGGGTGGGAAAGGGTTTTTGGGTGGAAAGAGATTTTTTAAGTTTTAGGGTAGGTATGGTGTTTTTTTTAAGTGATATGGGCTTTTTTAGGGTGCATACGGGTTTTTGGTGGCAAGGAAATTTCTAGAGTTTAGGGTGGGTATGGGTTCTTGGGTGGCAAGGTATTTTTTAGGGTTTAGGGCGATTATAGGTTTTTTGGTGATAAGGGCTTTTTTATTTTTTAGGGTGGGTATGGGTTTTTGGGTGGCAAGGGAATTTTTAGGGTTCAGGGTGGGTATGGATTATTGGGTGGCACAGTATTTTTTTAGGGTTTAGGGTGGGTATGGGTTTTTGGGTGGCAAGGGAATTTTTAGGGTTCAGGGTGGGTATGGATTTTTGGGTGGCACAGTATTTTTTTTTAGAGTTTAGGGTGGGTATGTGTTTTTGGGTGGTAAGAGCTTTTTTAGGGTTTAGGATGGGTATGATTTTTGGGCGGCAAGTGAATTTTTAGGGTTTAGGGCGGGTATAGATTTTTGTGTGGTAAGCGTTTTTTTAGGGTTTAGGGTGGGGATGGGTTTTATGGGTGGCAAGGGAATTTTTATCATTTAAGATGGGTGTGGGATTTTTGGTGGCAAGGGATTTTGTGGGATTAACCGTGGGTATGGGTTTTTGTGTGTTAAGGGAATTTTTAAGGTTTTGGGTGGGTGTGGGTTTTTGGGGGGCAATGGAAATTTTATGGTTTAGGGTGGGTATGGGTTTTTGGGTGATAAGGATTTTGTAGGGTTTTGAGCGGGAATGGTTTTTTGGGCGATAACGATATTAGGGTTTAGCATTTGTATGGGTTTTGGGTGTCAAGGGATTTTTTAATGTTTCGATTGGTTTTTGGGTAAAATTTTTAGGATTTGGGGAGTATGGGTTTATGAGTGGTAAGGGATTTTTTTGAGGTTGAGGGTGTGTATGGGTATTTGGGTGGTAAGGGATTCCTTAGGGTTTAGGGTGAGTATAGGTTTTTAGGTGATAAGGGCTTTTTTAGGGCTTAGGGTGGTTATGGGTTTTTGGGTGGTACGGGATTTTTTAGGTTTTAGGGTGGGTATGTTTTTTTTAAGTGATATGGGCTTTTTTAGGGTTTAGGGTGCGTACGTGTTTTTGGGTGGCAAGGAAATTTCTATGTAAGGTATTTTTTAGGGTTTAGGGTGATAATAGGTTTTTAGGTGATAAGGGCTTTTTTAGGGTTTAGGGTGGGTATGGGTTTTTGGGTGGTATGGGAATTTTTAGGGTTTAAGGTGGGTATGGGTTTTATGGTTGGCAAGGGAATTTTTATCATTTAAGATGGGTGTGGGATTTGTGGTGGCAAGGGCTTTTGTAGGATTAATGGTGGGTATGGGTTTTTGGATTGGAAAGGGATTTTTAAGGTTTTGGGTGGGTGTGGGTTTTTGTGGGGCAAGGGAAATTTTCTGTTTTAGGGTGGGTATGGGTTTTTGGGTGATAAGGAATTTTTGGTGTTTGGAGTGGGTATGGGTTTTTAGATGGCAAGGTATTTTTTAGGGTTTAGGGTGGGCATGGGTTTTTTGGTGACAACTGATTTTTTTAGATTTAGGGTGGGTAAGGGTATTTGGGTGGAAAGGGATTTTTTAGGATTTATGGTGGGTATAGGAGTTTGGGTGGGAAGAGCTTTTTTAGGGTTTAGGATGGGTATGATTTGTGGGTGGCAAGTGAATTTTGAGGGTTTAGGGCGGGTGTAGGTTTTTGTGTGGTAAGGGTTTTTTTTTTTAGGGCTTAGGGTGGGTATGGGGTTTTTGGGTGGCAAGGGAATTGTTATCATTTAAGATGGGTGTGGGATTTTTGGTGGCAAGGGATTTTGTAGGATTAACGGTGGGTATGGGTTTTTGGGTGGCAAGGGGATTTTTCAGGTTTTGGGTGGGTGGGAGTTTTTTGGGTGGCAATGGAACTTTTAGGGTTTAAGTTGGGTATGGATTTTAGGGCGATAATGATTTTATTAGGGTTCAGCATTTGTATGGGTTTGTGGGTGGCAAGAGAATTTTTAGAGTTTGGGGTATGGGTTTATGAGTGGTAAGGGTTTTTTTTTTAGGGTTTATGGTGTGTATGGGTATTTGGGTGGTAAGGGATTTTTTTTAGAGTTTAGGGTGGGCATAGGTTTTGTGTGGCAAGGGAACCTTTAGGGTGAAGTGTTTGTGTGTTTTTTTGAGTGGTAAGGGATTTTCTAGGATTTAGGGTGGCAAGGGTATTTTTATCGTTTAGGATGGGTGTGGGATTTTTGGCAGGAAGGAAATTTGTAGGGTTAACTGTGTGTTTGGGTTATTGGGTGGCAAGAGAATTGTTAAGTTGTACGGTGCATGTGGGATTTGGGGGGACAGGGAAAATGTTATGGTTTAGGGTGTGTGTGGGTTTTTTGGTGATAAGGAATTTTTAGCGTTTAGAGTGGTTATGGGTTTTTGGTTGTGAGTTTTGTCTTAGGGTTTAGGGTGGGTATGTGTTTTTGGGTGGCAAGGGAATTTGAGGTTTCGGATGGGTATGGGTTTTTGGTGGTAATATTCCTTAGGATATAGGGTGAATATAGGTTTTTAGGCAATAAGGGGTTTTTTAGGGTTTACGGTGGGTATGGCTTTTTGGGCAGCACAGGAATTTTTAGGGTTTAGGGTAGGTATGGCTTTTTGGGTCGCATGGGAATTTTGTAGGGTTTAGGGTGGGTATGGGATTTTGGGTGGTAAGGTATTTTTCAGGGTTTAGGGTGAGTATAGGGTTTTAGGTGATAAGGATACAGTAACATCTCAGAAAGAAACCAAAATGTTGGATGAGTGACACACTATGGGAAACATACATTTATTTTACATTTCCCTTTATAGAGAGCTCCCACTTTTTTCATCCCACTTTCAAACCTGTCTGCACATGTTTCCATATGACTGATTGCAGCCAGCAGGTGTGGGTGCTTCCAGAAACCTGGTTAGAGCATTTTCTTCCAAGTCGATACTGCATGTGGTGCAAGTCGCTTGGCCTAAAATTGTAGCACTGTACAATTTTCACATTACAGGCACTGTTGAGCATGTTAATGCAGTAAGATGCGGGTATTTTTCTATTTCTATAATATTTTAAGACTATACGTTTCCACTGCTTTATAAACCTTGCTTTCTCACTAAATTGGTTTGCTCCATTTGCCAATTGTTTTTTTTTTCCCCTCGGGAGGAGGATCTCCCATACTTCATGTTTGTCCATTAAGCATGCTCACTTTCCTCCCTACATAAAAATCATAACCGTTTACAAAATGTTACTTTTAAAAGTCACCAATCGCCACTGGCCGAATACACACGACTCATACCCTCCCTCTCAGACAAGAGACCCAACAGAAGAGTCAAGTTCACCGCCTGCATGACCAAAGTTGCTAAATGGATGAGAGTCAACTGTCTCAAGCTAAACAATGATAAGATAGAACTAGTGATTTTCATCCAGAACACTTCGCCATAGGACTTCAACTGGTGACAAGCTCGGACCCACAACCACACTCAGCACCTATACCAGGAACCTCAAAATCATCAACAGCAAACTGGACATAAACGCACAAGTCAGCACCATTGCTACATTCTGGAAATGCTGAGGAGGATCTTCAAAATGGCTCCTAAGCAACACTAGAAAACCGGTCACTAGCAAGTTAGGATAACGGAACAGCCTCTTCTCTGAGATCACGAAGCAACCCACTAGAAGACTAGAAACCATTCAGAACTCAGCAGTTTTACTAATCCACAACATCCCACATAGTGCTCACATCATACCACACCTCAGGGAGCTCCACTGACTCCTGATAAACAAAGGCGCTCATTTCAAACACATCACACACTCAATGAAGGCACTAGACAACTTAGACACCACGTATCTGAATAGTTGCATCACCTTCCACCAACCAGACTAGACATCACTGTTACGCAGGACTCCAATCTGCATACATTCCACACATACGCAGAACTAGGATGATGGGCGTTCTATTAAATCACTCCTAAATTGTGGAACGACCTCCCACTCCACATCAGAGCCTCCTTTCTTTCTTCCCTTCTTGATTTCTGCACGAAGCTGAAGACCTGATTCTCTAATCAAACAAACTAGAGGTGGGTCAAGACACTGAAACTTTGAGTCAGGCTTGAGCCTGAATTCTGTTTCTGGCTCAGCTTGAAGTTCTGTTAGAACCTTGATCCAAAAAACAAGCCGATCTTTGATGTGGCCTTTGCCTGCCTTCCTCCCTCTTCCCAGGATGTGGTGTTCTGGCCATAGCTATAGACTGTGCAACTCGGTAACCAGATTTAAGCCTTGGCACCGGACCAACAGTAATCCATGTTAGTGATGCAGTTCCTGTTTACATTTCACGATTTCTAGCATGAAAAAATCGTGAAATGTAAACAGGGACTGCATCACTAACACTACACTCCAAGTGTAATTTAGTTTTGCAAGATGTTATTTTTCTGTAGGTTTTTTCATGCAACATAGAATTCTTGTCTAGTGCATACTGTGAACTGAGTCGCCCATAGGTGTCTGGGTGAATTTTGGTTGGGGATGGCAATTTATAATGGGGCACAGTTGAGGGCTTTGCAGTTGAAGATGAAGGCAGTGAGAGTTTCTCACATCACATGGCATTGGGTCATAAATGTGTGCATATGCCATGCTGATCAAATGCTTGGCCTCTGTGCAGCAAACAGAACGATGGGAACAAGTGTTGCTTTGTTGGGTTGGCCTGCAGTTGCTGCTTCTGTCTGTCGGCAGTGGAAAGGATGGACTTTTGCCTTGCTGTGGTATCCTATTTAAGAAGATTCTTCAACGGCTTGAAGTATAGTTTGCCTCCTGTTCCGAAGTTTCAGGGACACAAAGCTTTTACCAGCACCTGGCTTCCTCTGCTGGACTCCTGCCAAAGGGTGCCAATTCCAGTTCGTGAGTGAGCGATGCTGCCAGTGATGCCGCGACAAGCACCAAGGCCGTAGGCACCTGTTCGTGAAGTATACAACCCACTGCCCTCCCTGCACCGCAGTTGACACCCGCCGACACCTGCAATTTATCGTTCTTCCCGACGCCAGAGCTTGCACTGATGCCTGACGTCGCCAGCATCTCGTGATCGTGGAGCCAATAACCGATGAGGGTGACTTCCCGAACTCATCGACACCGACTGCTGAATGGAATAGACGCCTCACCATCGCCTCACCTCCCCTGCCAGCCCATACTCGATGCCTCGTGGACTCAACGCCTCGCCTCCCCTCCTCTGTGGCAGTAAGGAGCCGTCCCTCTCCTTGGCCCATCAACGCTTCACCTCCATGCTGCTGTTCACCATCCATTGACTCTGATTTCCAAGGTACTGTTACTTTGGCCGGCCGTGGCCGGCCTGTACACCTTGCAATCAGCGGCGTGCTTGAGATTTGTGCCTGTCACGATGTTGTAATAGCCTCAGTTGGACCTATATCTCGTTACAAGCATTATTTTTGCAATAATCATTCTACACATTGCTCCCGAGATAAGCCTGTCTGCTCATGCCAAGCTACCAAGGGGGTGAGCAAAGGTAATTTTAGAAGTGTAAGCCCCCTTACCCTGACTAGAAGGAAAGGTCCCAACTTGGACAGGGTACAAACCTGTCAACGTCATCCTTTAGTTCTCCTGAGTCAGGGCGGCCCTCCCTTAAGTATGACATAAAATAGCATAATTTACTTTTTACATCTGCATATTTCGATTATGGCGTCATATTTTTTCATATAATTTTAAATTGTATTTATATAACGCTTACTAGCCTTGATGAGGCAATAATGCGTTTTGAGGCAAGTAGCACACTACCCAGGGGTCCATGTTTAGAGTTAAATAGATAGTAGATTATTAATTGCAAGGCAGTAAAACAGTTTTGTTCAGGTCTCTTTTTTTCCTATACTCAGTGTCACTGTAATTATGTAATTGTGCGGGCGATGCATAATTCGCACAATTATAGACTAGCTGTATGTTCCATATAATCCTTCATCTCCTGCATAACCTATGGATTTCAACAAAAAAATATTCTACCTCAAATGGTTCAAAAGTTGCCAGAAATACAGCGACACATGTTGCCTTGCAGTAAAGGCCCTTTGCAAAGTCTGACTGATTATCTTTCTGTTGCTCATCGCTAAATATAGGTGTTCAACTGTTACTCATGAAGTGCAACCAATGCCCAGATAGATCTATGTTAATAAGAGTAAAAATGAAAAAAGAATGAAGTAATACTATCACAAAATAGCATGTATTAGCCACATAACTTGCCTTTACTTGCCCCATAACTTACTCAACCCTGGTGCATAATTTGGCTCCGACTATGCTAATAAACTTAGATTTTACCTTTGCACTGTTCCGTATTTACTTTTACTACGATGGCATGGTATTACACACAATAGAACAGTGAATAGTGAGAATAAAAAAAGTTAGCAACATTTTAAAAAAACAGCAGCAAACTACATTTGTTGAAAGGCCTCAGTGCTCTTATGGAAATGAAAGCACAAATGTTAATGTCAGAGGCCACACCATGCCTTAGCAATGAAAAATAAAAGGAAGCCCCACACCTCTACAGAGTGAGTACGATAGATTTAATATTCAATTTGACCAGAAGACAGTAGGCTGACACAGGGTAAATCTCCAAAGAGCGCCTGTTCTGAATGTATTGAGAGACCAAAATTTTGATGTTGCGAGACAAAAAAAATACAGAATTGATTTATGCATAACCTGCCCTTTATCAGGATGCTGTTTGTTTTTTGTTAATTAAAAAATATCACATGAAAGAGAGAGAAGTGCCCAGGACCTAGAGCTGCTCTCACCTTCAGCGCCTCCCCCACGGAGCTGTTAATGTGTCCCATTCAGTGCTACGCCTTCAGCTGCCACGCCTTGAACGCAGCCTCAGGGGCTGCTTTTTAGCCACCCAAGGCTTCCACACTGAGGTGCCAATTCCGATCCGGTAAAAAAATTCCCCGTCCGACTCGTATCCGGATTTTTTTCCGTCCGAATCGTCAAAGTAGCGTACAAACTGCCAAGTACGATTCGAACGGAAAAAAGTCCATACGAATCGCATTGGGAAGATTTCCCCACACGTCCTCGGGTCGGGAAAAGTCACCGACACGTCCCCGGTCGAAAAACCCACCGTGCGGAAAAATAAAGTCCCTCCCGTCCTCCCCATTTCACAACCGTACGCAAAAAACACCGTCCGAACCGAACTCCCATAGCAACCATGGAGACATGTGCCCGCATACGCGCCGAACACCCCACCACCCCCCGCCCGCGTATGTACGCACCGAACCCCCACCCCAGCAGTGCATGTACGCCCCGAACCCCCACCCGTGTATGTACGCCCCGAACCCCCACCCGTGTATGTACGGACCGTACCCACACCCGTGGAAGTACGGCCCGTACCCCCACCCCAGCAGTGTATGTACGCCCCGAACCCCCACCCCAGCAGTGTATGTACGCCCCGAACCCCCACCCGTGTATGTACGCACCGAACCCCCCCAGCCGTGTATGTACGCACCGAACCCCCACCCCACCCGTGTATGTACGCCCCGAACCCCCACCCGTGTATGTACGCACCGAACCCCCCCAGCCGTGTATGTACGCACCGAACCCCCACCCGTGTATGTACGCCCCGAACCCCCACCCGTGTATGTACGCACCGTACCCCCCCCAGCCGTGTATGTACGCACCGAACCCCCACCCCAGCAGTGTATGTACGCACCGAACCACCACCCGTGTATGTACGCACCGAACCCCCACCCGTGTATGTACGGACCGTACCCACACCCGTGGAAGTACGGCCCGTACCCCCACCCCAGCAGTGTATGTACGCCCCGAACCCCCACCCCAGCAGTGTATGTACGCCCCGAACCCCCACCCGTGTATGTACGCCCCGAACCCCCACCCGTGTATGTACGCACCGAACCCCCACCCCAGCAGTGTATGTACGCACCAAACCACCACCCGTGTATGTACGCACCGAACCCCCACCCCAGCAGTGTATGTACGCACCGAACCACCACCCGTGTATGTACGGACCGTACCCACACCCATGGAAGTACGGCCCGTACCCCCACCCCAGCAGTGTATGTACGCCCCGAACCCCCACCCCAGCAGTGTATGTACGCCCCGAACCCCCACCCGTGTATGTACGCACCGAACCCCCACCCGTGTATGTACGCACCGAACCCCCACCCGTGTATGTACGGACCGTACCCACACCCGTGGAAGTATGGCCCGTACCCCCACCCCAGCAGTGTATGTACGCCCCGAACCCCCACCCCAGCAGTGTATGTACGCCCCAAACCCCCACCCGTGTATGTACGCACCGAACCCCCACCCGTGTATGTACGCACCGAACCCCCACCCCAGCAGTGTATGTACGCACCGAACCACCACCCGTGTATGTACGCCCCGAACCCCCACCCCAGCAGTGTATGTACGCCCCGAACCCCCACCCGTGTATGTACGCACCGAACCCCCACCCGTGTATGTACGCACCGAACCCCCACCCGTGTATGTACGGACCGTACCCACACCCGTGGAAGTATGGCCCGTACCCCCACCCCAGCAGTGTATGTACGCCCCGAACCCCCACCCCAGCAGTGTATGTACGCCCCAAACCCCCACCCGTGTATGTACGCACCGAACCCCCACCCGTGTATGTACGCACCGAACCCCCACCCCAGCAGTGTATGTACGCACCGAACCCCCACCCCAGCAGTGTATGTACGCACCGAACCCCCCCCAGCCGTGTATGTACGCCCCGAACCCCCCCCAGCCATGTATGTACGCCCCGAACCCCCACCCGTGTATGTACGGACCGTACCCACACCCGTGGAAGTACGGCCCGTACCCCCACCCCAGCAGTGTATGTACGCCCCGAACCCCCACCCCAGCAGTGTATGTACGCCCGAACCCCCACCCGTGTATGTACGCACCGAACCCCCCCCCAGCCGTGTATGTACGCACCGAACCTCCACCCCACCCGTGTATGTACGCCCCAAACCCCCACCCGTGTATGTACGCACCGAACCCCCCCCCAGCCGTGTATGTACGCACCGAACCCCCACCCCACCCGTGTATGTACGCCCCAAACCCCCACCCGTGTATGTACGCACCGAACCCCCCCAGCCGTGTATGTACGCACCGAACCCCCACCCCACCCGTGTATGTACGCACTCAACCACCACCCGTGTATGTACGCACCGAACCCCCACCCCACCCGTGTATGTACGCACCTAACCCCCAGCCGTGTATGTACGCACCTAACCCCCAGCCGCGTATGTACGCAACGAACCACCACCCGTGGAAGTACGGCCGTACCCACACCCCACCAGGGAATGTACGGACCGTACCCCCACCAGTGCATGTACGTACCGTACTGACGCCAAAAACACATGTACTGAACCAGGACAAACCATATTTACACAAGGAGAGTCAATTAGAGTTTCCCCACACCACCAAACATGCCCAACAACCCCACAAACATCACATACACTGACCTGCAACTGCCAAACTGCCAAACAGAGGCCCAAAACTCAATCACTCCTCATAACACACCAACACAAATTTCAAACACAGCCACACCCACAAATGGACCAATAAAAATGGACCACACACACAAACCATGAGCCTTTGCAACAGACCCACTGCTGCCAGAGCCCACAGACGACCCACACCACCATACTTGAACCTCACACTTGCATACCATCACACAACCACCTACACAAACACCCCCTCATCACATTCACACACACACCTCCACTACCACACCCACACACCCACAACCATCCACACCCACACCCCCACAACCATCCACACCCACGCCATGTCCACCACCAAGAATCCAAAGTTCACAAAGGAGGAGCTGGAGATCCTTGTCGACGAAATCCTCAGAGTCGAGCCACAGCTCTTTGGGACATTGGTCAGACAGACCAGCATATCCGAAAAAACGGCCATGTGGCAGAGGATTGTCGATTCTGTGAATGCTATTGGGACCACCAGAAGGACCAGGCACGAGTGCCAATCCAGGTGGTACGATCTGCGGAGGACGGTCAAGAGGAAGATGACTGACAATCACAACCAGGGGAACATCACTGGAGGAGGGCCGCCCCCCAGACCGGTACAATACCATCCCTGGGAGGAGAAGGTGATGTCCACGCTGGCGGTGGAGGGACTACACGGACTACCAGGACTCCCAGACCCTGGTGAGTACACAAACAACTCACCTCACATGGGGGGGATGCCATACACAATCAATCATGCATGCCACCCCCCAAGCCACCACCGGACACAACAACACTCCACAAACACACACATGCCACTAGCGCCTCCATGCCCCATGCATCAATCAGGGCCATGCCAAGTCACAGGCCACACAAAACACCAACACAACACAGGATGTGGCCGATGCTGGGAGTGGGGGCATCAAAACTAACATTGAGCAACTCACAAGCACACAACAATGCCCTCAGCCCATATGGCCCAGGGCACAGCCATACAAACTGTGTGTACCCACACAGTACTGTCTTGCCTGCAAATGGTGGCTGCCATGCAGGATGACATGGGTCTGAAGGCTCAATTTGCATATAACAGCAGACAATGAAGATGCATCGCTCTGATAGAGTCTCAGCACACACCGCCACAGCAGCAGCCTACACTCAGACACACTGCCCAATGGGTGCCCGGAGAACAGGAACTAACTCACATGAACAAGCCAATGGCCATTCAAAGACCGGCTAACTGTGTGTGCCCAGGAAGCTGGCCTGAGGTGACAGAGGGTGACAAATAGAGGGAGGGAGAGGGGGAATGAGAGGGAAGGAGACAGAGGGGGACACAGGGAGACAGGCAGAGGGAGGGAGTAGGGTGACAGAGGGAGACCGACAGAGGGAGGAGGGTGACAGAGGGAGGGAGGAAGGGAGACACAGGGAGACCAAATCACCCTTGGGTGGTGTGGCCATGTCCACTCGTCAGCCGGTGGACTGTGTGCATGCAGACAAGGTCTGGCAGTGCCTCAACCCCCCCCTACCGTAGATGAAGACCGGTCCATGTGTCAATCTGTGCACGAGTCCATCCGTGCTGCAGGCACAGACCTAACCACACACCCAGTATACCCACCCACTGTGTCGGTAAGAACCCTGTCACAAATGCTTCAGTCACCTACCTGCAACATCAAATTGCCTTGGCAAAACACCATTTGGCCACGTACAGTGCAACACGTAAGGCGCCTCTGCATGGCTCGCTACGCCCGCACACCGCACTGCTGACTGTGTACCCAAATAGATGCATCAACTAAGATTGTGTCACACATGCGTAAAGCCCTGACAGCTGTGGCCAAGGGACATACCCATGCACAAGTGCACTGTGAGAGGAATGCAAGACAGATCCAACTACCCAGAGGAAGAGTGCCAAATCAGAAATGCATGAAACATGGATGCCACATGTAACAGTGTTAACATTGTCTCTCTCACACACAGGTCAACGTCGACGATCACCCCCCAACACTGGGGGGGAAGTCTCACAGGACCAGGCTCTGCGGGATGAGGACCCCACCGCCAGCGACGACTCTCACCACTCCGTGGATGACCCAGACCAACCTGGCCCCTCTGGTGTCCAACCACCTGCAGCACCTGCGTCAGGTACAACTGTGCCAACCACCACCCCCATTCCTGCCACATCCCAGGAGACGTCCAAGAGCCCTGCCCGCACACGACCACACAGCCAGTCTGCCCAGGAGGGACACGGTCCTCCGGGCACCCAGGAGGAGGCAGGCGGCAACGCAGATGCCATCCCTCAGGGGTCCCGGAGACCCGATGCGCCCACAACGGCAGGCCAGGTGCACGTGGGCAGGGGTGGCGGGAGTGGAGGACGGCGGAGGCGCGAACCTGACCAGGGAGCTCAGGACCCGGTAGTGTCCCAGGTCAGCAACATCCTGGATACATACCGGCGTGACACCAGGGGAATAGACCAGATTGCGTCCACCCTCAATGACATCAAGGGGACCCTCCAGGAGATGAAGACCCTGCAGGCCCAGCAACATGCCTGTCAACTGCAACACCAAGGAAGGATGGAGGATAGACAGGCTGAGCTCGTGGCGGTGCAAACCCAAATGACCGGTGTACTCCGTCGGATTGCCGACAACATGGGCAACCCTCCCTGTGGCACCAGGCGAAGGCCATTACCAGACACAGGGAGGGATCAGGAGGAGGAGGATTCATCCGACGGAGCGTCACAGACATCGTCACGGCCTGCTTCCGAGGGTCCCCGCAGGAAGGTGGGTCGTCCACGAAAAAGACTGTGAGAGTCAGCAGAACATCACCATCTCCCAGGTCACCTGGCCTGGCACCTGGCCCTCTGGCCCAATAGCAGCACATGACATCCTCTGCCACATGGACTTGCTGGTCACTGTCTGACCTATGTTGACGAAGACTGTGGCATGGACTCTGACATTTTGCTACGGCAAGGATACCAACTCCCCCAGTGAACTTTGGATTCTACACTCCCGCTGTGCACCTCTTGTCATCCCCACAAACCCGTACCCCACCACAAATAAATTAATCACACTTACAAGATGATGCCGTGATTCTGCATTATTACAATACATGTGTGTGTCGTAAAGTCAAAGCATGCCTGATCTCAGAATTAACGCCAACCATCCAAACCGTGGGGTCTCAGTCTTGCCCAGGACACACATGGGTCCCAATGTATCATCTGATACAGACATGGAGTACCATACTCACCTGTGCTGGGCCCAACCAGCTGAGTGGTTCCCGCACAACTGTGGCTACAGACACATTCAGGGGAGCAACAGTCATGCGCAGAGGTCAGGGATCATGTGGAGTGACCTGGCTTGCCGCTCCCAGGTATGTCTAGACATGTGTCCCTACCATGTCCTGCATGCTTGCGTCAGGCGGATGTTGAGAATGGTGGCTAGGCCAAGGTTGGATGCATGGAGATGCCAGAATGCAGTTTTGGCTCACAGTGCCACATGGTTGTGTTGGGGTTGTGTGCTGCATCATGAGTGTGGGCGTGGATCGAGAAGGTCATCCTGCAGCTGGCTGTGAATCATTCCCCCCATCCCGTTTGGACGTTGATGTGGCCTGGTTGCCCGATGCAGTAGCAGAGCTGTGCAGATGCACTCCGGATATGGACAAGTATCATGGGAGTCGTAAGGCACATGTCCGTAGACTGCAGGGTAGGATTCGACACGGATGTTGTAGTTGCCCTGGGGGATGGTCTCTCTTGCCTTGAGGTGGATGGAACTGTGCATCTTGTGCATAAGACAGTTTCCACTCCCTGACAAACCGCTAGCATCTTGTCACTCTACACATAGACACATATGCACCACCTCTGAAAACTATGCCAGACATGCCGCACGCACAGTGGCAACAGGCCACCATTGACAGGGAAGAGGCACCTTGGAGACAGAGGGACAAATTTATTAGTCATGTGTGTTGGAATGACAATGATACTCTGTCAACACATACACAGGTCATGTGGATGAACATGTGGGAGCAACACTGGCACCCCCCATTGCAACACAGATGCTGGTATTCCATTGAACTGGCACACAAGTGACGGATAACAGCTAAACACCCCCTGCTGCCACGGAGAGGCTGCTATACACCATTGAGGCCCTGATGGGGCAATCACACACCATGTCAACCCGGTGCAACCTGTATGTTTCCGAGGCCAGTGTTACACACATTGATGGCCTCATCACAATCCCCAATCCCCTGACACATGACAGTCACCAAGTCTGACCATGGCTCCAGGTGAAGCCTGCCCCATGTCATGTTCCCCATGTAGGATCCACATGTATGCAAATTGACCACACATGAACCGGAGAAGTGCACACAGACTACAAACAATTTACACACCCAAAACGCCGTGAGGCATCCCTTACCCTAAGGAGATTTCCAAACTTGCCCGTGCATGTGACGCAGAATCAGCACATGTTGCTGTGTTCATGAGGAGTAGCAGGAGCACAACAATGCCACCAGCAGACAGCATGCCCATGGACCTGTGGAAGAGAGACACACAAGGAGTCAGCCCAAAGGAGCACATCCGCAAGCATGTACTCAACACGTATCATGTTGTCAACATGACAGGTGACAATGATGACTCTCTGACAACATCCTTCCATTGCGCCATCACTCGAGTGACACTTCAATACACACCACTGACTCACTTGGCAGACATGCAGATGGACACACACATTGCAACACATGCCACACACGGCCCAATGCGTGCACACTCAGACACTGGAACTCACCACTAAGCAAAGAAGTTGCGTATGAGCCGACTCCGCATGTCCTCCACAGCCTCCTCCTCCTCCACATCACTTGCCCCGTCACCAAGGCCTTCATCCTCCACGGGTGGATGGTCCTGGTCATCTTGATCCAGTATGAGTGGAACAGCTTCCTCCACTGCCATGTTGTGCAGCATGCAGCAGACGATGATGATCTTGCACACCTTCACCGGGGCATATGGGAGTGCTCCGCCGGTCTTGTGGAGGCACCGGAATCGGCTCTTCAGAAGTCCAAACGTCCTCTCAATGACTCTCCTGGTCCGCCCATGGGTGTTGTTGTAGCGGTGCTCGGCAGCCGTGCTGGGGTTGCGGACAGGCGTCATCAGCCATGGCATGTTGGGATAGCCAGCGTCCCCTACAAGGAAACATCATGGACAGAAGTGTGTCAGCACAGGCAGTGAGATTGGAAGATGACGCCAAACACTGAACTGCCAGAGTCTACCCACCAACAATACATGCTCGCTCGTTCCGCAGCTGCTGTATCATTTCAGGCAGCCTGCTACGCCTCATGATGAAGGCATCGTGTGCTGATCCTGGAAAGCGAACACAGACATGTGAAATCACCATGTTGGACAGACACACCACAAGGGCATTAATGGAGTGATAATGTTTGTGATTCCTATACACCACCTCCTGTGCCTGTGGTGGTACCAACGCAACATGTGTCCCATCTATGGACCCAATGACATGGGGCATCCCTCCCAGGGCATAGAACTCACGCTTGACATCTGTCAACTGCTCACGAATTGGGAATTTAATGTACTCATCCAGGTGAACCAACATGGCCTCTAAGAAATCATGCAGAACACGGCTGAACATCGTCTGGGACATGCCCCCGACGTCAGCAATGGTATGTTGGAACGTACCCGTGGCAAGGAAATGTAGGGCTGCCATCACCTTCAACTTGGGTGTCAGTGCACTGGGATACCTGTGGCGCGGGAGGAGTTGTGCTTCCAGCCGGCCAGTCAACTCATCAATCAACCGTTGGCTGAATCTGTAGCGGCGTATACAGTCCCGTTCATGCAGGGTAGCCATGTCTGGCATACGTCGAGGGAGAGGCGGAGCCCTGCAGTGAAATGGAAGGAACACCGAAGAGTGAGCACTGTACAACGACATGGTCAATGCACTGAGCACATGTTACACAGCCAATACACAAATGCCACATTCTGAGTCAGGTCTGTGCCACATTTCCTGGACACGTACGCCAGTCAGGTGACACTCCTACCAAGGGACAGCCACTAACGGAGTGGGGCAAGCTCACGATGACATGGCATGAGACTAGCTGTGGGCCAGTGTAAGTGAACATGCACACGCATCACAGGATTCACAGACATCCACACATGTGCAGAAGTAGTATGCGTATGGTACAGACAGGTTGGTGGATGCGATATGCACTGGTCACATGTCATAGGAAAAGGACAGGCCACACACATTGCCTTGGAGGAGTACATGTCGAGACAGAACATACATAGAGAGCATGTGGATATGTACTTGTTGTGATACTCCGTGTAGTTGCATACATACACACCTCATGGCAGATCACATATGTGGGCTGGTGTGCGGAACAGTGTGCCATGGCCATCTACACACAGACACATGTTGGCAGCAGCAACATTGGACCACACACCTACAGCAAAATCATGGAAACACATGCCACACACATGACATGGTTGCAGCGTGCAACGCAGCCATAAATGTCATGTGTAATATTCCGTGTACCTGGCATCAGGGGACAGGTGCGGGTGTCCGTGACTGGGACATGCATGTGACTCATGGCTCCACTAGTGTGTACGACATGCACACATGTCAAAGGAGTGCAGGGGATGTGTGGTACAATGCGCACCATCACACACGACATGTGTACACAGCTCATCGTACATATGCTTTGCCCACACCTCAGGGGTAAAGTGCCACATCACATCCTGACACACCTGTGTCACACACATGTGGTATTGCACAGACAATGCATTGGTGTCCACCCTTGGCAAAATCTGACCGCTCCATTCCTGTCTGTGTGCCGCCTGTCACCACTGACAGGTGTGAAACGCACCGTACATACGCTCTGAGTGCGTGTATAGGGTCCCTGGGCCAATATGGGCGCTGGCGTATGCGTACGCCACAGTAGTACGGACTGTACACGCGCTTGTACGGTCCGGATCACAATATGGGCGCTGGCGTATGCGTACGCCACAGTAGTACGGACTGTACACGCGCTTGTACGGTCCGGATCACAATATGGGCGCTGGCGTATGCGTACGCCACAGTAGTACGGACTGTACACGCGCTTGTACGGTCCGGATCACAACATGGGCGCTGGCGTATGCGTACGCCACAGTAGTACGGACTGAACACGCGCTTGTACGGTCCGGATCACAATATGGGCGCTGGCGTATGCGTACGCCACAGTAGTACGGACTGTACACGCGCTTGTACGGTCCGGATCACAATATGGGTGCTGGCGTATGCGTACGCCACAGTAGTACGGACCCCAGCGCCCATATTGTGATCCGGACCGTACAAGCGCGTGTACAGTCCGTACTACTGTGGCGTACGCATACGCCAGCGCCCATATTGTGATCCGGACCGTACAAGCGCGTGTACGGTCCGTATCACTGCTTGTGGGGTGCCCTAGGGCGTGGAACGCACCGTACCTGTGTGTAAATGTATGAAAACACATAGGGGACACATGAGGGACAAGTATAAGGGCATAAATGCATGATGGTTGCCATGGAGACTGAGTTAGATTTTTGAATTTGAGCACCAGGTGCCCAGCAGAAGTCAGTTTGAAAGAATCTACATTGTTGCAAAGTGTATGTTGACTTGACATCATCATCAAAACTGAAACCATGCAAAGCCACACACTGGGGTAGGTTTGAAGGGATTGGATGAAACGTAGGATGCAAATGTGACTGACCAATCAATCTGTACTCCTGTACATGAACAGGCCAGCCAGGCATATATAAGGCAGCCAGGTCCCATGAGAGAGCACTTGCCTGCACATCCATTCATCCATGACCACTGCTGCTGATAGTGATTCCTCTGGCACCATGTCCAGGACTGTGGAGAGGTCACAGCCATTCACCCAGGAGGAGAACCTTGCCCTGATAGATGTGATCCTCCCACAGTTCCAGAGCCTGTATGGTCGACCAGGGGTTCAGGTGAGTGCATACTCCACTAGCTTAGACTGTGCCCCTTTTGTGTGACAGTGACTTCTGGCATTGTGTCCATGTGTGACAGACATGCACTGTTGTTTAGAGTGGGTCCCAGGGTGTGGAAGGCCTCATGTCACCCATGCAGAGCATGCTGTGTTTCCTGTGTGCACTCCTCACTTGCATAGTGCCTACTGTGACAATGAATGCATGGTGCATGCCACATTCTGCCTGCATACTCCTCCTGGGGATGTTGTTTCCACAGTCCTGATGTGATCCTGTGTTCCCCCCAGTGTGACAGGTGTCAGTACCCATGGATGTGTGTTTGTTCAGTGTACCTGTGCTGTGAGTGTCCAAAGGCCGTGTTCGTCCCCTGCACATTGGTGTGTGTGTAAGTCCCCTGTCATGTGGGTGAGTGCATATGGGGAGTGTTGCACACAAGCAGCATGAGGGATGGATATAGCATGGCCATCCGATGTGAGCAGGGAGCAGTGCTGTGTGCATGCCGTGCTGAGCCAGCCCCACACCTGTGACACCCCCCGTCTACTGGCACATGGGCAGAGTGAGGTGTGTACCCGCAGTTGGCAATGCCATGTGATTGTCCTGTACCTGTGTGTGTCTGTGTACTCTGCTGAGGTAGCATCAGTGTGCTGGGGCAGGTGACTGCTGTGAGGTGCTGTACATAATCCTGGTGTAGCCTGTGAGGCACAGTGTGATCCCTGGTCAGTGAGTGTGTGGTACCCCTCATGCCACCCGTGTACTTTCAATGGCACGTAGTGCATTTGGCCTTCCACAGTGGATAATGTCCCTATGACAAAGGTGCAATTAGTTGCATGCATACCATGGCCTGTTCATAAAGAGGATTGTTCTATATGTGTGTCTCTGTGTCTTTGCTCATGTGGATTAATGTATTCTCACTTTTGCATCCTCACAGGTTGGCGCCATTGCCAAGGGGGAGATCTGGAGGGAAGCCGTCAGTGCCGTGAGGGGTACAGAGGGTCGGAGGCGGAGCCTGTCTCAGGTGAGGAAACGCTGGCAGGACTTCCGGTGCTGGACGAGGAGGATTGCACGGCTCCTGCTGGGGGACTCACCTGAGAGCCGTAAGAACCGTGGGCGCCGTCGTCTGACCCACATCCAGAAGCGTGTGCTGGCGGTGGTCTTCCCCGATATGGACAGGCGCCTACAGGAGAAGCAGCAGCAGGAAGGGGGTAGGTACATGTGTGTCAGTTGTGTGTCCCCAGCCAATGTAAGTGCGCAGTTGCATGGATACACTGCCAGGGTTTGATTGTGCAGTGCGTCAACTTGTCCCCAAAGTAGCCCGGTGCTGTTCTCACTCCCTCCCTTCCCCTCCTTGCCATGTGTTCCCTGGTCTGTGTGTAGCCACTCTTGCACAAGGTTATTTAGGCAGGCAGTTTATGCTGGTGCCCAATGCTAGCAGCATCATGTGTGGGGGTGATGTGTCACAGGTCTGGGGACCTTGCGTGTGCCATGGCCAATTTCAGTCATTGTGGGGTCCATGTCACTTGGCAATGTTTGTGAATCACGACATAGGGGCGTGTCTCCAAAGTGTACAGCCTTCCAGCATTCATGTCCAATTGTGTGCCCTCTGACATGATGTGCCTGAGTGGGATGCCTGCTAAGTGCAGGGACGGTTGCTTAATTTGCAGTCATGTCCATCCTGGACCATGGAGGAGTGTGGGCACTACTGTGCCCTGGGGCACCTCTTCCTAGGTATCATGTGCGTCATCCAACAATATGGACATTCACTGTGTCTTCGCCAGGGGTTGGGTAGGGTGGCATTGTACCCTGGGCTCAACTGTTATGACCTACAGGTTGCTACATGTGTCCACTGTACAGGGGGACCCATTTTGCTTGTGCATACTCACAGTGGGCATTACCTGTGTGTGTTGTTAAGACAATCTGATGATGTTTGCTTGTCAATGATGTGTGGACAGGCGCACCAGGGGCAGTGTGTGTACAGTCATGAATTAGTGGAGGCCATGTGTTTTCATCCCAGAGTAAGAGGTGTACATACTTTCTCCGTCTCAATGAGATTGTCTCAGGTGTGGGTGGTTTGTGCGTACAAGGCCTACATGTCAAAAGCTCCATCCTCCTTGCTGGGTTTGGCCTGTGTGTGATGTTTGACTGGACATACGCTCAAGGTGCAGTGACCCAGTCATGTTTGGCATGGTTTCATGTATTGCCTTTGCAGCATGTGCCAAGAGTAAAGGGATATGATTCCTGCTCATCCCTTTTTGACGACGCAGTGTGGTGCAGATGCTGTGCACATTTGTCCCCAGAGGCTGGCTCCTCTGTAAAATTTGAAGTGAAGTGATTTGCTGTTGTGTCATGCTCTCCATTGTTTCTCAGTGGCATGGTGGGTCGACAAACTGTGTGTTCCATGGCCTACATGTGTACATAGTTTTGTAGGTGTAACTCCTGTTGCTTTTCAGGCTATGCAATGTGACCTATGTATATTTGACTCATGTGACATATGTGTACAGGTGTCTGATTATCTCCTGTCTCTTCACCTTGCCCACAGCATCGCCGGGGGACACGGAAGGAGACACTAGCACGGACCGGGAGGAGGGATTGAGCACCAGTGCCAGCAGTGCTGTCCTGTCTGGCACATGGAGTGGCACGGAGGCCGAGGGGAGTGAGGCAGAGGACCTGTTGACTGCCAACACAGACTATGACGCAGACGGGTCCGAGGCTGAGCTCCCAGAGGTGGCGGAGTCTGCCCACCCAGCTGAAGGCAGCCCTCCACATCCCCCCGCCACCTCAGTTTCCATCACCGGCCTCCCACGTGCTCGTGGCCCTTCCCTCCGTGCTCGGTCCCCACATGTCTCCTTCCTGCCAGGCACCGCACCCCCTGCCCCTGTCACCACTGCTGCGGTGAGTGCGGAGTCTGTGGACATCCTGAGGCAGTTGCAGGTTGGTCAGACTGCGATGCTAAATGTCCTCCATGCCCACACCCAGGTGCTGACCCAGATGGAGGCATACATGGAGGGCATGTCGGCTGCGCAGTCTGACCAACGGCAGTTGCTGAGGTCCATAGACTCCACACTGACTGCAGCACTGGATCTCCTGCAGCGCTGCCTACCCCCCCTACCCCTGCACCATCCACAATTCCCACTCCCGTGCCTGTCCCACGCCCATCCAGACGTCAGCGTGCACGCACCCCAACAGACACAGGCACCACACCACCAGGGAAGTCGAAGCGCACACCTCCTGTCACGCACACACAGGGTGAGGAAGGCACACCCACTGGGTCGGGGGGGAAACGTACAACACGCAGCCACAGTGGGAGTCCGCAGTCCACACAACCCACTCCCTCCAAATCCACTCCCCTTAGCTCTCCTGGCCAACAGTCGGTGACAGCATCATCCACTGCAAGTGTGCCCCCCAGCCCCAGGATGACACCACCCCGCAAGGGGTGGAGGCGGGACCCGGCCAGGGGAGTTGAGTCCCCCACCCTGTCCACACCCTCCCCCAGTGGCGCTGCGACCCATCCCTCTGCCCCCCCCCCTCCTTGGAGCCTGTGGTTCGATTGGGTGCGGGGGAGTCGCTGGGGGAACTTGCCGACGTGTGCAGCGCCATTCTGTCCTCCACCTTTGGCGCTGGCACCCCCCTTGTGGCAGAATCATCCCTCCCTGCACCCACAACACTTACCCTTGCCCCTCCTGTCCCTGCGGTGCCTGTTTCCACCCTCCCCCCTGATGCCCCCTCTTCTGTGGATGAAATGGACATGTGAACTGTGCAGGCAAGCTAGGGGACACACGTCCCGATGTGTACCCCCCCCCCGGACTTTGCTGCTGGCCTGGCCCATGGCCCTTGTACATAGTGGACATTTTCTCAGAGATATTTTCCTGCTGAATAAAGCATTTTCTTTTGGTTTTGCACACTGATGCTTTCCTGGACTTGCTGTTGGTGCTGGTGCTCCCTGAGTTGGGGTGGTGATAATGTGTTAGGGGTCTGTGAAATGTTGGAGTGTGCTGCTCATGGGGTGTACCCTGCCATCTGCATGCCATCACAAAGGTCTCTGCCAATGGTATTTGGTCATGTTTGCTCTCACTGTATGGTGACATTGTCCCAAGGTGTGTTCCATCCTCTGTGGAGCAGGCCATTTTCCCTGCAGGGTGTCTCCCAAATGCTGTGCTGTGCTGTGTCTACATTTCCTGGATGTGTGAGGGTTGCCTTTCAATATAGCCATGCTGGCTCAGCGATGGCTCCACCTGCATCTGGGGTATCACCCTTGTTGGTCACTGGACTTGTTGATGGGGTATATTGTCCTATGTCTGGGCACTGCTGGGAGGACTCTGCACCCACCCCTCCTGTGTCTGGGCACTGCTGGGAGGACTCTGCACCCACCCCTTCTGTGTCTGGGCACTGCTGGGAGGACTCTGCACCCACCCCTCCTGTGTCTGGGCACTGCTGGGAGGACTCTGCACCCACCCCTCCTGTCTCAGGGCACTGCTGGGAGTGTTAGGCACCCACCCCTCCTGTCTCTGGGCACTGCTGGGAGGACTCTGCACCCACCCCTCCTGTCTCTGGGCACTGCTGGGAGGACTCTGCACCCACCCCTCCTGCGTCTGGCCACTGCTGGGAGGACTCTACACACACCCCTCCTGTCTCTGGGCACTGCTGGGAGGACTCTGCACCCACCCCTCCTGTGTCTGGGCACTGCTGGGAGGACTCTGCACCCACCCCTCCTGCGTCTGGGCACTGCTGGGAGGACTCTGCACCCACCCCTCCTGTCTCAGGGCACTGCTGGGAGTGTTAGGCACCCACCCCTCCTTTCTCTGGGCACTGCTGGGAGGACTCTGCACCCACCCCTTCTGTGTCTGGGCACTGCTGGGAGGACTCTGCACCCACCCCTCCTGTGTCTGGGCACTGCTGGGAGGACTCTGCACCCACCCCTCCTGTCTCAGGGCACTGCTGGGAGTGTTAGGCACCCACCCCTCCTGTCTCTGGGCACTGCTGGGAGGACTCTGCACCCACCCCTCCTGTCTCTGGGCACTGCTGGGAGGACTCTGCACCCACCCCTCCTGTGTCTGGGCACTGCTGGGAGGACTCTGCACCCACCCCTCCTGTCTCAGGGCACTGCTGGGAGTGTTAGGCACCCACCCCTCCTGTCTCTGGGCACTGCTGGGAGTGTTAGGCACCCACCCCTCCTGTCTCTGGGCACTGCTGGGAGGACTCTGCACCGACCCCTCCTGTCTCTGGGCACTGCTGGGAGGACTCTACACACACCCCTCCTGTGTCTGGGCACTGCTGGGAGGACTCTGCACCCACCCCTCCTATGTCTGGGCACTGCCTGGGGTGTTAGGCACACACCATTCTTATTGCAGGTTAGGTGCGTACATACACGGGTGGGGGTTCGGGGCGTACATACACTGCTGGGGTGGGGGTTCGGGGCGTACATACACGGGTGGTGGTTCGGTGCGTACATACACGGGTGGGGGTTCGGGGCGTACATACACTGCTGGGGTGGGGGTTCGGGGCGTACATACACGGGTGGTGGTTCGGTGCGTACATACACGGGTGGGGGTTCGGGGCGTACATACACTGCTGGGGTGGGGGTTCGGTGCGTACATACACGGGTGGGGGTTCGGGGCGTACATACACTGCTGGGGTGGGGGTTCGGGGCGTACATACACGGGTGGTGGTTCGGTGCGTACATACACGGGTGGGGGTTCGGGGCGTACATACACTGCTGGGGTGGGGGTTCGGTGCGTACATACACGGGTGGGGGTTCGGGGCGTACATACACGGGTGGGGGTTCGGGGCGTACATACACTGCTGGGGTGGGGGTTCGGTGCGTACATACACGGGTGGGGGTTCGGGGCGTACATACACTGCTGGGGTGGGGGTTCGGTGCGTACATACACGGGTGGGGGTTCGGGGCGTATATACACTGCTGGGGTGGGGGTTCGGTGCGTACATACACGGGTGGGGGTTCGGGGCATACATACACTGCTGGGGTGGGGGTTCGGTGCGTACATACACGGGTGGGGGTTCGGGGCGTACATACACTGCTGGGGTGGGGGTTCGGTGCGTACATACACGGGTGGGGGGTCGGGGCGTACATACACTGCTGGGGTGGGGGTTCGGGGCGTACATACACGGGTGGTGGTTCGGTGCGTACATACACGGGTGGGGGTTCGGGGCGTACATACACTGCTGGGGTGGGGGTTCGGTGCATACATACACGGGTGGGGGGTCGGGGCGTACATACACTGCTGGGGTGGGGGTTCGGGGCGTACATACACGGGTGGTGGTTCGGTGCGTACATACAGGGGTGGGGGGTCGGGGCGTACATACACTGCTGGGGTGGGGGTTCGGGGCGTACATACACGGGTGGTGGTTCGGTGCGTACATACACGGGTGGGGGTTCGGGGCGTACATACACTGCTGGGGTGGGGGTTCGGTGCATACATACACGGGTGGGGGGTCGGGGCGTACATACACTGCTGGGGTGGGGGTTCGGGGCGTACATACACGGGTGGTGGTTCGGTGCGTACATACAGGGGTGGGGGTTCGGGGCGTACATACACTGCTGGGGTGGGGGTTCGGTGCGTACATACACGGGTGGGGGGTCGGGGCGTACATACACTGCTGGGGTGGGGGATCGGGGCGTACATACACGGGTGGGGGTACGGGCCGTACTTCCACGGGTGGGGGTACGGTCCGTACATAACCCTACCCACGCTCTGCGTGCCTGGGTACGGCCCGTACCCATGCCTTTGGTGGGTGGGTACGGTGCGTCCCCCCATTGTTGCGGTGCCGTGGGGTCCGCACCGTACACAGGCCTTGGGGGCGTGGCTACGGGTCGTACCACGTGTACCCCTACATGACCCCAGCAATGCTGGTACGAGCCGTACCAAGGCCTTTCTGACGTGGGTACGGGCCGTACCGCCATTGATGGAGTGACGTAGGGGGACGTGTGGTACGTTCCGTACCCACGCTCTTGCGGCCTGGGTAGGGTACGTACCGGTTCGCGTGACCATCCACTTCCGTTGTGACGGACGCTTGCGTTGCTGGCCTCGCCCCCACCCCCTGGAAGTGACCAGGCCCTGATGGTCAGGTATGTCCAGGCCATGTGTGATTTGGTACCATGTGTTGGTGTTGTGTGTCCTGCCCCTGCCCCCCCCTTTGCCCCTGGTTGTTGTGCTGACCTTCTGCGGCGTCTGCGTCGGTTCCTGTACGCCAGGTGGACTGCTAGGAGGGCAGGGATGGCACGTAGGTTCGGGTCCATGTCTGTTCGTCTCGTCCAGCTGCTCCTTGCGTGTGTCGTCCTGATTTCCCGGCAGTTTTTGGCAGCCGGTAAATATTTTCCGTGCGGGATGACGTCGGTTCGAATCGTACTTCCTGGTTCGTGAAACGTAGGCTGGATGCGTACCGACGTCAGGTCGGCGCTTTTCAGGATCGGAATTGTGTTTCGATTCTGTTCGGTCGGTGTTTTGTTCGATTCGTACGGAAATGGTGTTTCCGTAGGAATCGTACTTGCATTTTCGGATGGATTTCGCACCGGGTACGAGTCGGACGGAGAAAAGGCTCCGTCCGACGGTTCGTACCGGGTTTTTACCGGATCGGAATTGGCACCTGAGTGTATGGGAAGGGTCGGGGATTGGCGCAACTCAGACCCATTAACTATCTGTTCCTACACAAGGGTGATTACTCTTCCTCTCGATTGTAGTCCGCTTTCAAACGTGCACATTTTTTGTTAAATGGTGGGAGAATGTGCGTTGGTTCTTTACTGGGGTTAAACATATAAGAGCAGGAAATTAAATATCACTCTTTCATGTTGGGAAAAAGCAGCATTTGATTATAAAAGTGTTTTTGGACATAGTGCTTTTATTCAATCACTTTAACCAAAACAGTATCCTTCATTGTTATAATTAAATCTAACATGCAATGTACACGACATTTTCTGCGCCTTTAAAATCCTACATCGCTTAACTGTTGCAATTGTTAAACTGGTGGCATATTGTGGCTGTGCAGGGACAGCCTGGGTTTGCACACCTCATTCCTTTCGTGTTGCTTCTCTGTAGAAAGGTGCGCTCTTAGAAGCAGGACCCATCCCCTAGTCTGGGTTAAGAGCAGACAGGTCTTTTGCACTGCTAATTTCCCCTTTTGCTCTCAAAGCAGGAAGGATTCACAGAAACAGCATAACATTCAATGCTTTTTTCAAACGGCCTCTCAGAGTTTAGAATGAAGCTAGCCACCACATATCTCTTTTAAGGTCTGATGAGTTTAAGCAGTTAATCTCCACATGCCTAAAACGTGTTTAATGTAACTGGTGCTTATGTAAAGCGCACCAAAAACATTTGGGTCGGGTTCGCCTATATAAACTGCAAGAAAAAAAGCTGTAGTGCTGCCTAATCAGAAACATCAATAATACATTTTGCACTATATGTTTTGTCAGGCCTGTTTCCTAATGGAAAGAGCTACTCCAATATATACAATAATGTAGACACAATTGGGATGCGCAGAATAAACAGGCTTACATTTTGTTAGATCAAGTGTGGATATATATTTTTTATTTTCTCTTGAGTTTAACATTGGGCTAACACAAGCTTTTCTGGTGCACTGAGCGAAGCACCGGTTTCTGTGGGCCTGTACGGAGTAAAGAAAACTCCTTTACGCCAGATTTCTCTCAGTTACTGCATTATTTTTAGATATTATAGCTCCGTCACAGTAGTCAAAGGTTGCCTATAACTGTTTCTGAGCTGTACTGTCTGAAACTAAAGCACCTATACAGAAAAATATCATTAAAAGGCCCAGCACCTAAGCCAGGGACATATTTATCATCATATCATGCAGCGCAGCAAGTGACTTTGGTGCGCTGTGTGATAGGGAAAAGACAGGAATACGCTGTATTTAACATTGTGCGGCACACTTCTGCTTTTTCCTGTGCTGGTGCACAATGTGCTGCCTAGGGCCAACGCAGGCACTTTTTCACTATGGTGCAAAGGTTCCTGCATTGCTAGCATGATTGTTTTTGTGCAGAAAGGGGGCCCTTCCTGAGAAAAACAATCCCCTGAGGCATTTTCCTCTTTCCATGTGTGCTGCAGAATGCAGGATAAAATGAGGGGAAATAAACATATTTCTACTCGTTATGTCTCACCTGGGGAGGCGTAGCCGTTTTGCCGCATTCCCAGGTCTACCACTTATGGTAAATCTGGGAATGCATCAAAATCTATGGGTTTTGCATGGGAGCAACTATGCACCACCCATGGAATGACTCCCTTGGGCAGAGTTACCCTTGATTTATCAAGCCACTTAGGGTCATGGAAGGTGCATGGCTTGAGAGGCTTAACAAATAGCCTCTCAAGCGTTGCATCGATTTAGCACCCTGCTGCGCGGCCCTTGATAATTAAGTGCAGAACAGAGAGTGGGAATTTGATTTGAGTACCTATTGCTTTGTTGCTGTAGCAGGAGGAGTGGTGCCATGGGATGCACAATTGTGGCACACCTGCTCCTGGTCATAAATTTTGAGCTTACAAAATATATATACGTAAACACAAAATTAACACAATTATCAGGTGCACTGCAATTGTGTCTATAACTAAAATCGGGGCCCAGACCAAGACTCTTTAAACTTGTAAAGAATAAAAAATTGTTATTCTCCTCATTCTGTCTTCATATTTTCTAAAATAATAAAAAGAGCTGTGGATGGAAGCATCAAACAAAGAAAAATAAATTACTTTGGGGGCTATTCGCCTTTTCCTGCTCTCTTTGTTCAACACTGAATGGACAACAGAGAAACATGTTTGTCACCTTGTTTTCCCTGGGTGAGCACATGGATAGTTGAGTGATTAAGTGCATAGACTGATAAATGAACAAGTGAGTGAGTATTACGATAAAAGGGTATAGATGAATTGCTGGATAAATGAGTGAATGAATGAATGAATAGGCAAGTGGGCACATGGATTGACGTGAGTGCATGAATGAATCACTGAGTAAATGGATGTATCAGTTCTATGGTGCATCAATGGTAAATAGGGGCATGAGAGAGCACTCGTGGGTCATCTTGCTGCAGCCCACAATGTGCCTGTTACAGGAGGCCCTGCACTCACAGCCACTTCACAGTTTCCACTGAAATACATGGTATATTGGAGAGATTGAACTCTACTGTGAGAAGTTGGCCTGGTATATGATGTTCACTAGTTAAAGTGACCACCTTGTACCATGCCAAGCAACCCTTATGGTGTGGTTGTAAGTCAACCTTTTCGGACTAGCTGCCCTAGTGGTAGCGTAGGCTAAGCAGTCTTTGAGGCTAAACTCGTGAAGCGTGTTAAGCCAGCTGTTTTACCAAATGTAACCCCCTTTTATACCAATGAAAGGACACCACACAGATATATATTGAAAATATATATGTATTTATTTCTCAAAGTAACCCCTAGACTAATTATGAGCACAGGAGCACAAATCGTTAAACAAGAATACGTTAGAATACACAGAAGTTGCACTTTATATGGATAGGCCCTGGTGGCCGCTCAAACCATATACTAAAATAGTGGTATAAGTACCACGAACAGAAAAGGGAAAAGGCCTAGGGCCTCTAGAATCGCTGGGCCTACAAGGAGCTAACTTTAGTTAGTGACCAGGAGGTCCACGGGTTGCGTGTGCCGAGCAAATAGTCACACGCGGGCTCCCATAGGTTTTCAATGGGTGCGTAAAAGTTACAAAGTTACTGCAAAAAGGACCTTCCGGATGGACTATGAACTTAAGATTCGAAACACAGACACTAGAGATGATACTCTACACTTGGGCACCGGAGTGCCAGCTTTACCTCACCCACAGGAAGCGGGTGCATAGGTATCGAAGTGCGTCAGGTTTCTTCTATCTGTTTAACAAAGATGCTGCAGGCGATCGGTCCGGAAGAGATGCGGTGGATCCAAGGGTGGATCGGAGTTGTAGAAGACCTGTAAGCAGAGGGGACAATGTTCACAGTCACTAGCCAGTGACCAGCGTGGCACCAGGTGGGTACCAGGCGATGTCGGGTGCAAATAGGAAGGAAGGTGTAGCTTGTCTCTGCAGCCATGTGGTCCCTGAAGGTCGACGACGTCCAGGAGTCGGTTCACGAGCTGTCCCACGCAGGCTCTCGCTGTCGGCGGTGTCGGCGACTTGATTGAAGCAAACAAGCCTTGGCAACAGCAATTGTTGTGGAAAACGAAATAAGCTGATGGTTCTGACCAGCAAGGTCAGAGGGACTGCTCCTTTGGAGGGGAGCAAGGGCCAGTCTGGAGCAACCAGACCAGCGGTGTAGTTCTTGAAGTTCGTCGCCAAGATGGCCACTAGCCAGCGGGCCAGCAAC
The DNA here is from genome assembly GCF_964204655.1 of Triturus cristatus. Lineage (NCBI taxonomy): Eukaryota > Metazoa > Chordata > Amphibia > Caudata > Salamandridae > Triturus > Triturus cristatus. Next base: position 830,755,061 of record NC_140579.1, on the reverse strand, counting down.
CGGTTAGGCGTGTCGAGTGGCAAAATGCAGAAGGGCCCCACGCAGATCGTGGAGATGCTGGAGGGCTCACCTTTGGTGCAGATGCTGCTCGAGGGTTGGGCTTCTCAGATCCCAAAGCACAACTTGGAGGGAGCCTCGGTTGTTGCGCTTGCAGCTTGTCGTGGTCGTTTCAAGATGGCTGGCTCCACGTGTCTCGGTGCCTCCACGGGTCTCTTCTTTTCAGGGACTGTGGATCGGGCGGTGAGAGGTCTGGAGGTCCAGGTCTTGTCAGTCTCTGGGCTCGGGCTCCGGCGGGAGGCGGCGGCAAAGCAGACGTTGATTCGCTGGATGGTGCTTGCGTTAGCAAGGTGGTCACTCCCTGACCACAGGGGAGATTGGCTTCAGTCCTCTGTGCGGCAGAGCGTCGAAGTTCCCGTCTTCTTCTTGTTGTTAAGTTGATTCCAGGATGTCTAAAGTCTTAGGACACAGCTCCTACCTTTATTCGGATTCTAGGGGCCGGACTACCTGCTAGGTCCCTCCCTAAGGGTGGGACCAGGAAGGGGGGTGGTTACACCCCCAATCCTTTGTCCAGCTCGCCCCAGGTCCAGGGCTGGTGTGCCCCAGGACCGGTTTGAACTGGCATATGCACCGAGGCTCCTTGTGAGCCTCAGGCATGTCTGGTTTCTTTCAAGCCCTACCTGACCAATACACAAAATCCTGTCTGGGGTGGTGCACGCACCTCCCCTGGCAGGAAACCCTTTGTCCACACCTCCCAAGCTGGAAGGACTCCCAGCAGCAGGAGGGCAGACTTGTGTCTGTGGTGACAGCATCCATTTTGTGGAGCGGAGGCTATGTCTGATTTTACCCGGGTTTCAGGTACTGTACATGTCGTGTCCCTCTAGAAGGGTGGAATGCTAACCCCGTCGCCAGAATTGGCGAGGGGTTAGTATTCCAATTCGTATGACACCTTACTCGACATGTTTTGATAAAGCCAAACCAAAGATAGCATTTAACCGCGAGGTTCATAATGCACTTAAGAGTATATGGTATGACGATATCTGGAAACAGTAGAAGGAAGTTGTTCCGACCACTGCAGATAGGCTCAGCTCATGCCAGAGCACCCTCTCACATGGAACCAAGCACTCTGCCTTCAGGATTGTTAAGGCCTGCCATAGGAGTGACTTATAGGGTAACGTGTCCCATTTAAGGTTAGGTATAGGTATACTACACCTAAGTAAGAGGTGGTTACACCAACTTACCCCAGCTGAGTGATCAGCCAGTTGTGTCAAATTTGTTAGGCCAAGCCTGGGGTGGCATAATACATGCTTCAGCCCCTGGCAGGCCTTAGATACACCAATGCCCTGGGTACCTAGTGTACACTGGTACAGGGGCTCACAGGGTGATCCACTTCCAATTGGTTATGCACCTAGGGTGCATAGTGTAAATTTAGTAGAGAGAACAGCAGGCTGGGGGTCTGATTGGCAGGCCCACAGCCTCAATATGTCAAAAACCAGTGAAGCAAAAAGCAAAGATTTGGGGTGACCATAGGATAGCAGACCCTACTCTCCTACACAACCCCCCCCCCCAAACGCAGGGACATTAAACTAGCCTTGACCAGTCTCGTCTTCATGTCCTAAGTGGAAGTACCTGGAGAGACCATCTGCATTCCCATGGTCAGTACCTGGCCGGTGCTCCACTGTAAAGTCCATCCCCTGTAGGGAAATGGACCACCTAAGCAGTTTGGGGTTTTCACCCTTCATCTGATTTAGCCACAAGAGGGGCTTATGGTCGGTCTGAATCTTGAAGTGAGTGCCAAACAAGTATGGCCTCAGCTTCTTCAGGGCCCACACCACAGCAAAGGCCTCCCTCTCAATAGCTGACCTATTCTTCTCTCTGGGGGTCAACCTTCTGCTAATAAAAGCAATGGGTTGGTCTTGACCATCTACATTAAGTTGTGACAGCACAGCTCCCACACCCAACTCAGAAGCATCTGTTTGGACAATAAACTATTTGGAGTAGTCAGGACTTTTCAGGATAGGTGCAGAGCACATGGCCTCCTTCAGGTCATCAAATGCCTTTTGACAGCTTACTGTCCACTGAACCTTTTTGGGCATCTTCTTGGATGTCAGATCATTAAGAGGAGTCACAATGGACCCATAGTTCTTAACAAACTTCCTGTAGTACCCAGTCAAGCCCAAGAAAGCTCGAACTTGAGTCTGGGTGGTTGGAGGGGACCAGTCCTTGATGGATTGTATCTTACTCTCCAGTGGTTGAACTTGGCCTCCACCTACAAGGTGGCCCAAATACACAACCTTACTCTGCCCTATCTGGCACTTAGTAGCCTTGATAGTGAGGCCTGCCCTTTGCAGAGCCTCAAGAGCCTTCTTCAGGTGGATCAGGTGATCCTCCCAGGTGGAGCTAAAGACAGCAATGTCATCAAGATATGCTGCACAAAAGTCATCCAACCCAGTAAGGACTTGGTTCACCAGCCTTTGGAAGGTGGCAGGTGCATTCTTCAGACCAAAGGGCATCACCACAAATTGGTAGTGCCCACCTGGGGTTGAGAATGCTGTTTTGGCCTTAGACTCCTCAGCTAATCTGATTTGCCAATAGCCAGCTGTCAAGTCAAATGTGCTCAAAAACTTAGCAGAAGCTAGTTTGTCTATGAGCTCATCTGCCCTTGGAATAGGATGTGCATCTGTCCTAGTGACAGCATTGAGTCCTCTGTAATCCACACAGAACCTCACCTCTCTCTTGCCATCTTTGGTGTGAGGTTTGGGGACCAGAACCACTGGGCTAGCCCAGGGGCTCTCTGAGGGTTCAATGACACCCAATTCCAGCATCTTGTGTACCTCAGCCTTTATACAGTCCCTGACGTGGTCAGGTTGTCTGTAAAGCTTGTTCTTTACAGGCAGACTGTCACCAGTGTCCACCACATGGGTACACCAGTCAGTTTGGCTAGGTATTAGGGAAAACAGATGTTGAAATGATTGTAGAACTTGTCTCCATTCAGTCTGTTGTTGGGCAGTGAGGTTGCCTCCAAGGGTCACTCCTTCAACTGAGCCATCTTCAGGGTTCTGAGACAACAGGTCTGGGAGAGGGTCACTCTCTTCCTCCTGTCCCTCATCTGTAGCCATGAGCAAGCCCATGTCTGCCCTGTCAACATATGCTTTAAGCCTGTTAACATGGAGTACCCTGTGGGGACTCCTGGGAGTTCCTAGGTCCACCAAGTAGGTGACCTCTCCCTTCTTTTCCAGGATTGTATGGGGTCCAGACCATTTGTCTTGGAGTGCTGCTGGGGCCACTGGCTCCAACACCCATACCTTCTGTCCTGGCTGAAACTCAACCAAGACAGCCTTTTGGTCATGCCAAGCTTTCTGTAAGGCCTGGCTTGCCTCAAGGTTTTTGGATGCCTTCTCCATATACTCAGCCATCCTGGAGCGGAGACCAAGTACATAGTCCACTATGTCTTGTTTAGGCTTTTTGAGAGGTAACTCCCATCCTTTCTTCACTAAACACAGTGGGCCTCTTACAGGGTGCCCAAACAACAATTCAAAGGGGCTGTAACCAACTCCTTTTTGTGGGACCTCTCTGTAAGCAAACAGAAGGCAGGGTAGAAGGATGTCCCATCTTCGCCTGAGCTTTTCAGGTAATCCTTTGATCATACCCTTTAGGGTCTTGTTGAATCTCTCAACAAGCCCATTGCATTGTGGGTGATAAGGGGTGGTGAACTTGTAGTTGACACCACATTCCTTCCACATAGCTGTCAAGTATCCTGACATGAAGTTGGTACCTCTGTCAGAAACTACCTCCTTAGGAAACCCCACTCTGGAGAATACTCCCAGCAGGGCCCTGGCCACAACAGGAGCTGTAGTGGTCCTAAGGGGAATTGCCTCTGGATACCTGGTGGCATGATCCACTACCACCAGTATAAATCTGTGCCCAGATGCAGTGGGAGGATCCATGGGACCCACTATATCTATTCCCACTCTTTCAAAGGGGACCCCCACCACAGGTAGTGGTATTAGGGGGGCCTTTGTTGTGCCACCTGATTTGCCACTGGCTTGGCAGGTCACACAGGAGCGACAAAACTCCTTGGTATCTTCATTCATGTGAGGCCAGTGAAAGTGAGGGACAAGCCTGTCCCAAGTCTTGTTCTGGCCTAAGTGTCCTGCTAAAGAAATATCATGGGCCAAGGTAAGAAGGAAGCCCCTAAATTGCAGAGGTATAACCAACCTCCTGGTTGCACCAGGCTTGGGGTCTCTAGCCTCTGAATAAAGGAGCCCTTCATCCCAATACACTTTATGGGTACCTTGAGCATTCCCAGCAGCCTCAGCAGCAGCCAGCTGTCTGAGGGGTTCAAGAGAGGGACAGGATAACTGAGCCTGCCTCAAGTCAGCCCTTGAAGGTCCCCCTGTCCCCAGAAACTCAACCTGATCAGGTTCAAGCTCTTCAGGGACAGTTCCTTCAGGGTTCTCTAGATCAGCTTCCTGGGAAGGTTGATCATCACTCTGAGGCAGGGGGGAAGGCACAGCCTTGACCCTCCTGTTCTTCTTCTTGGTAAGTGCTTGGTCCATTGTTCCAGGATCCAAGACCTGAGGTTCAGCAAGGCACTTTTTGGCCTGTGACCTGGTAACAGCAAGGACATGTGGTGATATACCTAACATCTCTGCATGTGTCCTGTACTCCACTTCAGACCATAGAGAACTCTCTAGGTCATTGCCCAACAAACATTCTACTGGGAGGTCTGCACTAACCACAACCCTTTTGAGGCCAGTTACCCCTCCCCATGAGAAGTTAACAACTGCCACACTATGTGAAGTAGTGGCATTGCTGGCATTGGTCACCAGGTAATGCTCACCTGGTATGTACTGTCCAGGGTCCACAAAGCCTGGTGTCACCATAGTGACACTGGCACATGTGTCCCTGTAGGCTTGAGCCACTTTTTCATTAATTAAAGGAGTCTGTCTGTACTTGCCCAGGTTACCGGGGCTCACAGTCAGGGACAAATCTATGTCCCCATCACAGATCAGGACTGCCTGTGTCAGGGTTCTGTCTAAGTCAGAATCTCCTTCAGTTCCCATAGTGATTCCCACTACACCCTTTGTCTGGGGACCAACACTGCTAACAGTAGTACTGGGAGCAGGTGCCTTAGGGGCAACAGTGTTGGGGGCTCCACCCTTCTTACAATCACTAGTCCAGTGAGTTGTATTCTTGCAATGATTGCACCAGGGTTTCTTTTGACCTTCTTTCTTCTTTCCCTTTGCACCAGGGTTTCTTTTGACCTTCTTTCTTCTTTCCCTTAGATTGTTGTTGGGACCCACCCTCCTTAGCAGTAGTTTGGGGCCCTGTTGAAGACTTCTGGTCTTTAGATTTCTGATCTCCACCCTTTTGGTCTGTTTTCTTCTGATCACCCCCTTGGCCCTGGTTCTGGTTCTTTTGCTTAACCCTGGTTCTGACCCATTTGTCTGCCTTCTTTCCCAATCCTTGGGGAGAGGTCAGATCAGAGTCAACCAAGTGTTGATGCAGTTGCTGGTTTTGCCAGTTATTTAAAATCTGTTCTCTCATCATCAAATTGTACAATCCTGTATAATCAGATACCTTACTTCCCAGCAACCAACCCTCCAAAGCCTTAGTGGCACATTCAATGTATTCAGACCAGTCCTGAGTCTGTGTCTTCTGGGTGTCTCTGAACATTAACCTGTACTGTTCAGTGGTTAAGCCTAACCCATCAACTAGGACACTCTTCAGGGCTCTGTAATTTCTGACATCCTCTTCTCTAACAGTGAAGAGTCTGTCTCTGCCTCTTCCTTCAAAGGAGAGCCAGAGGATTACTGCCCACTGGTCTTCAGGAACCTGCTGCACTTTGCAGGCTCTCTCAAGAGCAGTCATCCATTTGTGGATGTCATCCCCACTTTTGTAGGGGGGCACAACCTTAGACAGGTTCCTATTATCAAAGACCCTATCTTTGTCCTTAGGGACAATGCTGCCACCAGTGGGTATAGACCCACTCTCTCTAGGTTGCCTAGCCTTGTTCAGTTTCTCTTCCATCAGGGCTACCTCTAGCTCCTGCTTCCTGATCCTCAGCTGAGCTTCCTGCATTCTGGCCTCATGTTCCCTCCTCTGAGGGGTGGTCATCCTTCTTCTGGAGTGACCTTGAGAGCCTCTAGAGGCATGAGAAGCATTAGATTCACCTGAGTGATTCCTTTGCCTCCCAAGCCCCTGGTTAAGTCCACTAGGGAGATCCAATGGGGTGATCCCATTGTCAGTCCCCAGTAGCCTTAAGTTAGCTGGGCCACGTATAACACTTGGCACTGGGCTAGTTCTCCCTTCATCCTCACTACCTTCTGTATCCCCATCACTTTCCTCCTCTGCAGTATGATTCTCATCTAAGGGATGGCTATTGGAAAGGGGTACTTCAGTAGCATCTTCAGAAGGGGGGCCTCCTGTTCCTGTCCCTAAGGGGCCTAACTGGGAGGCTTTCCTGAGAGCTTTCTGATCTTCATCAGCCTGTAAAAGCTCTCTGAGTTCAGCAGAAGTAGGATTCTTGGGCTGTTTAAGGCCCCTGATATTTGCCAACTGCCTGAGCTCATTTCGATTTAGGGTAGCAAAGATGGATGGTGCCCTCTGGGGGTCACTCTCAACAGAGATGGGTACATTGGACCCCTCTGCCCCAGCCATTGCTCTTAAGTGTGGGTGGATGTGTTGCAATCTACCTACACTTGGGTTTACCTACTAAACCTATCTAGTAGTTGTAGTCAGGGTGTGCTACTCCCTTTGCTCTACAACACTAAGTTCAGTAGAACTTAAGTATATCTAATCTTGTTTTATATGTACCTACAGGTACCTATGTGATCTTTCAATTGGTAACCAAGAGATTACAATGGTAAAACACAGCAAGCTCAAATCCAACCGCTGCTCACCAATGTGAGAAGTTGGCCTGGTATATGATGTTCACTAGTTAAAGTGACCACCTTGTACCATGCCAAGCAACCCTTATGGTGTGGTTGTAAGTCAACCTTTTCGGACTAGCTGCCCTAGTGGTAGCGTAGGCTAAGCAGTCTTTGAGGCTAAACTCGTGAAGCGTGTTAAGCCAGCTGTTTTACCAAATGTAACCCCCTTTTATACCAATGAAAGGACACCACACAGATATATATTGAAAATATATATGTATTTATTTCTCAAAGTAACCCCTAGACTCTTTATGAGCACAGGAGCACAAATCGTTAAACAAGAATACGTTAGAATACACAGAAGTTGCACTTTATATGGATAGGCCCTGGTGGCCGCTCAAACCATATACTAAAATAGTGGTATAAGTACCACGAACAGAAAAGGGAAAAGGCCTAGGGCCTCTAGAATCGCTGGGCCTACAAGGAGCTAACTTTAGTTAGTGACCAGGAGGTCCACGGGTTGCGTGTGCAGAGCAAATAGTCACACGCGGGCTCCCATAGGTTTTCAATGGGTGCGTAAAAGTTACAAAGTTACTGCAAAAAGGACCTTCCGGATGGACTATGAACTTAAGATTCGAAACACAGACACTAGAGATGATACTCTACACTTGGGCACCGGAGTGCCAGCTTTACCTCACCCACAGGAAGCGGGTGCATAGGTCTCGAAGTGCGTCGGGTTTCTTCTATCTGTTCAATGGAGCCTGTGGACAAAGATGCTGCAGGCGATCGGTCCGGAAGAGATGCGGTGGATCCAAGGGTGGATCGGAGTTGTAGAAGACCTGTAAGCAGAGGGGACAATGTTCACAGTCACTAGCCAGTGACCAGCGTGGCACCAGGTGGGTACCAGGCGATGTCGGGTGCAAACAGGAAGGAAGGTGTAGCTTGTCTCTGCAGCCACGTGGTCCCTGAAGGTCGACGACGTCCAGGAGTCGGTTCACGAGCTGTCCCACGCAGGCTCTCGCTGTCGGCGGTGTCGGCGACTTGATTGAAGCAAACAAGCCTTGGCAAAAGCAATTGTTGTGGAAAACGAAATAAGCTGATGGTTCTGACCAGCAAGGTCAGAGGGACTGCTCCTTTGGAGGGGAGCAAGGGCCAGTCGGGAGCAACCAGACCAGCGGTGTAGTTCTTGAAGTTCGTCGCCAAGATGGCCACTAGCCAGCGGGCCAGCAACCGGTTAGGCGCGTCGAGTGGCAAAATGCAGAAGGGCCCCACGCAGATCGTGGAGATGCTGGAGGGCTCACCTTTGGTGCAGATGCTGCTCGAGGGTTGGGCTTCTCAGATCCCAAAGCACAACTTGGAGGGAGCCTCGGTTGTTGCGCTTGCAGCTTGTCGTGGTCGTTTCAAGATGGCTGGCTCCACGTGTCTCGGTGCCTCCACGGGTCTCTTCTTTTCAGGGACTGTGGATCGGGCGGTGAGAGGTCTGGAGGTCCAGGTCTTGTCAGTCTCTGGGCTCGGGCTCGGGCTCGGGCTCCGGCGGGAGGCGGCGGCAAAGCAGACGTTGATTCTCTGGATGGTGCTTGCGTTAGCAAGGTGGTCACTCCCTGACCACAGGGGAGATTGGCTTCAGTCCTCTGTGCGGCAGAGCGTCGAAGTTCCCGTCTTCTTCTTGTTGTTAAGTTGATTCCAGGATGTCTAAAGTCTTAGGACACAGCTCCTACCTTTATTCGGATTCTAGGGGCCGGACTACCTGCTAGGTCCCTCCCTAAGGGTGGGACCAGGAAGGGGGGTGGTTACACCCCCAATCCTTTGTCCAGCTCGCCCCAGGTCCAGGGCTGGTGTGCCCCAGGACCGGTTTGAACTGGAATATGCACCGAGGCTCCTTGTGAGCCTCAGGCATGTCTGGTTTCTTTCAAGCCCTACCTGACCAATACACAAAATCCTGTCTGGGGTGGTGCACGCACCTCCCCTGGCAGGAAACCCTTTGTCCACACCTCCCAAGCTGGAAGGACTCCCAGCAGCAGGAGGGCAGACTTGTGTCTGTGGTGGCAGCATCCATTTTGTGGAGCTGAGGCTATGTCTGATTTTACCCGGGTTTCAGGTACTGTACATGTCGTGTCCCTCTAGAAGGGTGGAATGCTAACCCCGTCGCCAGAATTGGCGAGGGGTTAGTATTCCAATTCGTATGACACCTTACTCGACATGTTTTGATAAAGCCAAACCAAAGATAGCATTTAACCGCGAGGTTCATAATGCACTTAAGAGTATATGGTATGACGATATCTGGAAACAGTAGAAGGAAGTTGTTCTGACCACTGCAGACAGGCTCAGCTCATGCCAGAGCACCCTCTCGCATGGAACCAAGCACTCTGCCTTCAGGATTGTTAAGGCCTGCCATAGGAGTGACTTATAGGGTAACATGTGTCCCATTTAAGGTTAGGTATAGGTATACTACACCTAAGTAAGAGGTGGTTACACCAACTTACCCCAGCTGAGTGATCAGCCAGTTGTGTCAAATTTGTTAGGCCAAGCCTGGGGTGGCATAATACATGCTTCAGCCCCTGGCAGGCCTTAGATACACCAATACCCTGGGTACCTAGTGTACACTGGTACAGGGGCTCACAGGGTGATCCACTTCCAATTGGTTATGCACCTAGGGTGCATAGTGTAAATTTAGTAGAGAGAACAGCAGGCTGGGGGTCTGATTGGCAGGCCCACAGCCTCAATATGTCAAAAACCAGTGAAGCAAAAAGCAAAAATTTGGGGTGACCATAGGATAGCAGACCCTACTCTCCTACAACTACCCATCTAAAAAGACGGCTTGAAGGATATCATTTTAGGAGACACTGAGTGCAGTTTCTTCTTTGGCAGGTGTCTAAGGGGGTTGCATGTTTCACATGGATGGGGGCCTCCTTAGGTTGGGGTCACGGCCTACCATAAGATTGCAAGTAGGCACCTGGAGTGGGCAGGGATGCATCCAGCAGTGGAATCGCCTTCGGCAGGTGTCCCAGTCTAGGCTTTTGCCAGTCTCTTGGATTCTCATCTCCCCTCCCGACATGCCACGTAGATGGGTGTTTCACCCTTCCCGGACCATCTCACCCTCTACACCCTGGGCACGAGCACCCTGCTGCTGCTTTCCCCCTCCTCACCCCCTCCAATCTACCAGGTTTCACCTCTCCACTTTAGTTCAATTTTCTTTTCCTGCCCTTGCAGTGCACCTCACCGGGCGCTGCAGCCTCCATCGATGCTGGTGGTCCCATGTGTTCTCTCATGGGGTGGTGTGTGCGCAGGGATCTCCTATTGCTCGCCCTCGAAGATGCCATAGGTGGGTCCCGTACTTTAGCATGCTGACCCAACGTGTGACCTTCACTATACTGTACCGTTGTCTCCACTGGGAGCCCTGCTGGTGCTCTGCAGTCCCCCTCCATCAGGGATAGGGTTCAGGGTGTAATCGTCTGCCGGTCACCTGACGTCACTGCACGCCCATCTCCCGGCCCTGAATAGCAGTATTTCCTATGCACCCATTGCCATCTTGCCTGCCGCATCGCTTTCCCGGTGCTGATCAGAGGGCTGTTTGTTCCCCGTACGCAGAAGCTACAGCTATCCCACTAAGTTCTTTGCCCCCCCTGGAATTTGCCCTTACACTCATGGTCGTGTGGGCCTCCGGGGCCACAGGATGCTGCCATCAGGGGCCTCAGCCACTGAAGCTCGGCAATCACAATCATACTGCCATCTTCATGCATCTCTGGCCATGCCCCCAACATGCTCATTCTTGCTCAAGTAGTCAGTATGGGTGTGTGGCATACGTTAATGGACTCAGAAAGGTTGCAGGTCTAGAAACAGAATTTAAACAGGCAAGAATATTGAATGACAAAGCCAATAGTTTGTTAAAGAATGGTCTTGTGTGTTGGTTGTGCTGTGAAGTGGCAAGGGTAGTGCAAAACATGAATTTTGGGAGGAATAGAAATGTACTCCATCGTAGTTACGGCAACAGTCTGAACACATCAAAATAGGATTATTGTGATACCCACACCACCTAAAGATCATCAGCACAGGCAAGAAGGAAGAAATAGAGTGACACCTTCAGCTCTCATTTATTTCGTAGCAGTCCTTCTTTAAGATAAGGTGACACAAAAAAAGAGGAATCTTAACCATAGAAGTTGAGATATTTCTGAAATATCAGCTCCCCTTAAAAAGACATACAAATTCACTAAGAAACTCAATGCGTGTTTTAAGGAATAGACTAAGGATTGTTCAGGTGTATAAGGTTCTCTCTAAAACACCAGGTGACGTGGCTACAAAGTGGAAGAAAGGGAATTATACATTTATAGATGAATAACAGTGAATAACAGGGATGAATTCACCATGGGAGCCTGAGTGATATCAAGTAGACAACAAGAGTGAAGCTCAAAACTACAACGTCGATCAGAGAATTGTAAGTGAGCTACTAACCCCGGGAGGGTCTCAAGGTGCTGAGGGAGAGAGGGGGGGGGGGGGAGCAGATCCGTTAGGCGAAATGCCAGGTCTTGAGGGTTTTCCTGAAGGTGTTCAGGGAGGGGGCGCGTCTGTTGTTTGCCGGGAGCTCGTTCCAAGTTTTGGCCGCGATGTGGGAGAAGGATCTTCCGCCTGCCCTGGAGCTGTGGATGCACGGGGATTTGGCTAGTGCGAGGTTGGAGGATCGGAGGTTTCTCTTGGGTACGTGGAAGTTAACTCTACCATTGAGGTATTTGGGTCCGGTGTGGTGTAGCTATTTGTAGGTGTGGGTGAGGATTTTGAACGTGACCATTTTCTCCATGGGGAGCCAGTGGAGGCTTCAAAGGTGATGGCTGATGTGTTCGTGCCGGGGGATGCCGAGGACAAGTCTGGCGGCGGTCTGTATTCTCTTGAGTTTTTGGAGTAGGGACTTGTTCATGCCAGCGTAGAGTGCATTTCCTTAGTCTAGTCTGCTTGTGTTGAGTGCGTGGGTGGTGGTCTTCTTTGACTCAGGGGGGGATCCATTTGAAAGTCTTGCGTAGGATGCGGAGGGTGTTGAAGCAGCTGGAGGTGACGGCGTTGATCTGTCGGTTCTTGGTGAGAGATAAGTAGAGTATGATTCTGAGGTTTCTGGCGTGGTCCGAGGGGGTTGGTGGGCTTCTGAGTGTGGTCGGCCACCAGGTGTTTTCCCATGCTGAAGAGGTGGTACTGAGTACGAGGACTTCTGTCTTTTCAGCGTTGAGTTTTAGGCAGCTGTTGGTCATCCAGGCTGCTACGTCCTGCATTCCTTTCTGGAAGTTTAGTCTGGCAGTGGTGGGGTCTTTGGTGAGGGAGAGAATGAGCTGGGTGTCGTCAGCGTAGGATACGATGTTGAGACCGTGTTTTCGGAGGTTTGGCGGCGAGGGAGGCCATGTAGCGGTTATGATTCCTGAAGGGTGGCAGTCTGATTCTCTGGCTTCTTCCGATGAGGAAGGATCGGATCCAGTCTAGGGCTGTTCCTTGTATGCCGGCTCTGTGTAGTCTGATGAGGAGGGTGTGGTGGGAGACAGTGCCGAAGGCTGCTGAGAGGTCGAGAAGGATGAGGGCTGCGGAGTGGCCTTGGTTGAGGATGTGGTGTATGTCGTCTGTGGCGGTAAGTAGGGCGGTTTCGGTGTTGTGGTTGCTTCGGAATCCCGTTTGGGACGGGTCGAGTATGGCAATGTCCTCGATGGAAAATGTCAGTTCCCTGTTGATTGTTTTCTCTGCAACTTTGGCCGCAAAGGGGAAGAGCGAGATGGGCCGGTAGTTCTTGAGGTCAGTGGGGTCAGCTCTGGGCTTCTTGAGCAGGGGTCTGACTTCTGCGCGTTTCCACTCATCTGGGAAGGTGCCTGTTTCGAGGGTGGTGTTGATGGTGCTTTGTATTTCGGGGGCGATGGCGGCGGCTCTGTTGTGGATGTGTGGCGGGAAGAGGTTGGTGAGTGCCCCTGAGTGAATGCCTTTCATGGTCGAGGCGGTGTCTTTGGCCGTGATCGGCGTCCAGGTGGAGATGGTGGGCTGGCTGGTGTGTCTAGGGGGCGGCCCGGCTGTGGAGTCTGGTTGATGAAGTTGTCGTAGAGGTTTTTGATTTTGAGGTGGAAGTATGTTCCGAGCTTGTTGTAGAGGTCTTGGGATGGCGTTATGTATGTGGATTCGTTACGAGGGTTGGTGAATTCTTGGATGACACTGAAGAGTTCCTTGGAGTTGGCGAGGATCTTGTTATGGATGAAAGTCCTCTTGGTGGTTCTGATCCGGTAGTGGTAGTCCGTCATGGTGTTTTTATAGGTGGTGTGGTTTTCGGGTATCTTAGTGTTTCTCCAGGTCTCCTCCAGGCGTCTGCAGGTGCGTCTGGCCTCTTGGAGATAGGAGGTGAACCAGGCGGCTTTCCTGAGGTGTTGTTTGTTGGGGTTGCATAGCGGGGCAAGCTCGTCTGCACAGGTGGAGATTCAGGTGTGGAGTTCCCTGGCTGCGACGTTGGCGTCTGCTGCCGTGGTGTGGTTGTCTCGGGTGCGGATGGAGTTCAGTTGCGCGTCTGTGATATTGATTTAGTTCCTTCGTGGTGGGCGTGGGGCATGTTTGGGTGTCTTCGGCTTGTCGACAGTGAAGTGTACGCAGTGGTAGTTGGACCAGGGAGGTTGCATAGTGTGGCTGAAGTGTATGCTGTTTCCTGTGGCAAAGATGGGGTCGAGGGTGTGTCCCGCCCTGTGGGTTGGTGTGGTGATGAGTTGCTTAAGTCCGATGTTGCCGAGGTTGTCCCCGAGGGTGGTGGAGTTGGGGTCACTGAGGTTGTCGAGGTGGAAGTTCAGGTCTCCGATGAGTATGTAGTTCATTGAGGCGATGGCGTGGGGTGCGATGAGTTAGGTGATGGTGGCGGGGGTCCGTGGGGTCTGTAGATGAGAGTTCCGCAGAGTCTGGAGCCGGTTTTGATCTGGAAATGTAGGTGTTCGGCAGTGGGGAAGGTCTCGCTGGAGGTGGCAAGTAGGAGGGTGTTCTTGTGGGCGAAGCCGAGGCCCCCTCCCGGGTGGTTTGGGCGGTCCTTCCTCTGAACTTTATATCCGTCAGGGGTGGCAGTGTTGATGTCGGGGGCGGAGGTGGCGTTGGTCCAGGTCTCTGTGAAGAAGGCTATGTTGGGCGAGAGGACGTCCAGTAGGTTCCATATCTCCACAGCATGTTCGTGCATGGAGCGCACGTTGAGGAGGATGCAACTGAGGGTGTCGGTATTGTCGTCTGTGGTTTTGGAGGCCGGAGTGGTGTTGAAGGTCTGGCGGCAGTGGAGGCAGTGGCCATGGGTCGTGTTTGGCGTGACTTGAAGGCAGTCTATGCGTCTTCCTGTATTGAGTGCGTGGAGGGCAGCTGAGCTGTAGTGGTGAGGGAGAACGGGATGCAGGGTCCCTGGCACTGGTCGTGTTTGGGTCATGGACGGGCGCAGACGGGCTTTTCTTATGCGCGCCTTTGGTGTGCCAGTGGCGCGATCGCGCAGCGGCCGCCGTTAAGTAGGTGAGGTGGGAGGGACGGCAGCTGGGAGGCGGGGAGCGGGCATGGACAGGGTGGCGGGGCCACAGGGGCAGCAGCGGCAGGAAGGGAGCGGGGAGAGACTGGGAACTACAGCACTGAACTGAAAATGACACTACCAATGAGGCAAAAAACACTGAAGACACAGACGGTACCAGCAATTACGGATGCAGCAAAAGTTAAATGACAACACAGACAGTACCAGCACTTACGGGCACAACGCAGCAAGGAGCCAGAATCAGGCAGAGCACACAGCAGCCTCGAACACCTCCCCGGAGGAGGCAGGAGGGCTCAGCGGCGACGCAGGAGGAGCAGAGCTGTGGGGAGAGCGTAGGCCTGAGACCAGGGTCAGAGGTCTTACAGGTCATCCCTGAGGTTCACTTTTACCCATCTCCAATTTTATGTTATGTATGACTTCCAAAACCATCTACCCTTGCTATCTATTTCCCCAGATGGACAAAGGAGTAATAGGTGGATCATACTTAACATGGTCTCTCCTTCCTGTCTCAAACGTAATTTGCGTCAATGAGTGTTCCATGGGTTTTGATGAAAATCTCTCTCTACTTACATTGGTAGACATGGATTTGTGCCAAAACTAAATGCTTCTACGAGGCTGGTGTAATGATAAGAAATGCCTTAATTTCTCCTTATTTTCTCAACTTTGCATTAATGCACACATGCAAAGCGGGAAAAGTCTTAATGCATAGTTTTTGTACTGAAAACGTTGCCTTCCGGTACAAATGCTGTGCTTTAAAAAAGGCACACAGGGGGCGTGTGTTGGCGCGTGGCAGCCAAACATGCACTAGCACTGATAGAGAGAAAAATGAACATGTTCCATGGTGCATATTAATATGTAAACAAAGGCAAACAACATAAACACTCTGAATTCTTGGCACAAGCTTTCCAAGGTAACAATAGGAATTGATTGCCTTTAGGTTATTTGCAAATATCTATCAAATCAGTATCTATTCTATTACAGTGTAGCGCACAATCATTCTTTAATTGCAGATAAAGATCAAACGGCAATACTGAAGTATTTTGGGATTCAAATCTGATGCAAATTGCTTTTAGAAAAGTTTTAAAACCACTTACATTTTTCAGACACAAAAAAATCTAAATTCAATATCTTCCTCTAAAATAAAGATTTATTTTAATAAATAGAGAAATTGTTAATTTACATGAAAAATATTTGGATAAGCACACAGGTATGCAGCTTTTCCTTTAAAAGTCTGTCCTTTCTGCTGCTGGTATGTGTTTCCAGTGAGCAAAGTGTGTTTAAATGCAAAGTGTGTTTAAGACTGCAGTACCGCCTCCTGTCTACAGGGGCAGAGCTGAGCAAAAATATAAACACTTGATGAAACACAGGTCCCCACAATGCAATTTTTTTCAAAGTTGTGAAAATTGACACAGATGTTCTTGAAGTCATTTTTTAACATTTAGAAGGCATTGCCTTGTGGGGACCTAGGTTCAGGTCCCCACAGTGCAATCAAGTCCCCACAGCGTGAGTGTGTTATCACTAGGGGTGGGCGGAATTTGCTAAATTAACTTTCGCAAATTATCGCGAAAATGTTTAAAATTATCGCAAACAAGCAGAAATATCGCGAAGATGCGGAAGTTTTTTTCCCGCATGTTCGCGAGATTTTCTGCATGGTTGCGGGTCGCCAACTTACCCATGTGGTTGCTTGCGGGCGCGGCCATCTTGTTTTGAGTTGTCTCGCGATGCATGATCGCGAGAAGAAAGACGTGATCGCGCGACGCACGACGTCACTGCGGGCGCGAACTGTCGCGAGACAGCGCAAATGGCTAAAAACAATACAACATCTCATGGAGAACGCGACCGGATCAAGAAAACTTGTCGGCGAACGCAGGGATTCAGGTAAGGCGATCGCGCGCGCGAGAATGTATTATTTTACAGCGCGAGCAAGAAACAAATTATCGCCAAGCTGCGGAAACCGGAAATTTTGACATTTTCGCGCTCTCCGCGGAACGCGAAAATGTCAAATTATTGCAATTTCCGCGAACGGAACGAAATTTTCGCCCAGGCCTAGTTATCACACCCAAGTCCCCACAAGGGGACGGACACACACACGGACACACACACACACACACACACAGACACACGCGCAAACCCCCACAGCGATTCTTAAGATGCATGTCTCATAGAGGCTGAGGCCGCATACAGAAGAGCTACCCGGAAGTGACGCACATCACTCAGAGCGGGTCTCTTTCGCACTGCATCGATATTATAGTCTCAGATCTCATGCAGAGCAGCTATCCCAATGGTTGCATCCATTTTACAACCTCATGCTCCGGATCTGTGAAGCAGGCTGCACATATATTACAACATTAGGCCCAGGGTGTGCGTGTGTTACAATAACCGCCCCCCAGATCACAGGTATTTCTTAAGTTACCCAGATCTAAGAGGCTGAAGTTTCAGGCTTTAGAGTCGTACCTTAGACAGCACGTCATACAGACTTAGGCCTCGAACGGCAAAGCCACACGCAAGCCACATATACTATACAGGCTAGGATGGCAGGACTGGCTCTCATGTTACACTGACCTTACAGTCTCGGGTATCTAACAGGAAAGCTGTTCCCAGGCTGTGTATACACGTATTTCACGGCCGCGCAGCTTGTTTCCTTTATATTCTGTGATTTTTTTGTCTGTCATTTTTTGATACCATTATTAAATCAAACTACAATTCCCTGAATTCAAAGTAAAATCCTGAACTTAAATGAGCTACTTACTCTTGTACTTAGTAAGTTTGAGAGCTGCGAATGAAAGTGCTGTGGGGCTGCATTAAACGCACACACCTGTGAAAAGGACTGTGTATTGTATTGTATAAGTTTTTGTATAGCGCGTCTGCCACCCTACGGGTATCCTGGCGCTTGGAGACAATGATAACATGAAGCATATAGAACGAGCAGCCACTAGTCAAAAGACGATGCTATCTATTCCTGGTGAAAAAGCCAGGTCTTAAGATATTTCCTAAAGCCCAGCAGAGATTTGGCCTGTCTTAGATCTTGGGGAATCTTATTCCAAAGGCGGGCTGCCACCGTACTAAAAGCCCTTCCTCCCATCCTTGCTAGTTTTATTCTGGCAACGGATGCCAGGCTTTGGCTAGTGGACCGGAGAAGTCTATTTGGTTCATACCAGGAGAATTGCTCTCGTACAGGTAACGGACCCATGTTGTGTAGAGCTTTGTAGACCGTAACCAGTGACTTAAAACTGATTCTGTCTTTAACAGGCAGCCAGTGAAGGTCCCTTAGTGCCAGCGTCACTGAAGAATCACGCTGTCTCTTGAGGGCTAGTTTAGCTGCCATGGACTGTACTCTTTGTAGTCCCTGCACAATGTATTGGGGAGCACCCAGATACAGGGAATTACAGTAGTCCAGTCTGCTCAGGATCACGCTCTGGACCACCAAGGACCTAGTCTCGCTTGGGAGTAGCGGGAGAATTTGGCAGAGAGCTCTCATCAGGGCGATACAGGTGCTGATTGTTTTGTTGGCCTGAGATTGCTTCTGGAGGTCTTCGTCCATCATGACCCCCAGATTACTAACTGTTTTTACTGGAGCTATGGGGGCGTCCTCTGGCCTAAACCTGACCTCGCCCATAAGATGTTTGGACATTTTAGCTGCACCGCAGTGCAATAACTCCGTTTTCCCAGCATTCAGCTGTAACGAATTGGCCTTCAGCCAGTCAGAGACCTGCCTCATGCATGCCTGAAAAGAGCTCAAAGGGACTGCGTGCTCTCCTTCAGTGGAGAACAGCAGTTGAATATCATCCGCATAATTGACCACTTCGATCCCATAAGATTTTATTATGGGGATCCGGGGCCCTAAATAGACATTGAAAAGAATTGGTCTGATTGCTGAGCCCTGAGGCACTCCATGGCATACCGAGGACCAAGGGGAGACAAAAGGCGTCAGGGTGACTGCCTGTTGGCGGTCAGCCAGATAGGACTGTAACCATTTCAGGGCGCGGCCCGTTACTCCCAAGCCTTCCAGTCTTGCCAGCAGGACCGCATGACTAACCGTGTCGAATGCGGCCGACATATCCAACAGCACCAGTACTGAGTGTGAGAAGTTGGCCTGATGTATGATGTCACTAGTTATAGTGTACACCTTATATCAGTCCAAATACCCTTATGGTGATTGGTTGTAAAGTCAACCTTATAGACCAGCTATCCTAGTGGTAGCATGGACAAGAGCAGTCTTAGGCTAAACTCTGAATGGCATGTGAAGCCAGCTGTGATACCATATATAATCCCTTGAATACCAAATGAAAGGACACCACAACAGATATATATATAAAATAAAGTGTATTTATTCTAAGCAAACCCTCAGCACTCTTTATGAGATTAGAGGTAAGTACAACACAGTCTTATTAATGCATACAGTAAGTCACACAGGTAAGTAATACAGTTAGGCCCTAGGGGCCACGCAAACCATATACTAAGTAAGTGGTATAAGAACCACTGTCACGGAAATAGAATAGGCCTAGGCCTAGGGAATCGCTGGGGCTACACTACACTAGCGTTAGTTAGGAAGTGGGAGGCCCACGGGATTCGTGTGCAGAGTGGAAACACTCACGCGTAATGCGTAAAAGTCAATAGCAATAGTACAGTTTAGAAAACGGTAGATTTAGGACACTTCCGGAGTAGCTAGGAAGTTGAGACTTGAAAACTAGACACTAGGATAGTCACTATCCTGATGAGCACCGGAGTACCCAAGTTACCTAGCCCACAGGCTGCGGGTGCATAGGGGTGAAGATGCGTCGTTTTCGTCGTCGACTCCTATGGATGCCTGAAGAAAGATGCTGACAGGCAGTCAGGGGAGAGTGTCCGGTGGATCCCAAGGCTGGGATCAAGAAGAGAAGAAACCTGCAAGCAGAAGGGACAGAGTCAAGGTCACTAGCCAGTGACCACGTGGAACCAGGAAGGAACCAGGTGCTGTCGTGAAGAGTTGCAGGTGAAGGTGAAGCTTGTCGCTGCAGCCAGGAGGACCAGGAAGCGTCGAGGACGACCAGGACCAGGAGGCGAGCTGTCCCACGAAGGCTCTTGCTGTCGGCGGCGTCGAAGTTGGACTAGGACTCACCAAGCCTTGGCAAGCGGAACCCACGAAGAACAAAGGACTTGCTTCTGGTGCAGACCAGGAAGGTCTGAGGTGCCTCTTCTTTGCAGAGAAGCGGGAGCCAGTCTGGAGGAGCCAAACCAGCGCAGAAGATTTCAGGGTGCGTCGTCACAGAGGCCACTAGCCAGCGGGCAAGCAACCGGACAGACGCGGCAAGCAGGAAAATGCTGAAGGGCCCCACGCAGGACTCGTGGAGTGTGGGGGGCTGATCTTCGGTGCAGATGGTGCTTGGGGTTGGGGCTTCTCAATCCCCGGTGCACAACTTCGAGGGTACCTCAGAAGCTGCGCTGTAAGTTACTAGCCACTTTTCCCAGGTAGCCGGTCCCACGTCGCTCGTCGCCTCCACGGATCTCAGCTCTGCTGCAGATGTGGATGAGGGTCGGAGAAGTCTGGAAATCAAGGCTCTGGTCGGGCTCTGCAGTCGGTTCCTCGTAGAACGGTCGCAAAGCAAAGGGTAGTCTCTTGATGGTGCCTGTTTGCACAGGGTAGCCACTCCTTGGCTACAAGGGAGATTCTTCAGTCTTCTTCTTTCGTCGAATGTCGAAGGTCCAGAGTTTCTGTTCAGTTTTGCAGGTTCAGGATAATCTAAAGTCTTGAGGCCCAACTCCCACTCTTATACTAATCTGGGGGGCTGGGATACCTGCTAGGTCACGCCTTATGGGTGGGACCTGGGAGGGGGTGGTTACACCCACTTCCCTTTGTCCAGTTTCGCGCCAGAGCTGGGGCTGGAGTGCCCCAGCGCTGGTTTGAACTGGACTATGCAAGGAACACCTTGTGTGCCCCAGGCATGTCTCATTCCTTTCAGCCCACCCTGCCCCAATACACTAAAGGCTGTCTGGGGAGGTGCTAGCACCTCCCCAAGCAGGAAACCTATTGTCCAGGCCTCCCTGGCTGGGATCACTCCCAGCTGCAGGAGGTCAGACTTGTGTCGTGGCAGCAGCATCCATTTTGTGATGCTGAGGCTTTGGTCAGAGGCTAACAGTTGAAGTATGATTTTAACATGTCTTTCCCTCTAGAAGGGGGGAATAATATTCTCATGTCCAGAAATGGCATGGGGGTATTATTCCCTAGTGTTAGACACCTTACACTACATGTTTTGATAAAGCCAAACCATAGTTACCATAACCGTTTAAGATTATAAGGCACTTTAAGAGTATATGGTAGGCTATATCATAGAACAGCTATAAGGACATGGTTCCGAAAGCTGCAGACAGGCTCAGCTCATGCTAGAGCACCATCTCACATGTTACCAAGCACTCTGCCTCCAGGATTGTTAAGGCCTGCCATAGGAGTGACTGATAGGTACACATGTGTCTATATATAAGGGTAGATATAGGCATACTATATCTAAGCAAGGGGTGATTACACGACCTTGCCCCAGCTGAGTGATCAGCCAGTTGTGTCTGATTGGAAGGCCAGACCAGGGGTGGCATAATACATGCTGCAGCCCCTGGGAGGCCTAGGGTACACCTATGCCCTGGGTACCTAGGGTACACTGTACAGGGTCCAATAAGGTGATCCTTACCAATTGGTTATGTACCTAGGGTACATGGAGTCCATTTTACAGAGAGAGCAGACAGCCTGAGACCCTGAATGGCAGGATCTCAGGCCAACTAAGTCGAAAAACCAGCTAGACACTAGGCAAAAAGTTGGGGGTAACCATAGTCAGATATCCACCTTCCTACACAACCCCCCCCCCCCCCCAAACGAAAGGAGATAAGGCTGGCCTTGACAAGGTAAGCCTCTATTGCCTGAGTGGCCATATAAGGAAGAACCAGCACTGGCATGGTTACCCCCTGTCTCATGGTCCACTAAGCAATCCCTCATCCTAAAGATATCATAGGGTCTCCACCATAGAGAATCTCTACCTTTGGTGTGTCTTTGCAAAGTAAAAGGCTGGTGTTGAGATGGAGTACTGAAGTGAGTGTCCTCAAAGTGAGGCCTCCGCTTCCTCCAATCATCCTCCACCCTGGATGCCTTTCTTTTTCTAACTGAGTTGCACTGTGCTCTCAGGGTCAGCCTCTGGCTACCTAAAGCTGGAGGCTGGGTCCCTTTTGTGGGCTTACTGGAGGGACAGGTCAGGTTTGGGGTCCTAAGGTCCCATGTTTGCCTGTGCCCAACAGAATCCCTCTGGGGGAGGTCCCTAACTACCTGTGAAGGGGATCCTTCAGGAATGTTTTTACCCATCACCTGGCTAGGGCAACTAACCAGGCAATCCTCATTCTCTTGAAGGGGGGGTTCTTGTGGACAGGGGCCCTCTTGGGGTCCACTGGCCTCCCTGACCTCTGCAGCCCTGGGCTGACTGAGGCAGGGTAGAGAGAGGCAGGCTACCTGCACCAGACTGGGTCCCACCTTGGGAGGGGCCACTGACATCAGAGGCTCTGCCAGGCCAGACCTGGCTACCTCTGGGGCAGTTCCTTCACAAGGGGTGAGGTCAGATCCCTGAGGAGGCTGACCTTTTCCTAATGTCTGGGGAGAGGGAGACTTTTCTTCCTCCCCACTACTCTGTTTGTGTGGAGTGATCCATAGTTTCAGGCTTCACTACACCTATATCAGTCTGAGTGTGGGCTGAGACCATTACAGCCTTGCCAACCTTTTCAGGAAGGCACTCAGTTTGTGTTTGAGCTGTGACTGTCACAGCTCTGCCAATTTCTACAGGGAAGTCTGTCTGTGCCTGGGCTGTGGCTACCACTGCCCTTCCAACCTTTTCAGGGAGGAAAGCTACGTGGACAGTGGTTGTGACTGGCACAACCCCACTACCCTTTTTGGAAAGGCCTACCATTTTAGAATGGGTGTCTTGTTCAACTCCAGCCCAAGCTGAGAGTTCTAAGTCATTCCCCAGCAAGCAGTCCACAGGCAAGGTTGGAGACACTGCCACCCTTTTAGGGCCAGTGACCCCTCCCCAGCGGAGACATACCTCTGCCATGGGATGACTGTTCTGTTTGCCATCAATGTTAGTTACCTGGTATGAGAAACCAGGCAAAAGCTGCTCAGAGGGAACTAGCCTATGGGCCACCATAGTGATGCTAGCTCCAGTGTCTCTGTAGGCCTCAGCTTTTCTACCATTGATGTAGGGTTCCTGTCTGTACCTACCCAAAGTGTTGGGACAGGCAGTGAAGTTGGCAAACCCCATGCCACCATCACAGACAAGAGTAGCTGCTGTAGGGGAATTGGCTAAGCCAGAGTCCCCCTGTGTCCCCCAAGAAAACCCAACCAAATTTTTGGGGGCACTCCCACCACCTGGGGGATTACTGCTGACAGTAATAGGTGGTGTGACAGGAGTAGTTGGAGGAACAGTTTTGTTTTTAGCCTGTGGACAACTGCTGTCAGTTTTCCAATGCCCAGGTGTTTTACACACATGGCAGTAAGGCTTTTTAACTGTGGTAGAGGAGGGAGCTTGGGACCCACCACCCTGTGTGGAGTTTTGGGGCCCTGAGGAAGATTTCCCTTTTGCTTTATCCCCACCCTTCTCTTGAGGCTTGGTGGTATCTTTCTTCTGGTCACCACCCGGATTTTTAGGCCTAATCCTGGTCCTGACCCATTTATCTGCCCTCTTTCCCAATTCTTGGGGAGAGGTCAAATCTGAGTCTACCAGGTGTTGATGGAGAAGCTGGTTCTGACAATTACTAAGGATCTGCTCCCTCATAATCAAGTTGTACAATCCTGTATAGTCCTGCACCTTGCTGCCATTTAACCAACCTTCCAAAGCCTTAGTGGCACAATCCACAAACTCAGACCAGTCCTGTGTCTGTGTCTTCTGGGTGTCTCTGAACAACAACCTATATTGCTCAGTGGTTAAGCCAAACCCATCTATCAGAGCACTCTTCAGGACTTTGTAATTGTTTGCATCCTCATCACTGACTGTGAGGAGCTTGTCTCTACCTTTGTCAGAAAAGGAGAGCCACAAGATAGCTGCCCACTGACTTTGGGGTACCTGCTGTACTTTGCAGGCCCTCTCCAAAGCAGTCATCCACTTGTGGATGTCATCCCCATTCTGATATGGGGGGGACTATCTTGCTTAGGTTTCTATGGTCATAAGACCTATCCCTATCTCTAGGAATGTTGCTGCCACCAGTGGGTTCTGACCCACACAATTTTTGCTCTCTAGCCAGAGCAAGCTTCTCTTTGGCAAGGGCAATTTCTTCCCTCTGAATCCTCAGATTAGCTTCCCTCATTCTGGCTTTATGCTCCTTTCTCTCAGGTGAAGTCATTCCCCTGTGAGAGGAAGCATTAGAGATGCTAGAAACATGGGAGTGGATGGATTCCCTTGAAGGGGATCTGTCCCTCCTGCTTCTCTGTGAATGCCTACTTGGGGGTCTGTATGGGGGGACCCCATGCAAACTCCCATGTAAACTTAAGTTAGCCTGGCTAAGTCTCCTTACTTGGCTCTGGCTGTCTACCTCCCCATCTGAAGCCCCATCTGACTCCTCTGTGGTGGGTAGACCCTCCTCTGTGCCTAGGGCACCTGCCTGAGATGCCCTCTGAGCATCATACTCCTCTAGGAGTTGTCTTAACTGAAGGAGGGTAGGGTTTGCACCCTGTTTTATTCCTCTGGAGGTACACAAGTGTCTCATCTCCTGGAATGTTAAGGTATCATATCTAGAGGGGATCTTTTGCAGACCAGATCCTCCTGAGAGAGCATCTACTT
The DNA here is from genome assembly GCF_964204655.1 of Triturus cristatus. Taxonomy (NCBI): domain Eukaryota; kingdom Metazoa; phylum Chordata; class Amphibia; order Caudata; family Salamandridae; genus Triturus; species Triturus cristatus. The sequence continues at coordinate 830,730,912 of NC_140579.1, read as the reverse complement.
GATCTACTCTCAGAGACATGATCTAGTGAGGGTGTGGTGTGTGCACCTACCTACACTAGTTGTATCTACTAAACCTTTCTAGTAGTTGTAGTCAGGGTGTGTTACTCCCTTCAACCTACAACTACAAAGTCCAGTAGGACTTAAGTATAATAATCTATGTTATATGTACCTAGACAATATCTGTGTGATCTTTCAATTTAGTATCTCAAGATTACAATGGTATTACAACAGCAAGCTCAGATCCCAACCGCTGCTCACCAATGTGAGAAGTTGGCCTGATGTATGATGTCACTAGTTATAGTGTACACCTTATATCAGTCCAAATACCCTTATGGTGATTGGTTGTAAAGTCAACCTTATAGACCAGCTATCCTAGTGGTAGCATGGACAAGAGCAGTCTTAGGCTAAACTCTGAATGGCATGTGAAGCCAGCTGTGATACCATATATAATCCCTTGAATACCAAATGAAAGGACACCACAACAGATATATATATAAAATAAAGTGTATTTATTCTAAGCAAACCCTCAGCACTCTTTATGAGATTAGAGGTAAGTACAACACAGTCTTATTAATACATACAGTAAGTCACACAGGTAAGTAATACAGTTAGGCCCTAGGGGCCACGCAAACCATATACTAAGTAAGTGGTATAAGAACCACTGTCACGGAAATAGAATAGGCCTAGGCCTAGGGAATCGCTGGGGCTACACTACACTAGCGTTAGTTAGGAAGTGGGAGGCCCACGGGATTCGTGTGCAGAGTGGAAACACTCACGCGTAATGCGTAAAAGTCAATAGCAATAGTACAGTTTAGAAAACGGTAGATTTAGGACACTTCCGGAGTAGCTAGGAAGTTGAGACTTGAAAACTAGACACTAGGATAGTCACTATCCTGATGAGCACCGGAGTACCCAAGTTACCTAGCCCACAGGCTGCGGGTGCATAGGGGTGAAGATGCGTCGTTTTCGTCGTCGACTCCTATGGATGCCTGAAGAAAGATGCTGACAGGCAGTCAGGGGAGAGTGTCCGGTGGATCCCAAGGCTGGGATCAAGAAGAGAAGAAACCTGCAAGCAGAAGGGACAGAGTCAAGGTCACTAGCCAGTGACCACGTGGAACCAGGAAGGAACCAGGTGCTGTCGTGAAGAGTTGCAGGTGAAGGTGAAGCTTGTCGCTGCAGCCAGGAGGACCAGGAAGCGTCGAGGACGACCAGGACCAGGAGGCGAGCTGTCCCACGAAGGCTCTTGCTGTCGGCGGCGTCGAAGTTGGACTAGGACTCACCAAGCCTTGGCAAGCGGAACCCACGAAGAACAAAGGACTTGCTTCTGGTGCAGACCAGGAAGGTCTGAGGTGCCTCTTCTTTGCAGAGAAGCGGGAGCCAGTCTGGAGGAGCCAAACCAGCGCAGAAGATTTCAGGGTGCGTCGTCACAGAGGCCACTAGCCAGCGGGCAAGCAACCGGACAGACGCGGCAAGCAGGAAAATGCTGAAGGGCCCCACGCAGGACTCGTGGAGTGTGGGGGGCTGATCTTCGGTGCAGATGGTGCTTGGGGTTGGGGCTTCTCAATCCCCGGTGCACAACTTCGAGGGTACCTCAGAAGCTGCGCTGTAAGTTACTAGCCACTTTTCCCAGGTAGCCGGTCCCACGTCGCTCGTCGCCTCCACGGATCTCAGCTCTGCTGCAGATGTGGATGAGGGTCGGAGAAGTCTGGAAATCAAGGCTCTGGTCGGGCTCTGCAGTCGGTTCCTCGTAGAACGGTCGCAAAGCAAAGGGTAGTCTCTTGATGGTGCCTGTTTGCACAGGGTAGCCACTCCTTGGCTACAAGGGAGATTCTTCAGTCTTCTTCTTTCGTCGAATGTCGAAGGTCCAGAGTTTCTGTTCAGTTTTGCAGGTTCAGGATAATCTAAAGTCTTGAGGCCCAACTCCCACTCTTATACTAATCTGGGGGGCTGGGATACCTGCTAGGTCACGCCTTATGGGTGGGACCTGGGAGGGGGTGGTTACACCCACTTCCCTTTGTCCAGTTTCGCGCCAGAGCTGGGGCTGGAGTGCCCCAGCGCCGGTTTGAACTGGACTATGCAAGGAACACCTTGTGTGCCCCAGGCATGTCTCATTCCTTTCAGCCCACCCTGCCCCAATACACTAAAGGCTGTCTGGGGAGGTGCTAGCACCTCCCCAAGCAGGAAACCTATTGTCCAGGCCTCCCTGGCTGGGATCACTCCCAGCTGCAGGAGGTCAGACTTGTGTCGTGGCAGCAGCATCCATTTTGTGATGCTGAGGCTTTGGTCAGAGGCTAACAGTTGAAGTATGATTTTAACATGTCTTTCCCTCTAGAAGGGGGGAATAATATTCTCATGTCCAGAAATGGCATGGGGGTATTATTCCCTAGTGTTAGACACCTTACACGACATGTTTTGATAAAGCCAAACCATAGTTACCATAACCGTTTAAGATTATAAGGCACTTTAAGAGTATATGGTAGGCTATATCATAGAACAGCTATAAGGACATGGTTCCGAAAGCTGCAGACAGGCTCAGCTCATGCTAGAGCACCATCTCACATGTTACCAAGCACTCTGCCTCCAGGATTGTTAAGGCCTGCCATAGGAGTGACTGATAGGTACACATGTGTCTATATATAAGGGTAGATATAGGCATACTATATCTAAGCAAGGGGTGATTACACGACCTTGCCCCACCTGAGTGATCAGCCAGTTGTGTCTGATTGGAAGGCCAGACCAGGGGTGGCATAATACATGCTGCAGCCCCTGGGAGGCCTAGGTTACACCTATGCCCTGGGTACCTAGGGTACACTGTACAGGGTCCAATAAGGTGATCCTTACCAATTGGTTATGTACCTAGGGTACATGGAGTCCATTTTACAGAGAGAGCAGACAGCCTGAGACCCTGAATGGCAGGATCTCAGGCCAACTAAGTCGAAAAACCAGCTAGACACTAGGCAAAAAGTTGGGGGTAACCATAGTCAGATATCCACCTTCCTACACTGAGGAACTTCCACTGTCGGCTCGCATTCGAAGTTTGTCCAGCACGGTTGTCAGGGCGGTTTCCGTCCCATGCCCTGGCCGAAATCCAAACTGGTCCCTATCCAGAAGGAGATTTTCTTAAATTAGACAGGGACTTGCTGACCATTTTTTCCAAGATTTTGACCGGAAATGGCAGGAGGGATATGGGACGGAAATTAGCTGGCATCGATGGATCTAGGGATAGTTTTTTCAATAGGGGGGTAACTATCGCCTGCTTCCAACAGGTTGGTACAGCTCCTTCATTCAGGGATTGGCAGCAAATTTGCCACAGAGCCGGGAATAAGTCGGGCCGTACTCCTTCCAAATCTTGTGAGGAAGGGGATCGAGAGGTGACCCGGACGATATCTCCCGAGCTATGCTGTTAAAGGAGTCCTCCGTGGGGCTGCTTTGAGTGCTGGCCAAGTCTTACGTGCTTTTGATTCATAATATGTTTGCGTTTCTTCGTTTCGTGACGAGCATATATGCATGCCCTTATCTCTACATAGCACTACCGCTGGTGCTTGCTTCTCTTCGGTGATGGAGAATCAGGACGTGTGTTTAACTCTTGAAACTTAGTGCTAATTTTTTTTTGCGTCGCCCCCCCCCCACGCTGCGTCTTGACGTCACTTGTGCTAGCAATGACGGTGGCGCGCGGGGCTCATTTAAGCAGACAGCAGGGTGAAGCAGGCCTCGCCTGACTGAGGCCTGGTCCTTGCATCTGACAGCACGCCTGCACGTGGTGACATCGTGTCACGTGCTAATTGTCAGCCGGGGCCCAGGACCCCCTCGTGCCACCTTCCGCTCTTCTGTTTTATCTGTGTATTCCAGATTACATGCTTTTACTGACCTTTTTTACGTGACCCTTGAACTTAGAGGTGACGTGCAGTCACAGCTGGTAATTACTCATTCACGGCCAGCGGAACACACAGTGGCGCCCACACCTTGACTGTTTCATACCAAAGGCCAGCGTTAATTCAGTGTGTCCTGTCTGTTTCAGGATTGAGCACATCTTCGAATTTTTCCAAATTAGAAAAATCAGCCTTGGTGCAGTTTTTTTTTATTCTGAGGAGTCAAATGCCCTGTAAATCAATGGAAATATTCCCGGCAAACTCTTCCACAAAAGGGCCAACCTCTTCTTTAGACCCCATGACTTGAAAACTCCTTGTACGTCGGCTCATAAACAACACGTGTGATTCCGGGCAATGGTGGTTTAAATTGTAAGTCCAGTACGCAAATCTTACACCCTTAACTCTTCCTGTTTTTTTTTATATTTATGTAATAGTTTTTGATACAACACACTGAATTGCGTCAGAATGCCATACAATAAACGTTCATTGTGAGGATAAGCTAATGTTCCTAACATCTGAGCGATAGTGTAAGCAGAACATATTATGTACTGTAGAAAGGAACGTGGACAATATATGTTTTGCTTGTACTAGTCTATGCAGATGATGTGTGACACCACATGCAGTACTATTAGGCATAACTACTCGAAGGCTCTGTATAATGCGCAGTATGTGTACTATGAAAATGGCAATAAAAATATGTTACAAAAAAAAAATATATATGTTTTGCTTGTTCAAATTAGTGCACGCGTAGAACGCCTTTTGGTAATACAAATCACAAAGACACACCTGTTCTGATTTTCCTTTTTTAATAGCGGAGAAAATTGAATCAGGCACAAGACAGTATTTTGCCCTAGCAGTTTTTTAGGTCTCGGGACCATCCGGTCGGCAGACCGGAAGTCCGGAGATTTAATGTCTTGGAGAAGAGGGGCTTGCACCCGCCCCTCTTCTCCCCTGTTCTCCATTGGCTGGCCTCTTGAATGCTGGCCAGCCACTGGAGAACAGGTCAGTCACTCCGTTGAAGCCCCGTCTTTTTCGGATCGGGGGGCGTGTTTTTTGCGTTCCGTTTCATTAAACCGCAAAACACGCCCCCGAATCCGAAAAAGACGCTGCCTTTCTCCGAGGCATTTCTGCTATGCCTCGGAGAAAGGCGGTGGAGTCTTCCGGTGCCCTCGTTTTTTTTTGCTCTTTAACTTTCTGTGACTCAGCGGCTTTTTAGACTGGATTGGGTATGAGGCCATTTCCGGTTCATCCCGTTGTACGGGACCTTCGGAAGTTTTGCAGCGCAATCATTGCAGTTGATTAGAGGTGGGGCGGAATGTTAATGGTGGCGGCATCGGTTTGCCCCTGGGAGGCATGGATCGAGTCAAAGGGCGCGAGAAGGGAATTCGAACTGAACCGCGACCTTCTCTCCTGAGGCGGCCTGTGGTCCATGGGCTGTCGTGAGTGTGGACTGTGACCCTGCGCTGGTGACCCTCTCTCCTGGAGTGCTGCTGCTCCCGGGGCTGTGTGTGTGGATGTGTGTGCACACTGCACGCCTGCTCCTTCCGAGGCTAACCCACTTTCCCAGGCACAGGAGAGACACAAGCTCTCAGCACTGATTGCGCTGAAGGAGAAAAACAGCATCGGAGGCAGGTTCGGCGTCCCCCCCTGCAGCCCCCCACTCATCCCATCCAAGTCCTGCCTCCCCTCCAACCTTGCGATCTCATCCCCGTCAAACGTTCTTCCTAAGCCACGTCCCCTCGCCCACTCTCACCCCTCCAAGCCTTCTTTTCACTCACATCCCCGCTCTCGCCCCGCCGAGCTGTGCCCTCACTCGCTTCCACCCTTAGCCCCCTCTCGACCCGCCGAGCTGTGCCCGGGTTCTCACTCACTTCCACTCTGGCCCCCTCCCGCTCCTCCGAGCTGCCCCTGGGATCTCACTCATTTTTACCCTTCGTCCACTCTCGCCCCGCCGAGCTGTGCCCTCACTCGCTTCCACCCATAGCCCCCTCTCGCTACTCCGAGCTGCCCCTGGGATCTCTCACTCACTTCGACCCTTCGCCCCCTCTCGCCCCACTGAGCTGTGCCCGGGCTCTCACTCACTTCCACCCTGAGCCCCCTCCCTACCGCCCCGTGCTATGCCCTCACTCACTTCCCTCACCCGTCCATCCCTCTGTGCATCAAACTCACATCCCGCCTTAGCCCCCTGGAAACCACTCCGAGTTGTGCACCTCCTTCACACCCCACCAAGCCACACTCTCACCCCTCTATTCTATGGCCCCCAGTCCTCACTCATATCTCTCCTCAGCAGCCCCACTACACCAGGAGCTATCCCCTCGCCAGCTACGGTCCTCACTTTCACCCCACTTTAAGCCCTGCACCTCCTTCACACCCCACCCAAGCCACACTCTCACCCCTCCAGTTCAAGCTATGCTCTTCACCCACTCCCCAGGAGCCCTGTCCCTCACTCACTTCCCTCACCCTCATGAGCTATGGTCCTCACTCGCATCCCACCAAAGGCACATCTCACTCCTCTAAGCAATGCTCCTCGCTCACATCCCTCATCCCCAACCCACTGCCTTCATATTTCTGCTCGGGCGAGATGTGGGCTATGGTTTATGTTGCCAACTGGGCCCTCAGATGAACTGAATTCAGAAATCACATTTAACAAACTGTTTGATCCTGAGCAAATTACCTCAGCTAACGTATCCGCTAGAAAAACAACACGTACTAGTCCTACGCTCACACATATGCATATCCTCACACCCCCAACCAAAGCCCTGCAGCTCACCAACTTCTCTTCTACCTCACACCGTCCCAACCCGCCCCCACTCCTTGTATTTCCCACAACGCCCCCTCCCACCTAGTAGCCTGTAGGAAAGTCCAATGCTTCTCTGGGTTGCCAGGACAACCGTTTAATCAGAGGGCTGCCCCCGCTGATTCAGGAGGCGCGCACTCGTGAGGGGCACATGGATGGAGCGGGGGGCACGGACAGGGCACTGCACGGGGAATGGCACTGCCCAGAGAGAGAGAGATGGAGGCTGCAGGGGACGAGGGCACATGTCTTGGAGAATATGATCTTATTTTGCAGCTGTGAAACCCGGGTTTCAATCTCAGCTTCCACAACTGATTAAGTGTGTGACCTGGTGCCATCTGCTGCATCTCTCTAACTCCAGATCCACTAGCTGGCAACAAGGAGAGCCGTCAGGCAAACTTTCTGAGCGTTACGTAATTACAGTAATGCCATCGGCATTTGCATATGCTAAGAAGCACCTTTGTAGCGAGAGGGTGAGACACGCACAGCCTAACCAACCATTGATGCACAGTGCCCGTCCAATGATGCCAACTAATAAAAGAGGGCTAAGGCAACTGCCCTGGAAAATGGCAAGGAGGATACAGATAAAGCAGCACAGAAACCGTTTAAAAACAAACAAATATGTATGAGCACAAGAGCAGAGACAGTTCTGAAAGAGTGAGGTATCCAAGGCTGCTCCAAACCAGGCGAGAGTCATTCATGTCATTCAGTTCTGCGTTCCCTTTGCATCTTGGTACTTGCAGTCCCAGGTGAAAGAACAACTGCAGACTCCCAGACGCAAAGTAAAACAAGCATTTACAATGCAATGGTCTTGGCAATATTATAGGTAGAGCTATTGGTATTGCTCATTATTTTTTTATCATTTTTGTATCCCTAAATAAATGGCATTGTCATTTCTATTGGCATTAGTTTTTTTTTTTGCATATGTGATACCTATTGCATTAGCAGAGAGAGAGTGAGGTAGTGAGATAGTGAGAGTGAGGTAGTGAGATAGAGAGTGAGGTAGTGAGAGAGAGTGAGGTAGAGAGTGAGGTAGTGAAAGAGTGAGTTAGTGAGTGAGGTATTTTCTGACGTAGTGAGATAGAAACAGTGAGTGATGTTGTGAGATAGAGAAAGATTGAGGTAGTGAAAGAGAGAGTGAGGTAGTGAGGGATGTTGTGCGGTATTAAGATAGAAAGAGAGTGATGTAGTGAGGTAGTGAAAGAGTGAGTGTAAGTGACTTAGTGTATTTGAGAGAGAGAGTGAGGTAGTGAGATAGAGAGAGTGAATTAGTGAGTTAGAAAGAGAGAGTGAATTTGCGAGGTAGTGAGAGAGTGATGTAGTGAAGTTTTGAGAGAGTGTGTTGTGATATAGTGAGGTAGTGAGAGTGAGATAGAAATAGATAGTGATGTAGTGATAGAGAGTGAGGTAGTGAGATAGAGAGAGAGTGCATATAATGTATTTTAACCTGCGTGATTGTTGGGAAATCTGACGTATATACCCCTCCCCCCCACCAATCTTCCTGAAGAAGCTACCCCCTGTGCATTATGCGAGGCTGACTGCAAGTAATCGAGTCCTGTATTTCACAAGAAGTATTGACCAATAACCACTGACAAGAAGAGCGTGTGCCCCAAAAACTTGCCCAGGGCTGTCTGCCTTGCAGGCCAAAGAAGGCAGAGTTCCCTCCCAAGCCGTGATCTTCGTGCGAGCAAGCAAGTCCTATCTGCCGCCATTTACTGTAACCTCACAGACTTCACTCAGGCGTCCCTGCAAAGGACCCCCCAGGGGTGAAGCTTCCATTGGTGCAGCAGGTGCAGTGGCACCAGGGACACACTGAGCCTTGAATATTATTGTATTTCACACTTCAAACAGCAGCCGGGGAGGCATGTCCTTCCTTGCACTAGGACCCATGACACACTGACTACAATAACAACACTGTGAACCCCGCTCAGTCAGGGGGCAAGCCTCAATATCCGCATCCGGCACGAAGGCGCGGTCCGACTGAGGAAACTGCGCACTCCGTGCCCCTTTGAGGAGGGAGATAGACAGTTGTGTCAACAGAGCTCAGTCCTCAGGGGGACATTGTGGCGACGAGATTAGTAGCTTTCTCAGTACTGTCTGTAACGCATGCGGGGCCTGAACTCAGCTCAAAATTCATGGTCAACATCAGAAATTAGGTATTGCCTGAAACAGACTCAAGCGGGCATTGACTGCTGGTTCACACACACTGGACATAGAAGCGCCGCTCGTCCGCACTTAAACTACTCTGATAACTGCACAACGTGCACGTCAGTTCTTAGGTTTCACGCGCTAGAGGAGTTTATGGAAACTGTAACCCTTAGGGAAAGCCCCTCTGTAATGGTCACGGGGACACTACAACCTCAGTGCTCAGTCTCGTTAAACACTGATATAAACTGTGTCGACGGCGCATCACTTGTTAGTATGACTGACGCAAACTGACCACAGCTCAATTTTTAGTCAAAATGTCGTTTTTGTGATATAATGAATATTTCTTGTAAACTAACAGTTACTTTCGCAAATCTTAATTTTCCATTTGAATGCCATATGGAGTATTTATTTGTCATTTTGTTTGAAAGTGTGCACTTGTGGTATTTACGTGGGCTGTATACATGCACCTCGCTGCTCCGGTGTAATGTGATGAGAGTGGTATATTGTTAACTTTACCCACGCGGTGGGACTCGTGGTACACAAGTACCGATTTTAAAGACGCCCCATGTTCATAATAAAGCGCTAGGATTTGCATGTTTGTTGTATTGGCAAAATGTGCCCACTCTGTAGTACTTTGGGTAGACTGGCACAGACTCATTCAACACACGCCTCGGTTTTCAGAATAACCCCGGCGAGGACTCAGCAAGACCAGGGCGTTGTGTTGGAATGTGCGAAGATGCCCTTCCGGGATGGGGCATCTCTTGAATGTCAAAGCCCCTTTTCCAGGGGGTCCGGGCTTTGTTTACATCCAGATGGCGCCGATTACTTCCCAGTAGGGACAGTGGGCGGTCAATAGCAGCTCACTGTGAGGTAAATTGGTGGGGGTCGCTAGGGATACAGTGGGGGTGCTCCCGTGTGGGCGGGGGCGTGCCTAAGGTGGTGGTGGGCCGCATGGCTTTTGTAAGTGCGTTTACATAGCGCCTCAAACCTGCCAAGACGCGAACAATTAGGGCGCCGATGTGGCAGGGTCAGATTCAGGCTGGGACAGAAAATAGACCCGGGCTGACTGACAGAGACTCGTGGCACGGCCTTTTAACAGAGCCTCGTTCGCGTCCTTTCAGCTGTGGATTACAGGCGGGCGGGGCAGCCCCACTTCTGTGGAGATTTACGTGGCAGCGCGCGCAGCCATTCACCCTGGCAGCGGGCGAAGCAGCAAAGCTAATGCCGCACAGATGGTGGCATGGCGTGTGTTTCAGTCTGGAGCAAAACAGGGCTTTAACAAAACATTGATTTGCACACTTGTATGATTTATTGTCTCTTTCTAATGTATGCGTATGCTCTAAAGTGCTCAGATGCCCCATATTGGGATGCGAGAGGTATTAAAGAATTAAATTAAACATAAATTAGTGCATTTAACTTGTTATTTGTGTTGGAATTCATACAGACAGATATATCTGATATTCTTACAGTGAATGCATATCTCTTACACACAGTCAAAAACATGTCTCCAAATCACAGTTTCTTTTAAGAATTTATGAAGTGATAACCTAAGAGCCTTTGTTTCCCTCCATTGCATTGGCATTTAGATGCTACGATCAAGATAGCTTCCAGCCAGGATGATACTGGAACACAAGTGAGACTGATGGCTCTTTAAGTGAGGCCTGTGTGTTTGGACCCAGTTGTAAGTGAAAGTGGGAAAGACACCTCATCACCGGCAGGCTGCTGCTCTCTACGGAAAGCATACCATGCTACAAGCACATCTAGAATGCATCCCGGTGTTGGCAAATTACATTAGGCAAATTCAGCATACTCCATCAGGCCAGCAGAACCAGAGCAGGCTCCATAACAGCTGCTGGTTCCCTGATCTAGCTTGACCCCCTCACTTCCTGCACTGCCTGCACGTAGCATACGAATCTATGCAACAAAGACATTAACCCACTGAGCTCAGCTGTCTTACATAAAACACATCTGTAACCGACATTTATAGGCGATGCTGTGAAGCAGGAACATTAACCTGCTGTGTTATTGTAAGAGCTAAACATGAGATGAAAGCCCACGCAGGTCAATCCTGCAAATGCATTTAACACCACAGTCACCGTCTTCCACCCAACAAGTCCTGGATACGCACCGATCGTTGCAACAGGTGCCTTACCCCGTAACCTAGTGTAAAACAGAGCCTGCCTGTGACTAAAGTAAGCCAGAAGAAATAAAATTTACTATCCAACTTTTCCCTGCTGCCAATTTCTCTGAGGAGGGAGTTTGTAAAAAGAAATAACGCATAGCTCTCATGACTACCAAATTTCTGCAGCAGCCTTCGCTGAATATATATCGATTGTCCGAGCATTGTTTTATTGCTCATCACCCCTGCTCTCGCTTGCAGCTAGGTACATTACTCTATAGGGGGACTGGAGTTCGTAGCTATCACTTCTGAAACAGTGAAAGCAGCAGCACCAAAACATGAAGGAAAACACACGACGAGCCAAGAACAGCGCAGACACAAGCAAAGCCGGAGTTCGTGGACGGCGCAGTTCTCTGCAGGCCTCTGCCCGGCGGGTCTGTTCCCAGATAATAACATCGCACTGCGGTCTGCGGCGGGGTACGCAGGAGAATCTCTCGGAAAGGGAGGCGCTGGCCGAAAGTTCATGCCCTCTTTGGAGAACCTACTTTTATACACGGACCCAAAGACCTTGCGGTGTTTTCATTTGACAGGCATCCCATTTCGACACTGCGCACAGTTTATTTTAGTGTGCAAACTGCATGTAACCACGCTGGGCAACCTACACTCGGATGGTGGTGCTGTGTCGTATCACAGCCCCCCTTTTCCAAGGCGGGCCCGACTTGACGTTAAGTTGCGCCTTATCACTCGCTCGCTGTAAGCTGAAGCGCCTCGCGCTGGAGGCAGATGTCGCCTGCCACACAACGGAAAACAGGCAGGGATTTGTAGGAGAGCTCCATACAATTTAGCGATAACTTCAGGCTCGACATGAGGCTGCATCCCATAACAAACACCTACCTGGTTACTCCGAAAGCAGGTCAAGCCACTTAAAGTTTTGTACGCTCAACATGAGAGGACTTCATAAACCGGTAAAACGCAGGTACTACTGTCCTAGCTAGGGGGAGAGGACGCCATGAACACCGCCGCCTTTCTCCGAGGCGAAGAAGAAATGCCGCGAAAAGAGAAAGGCAGCGGCGGTTTCAGATTCGGGGGCGTGTTTCTTTTTCTCTCCTCTTGCCATTGGCTGGAGGAGAGAAAAACACGCCTGAGAAAGGGCGTGGCTAAAAAGTAGAAAGAACAGCAAGAACACGCCCCCGAATCTGAAAAAGACGGAGCCTATTTGGAGGGACGGCTCTCTCCTCCAATGGCTGGCCTCCGTTTAGGAAGCCAGCCAATTGAGGAGAAGCAAAAAGAGGCGGGCTAAATAGCCACTCTAGGAAACATTAAATCTCCGACTTCCGGTTCTGCCTTCGGCAGACCGGTAGTCCTCGACCTAAAAAAAGAGTAGATGAAGTGCTCACAGCTGACATGGGAGATTTATATTATCTCTCATCAGCACTGAATTTAACTTCAATAGAGCAGTAATTGTTTTAGTTAAACTAGTGCCCAGTGAGAATGATACATGATAGAATTATGAATACATTTTTAGGTCTGGCATCAGTAGAATGACTGAAAACAGTTCTACACACCCTTCAGGCTTCCCTATTCCATCCACGAGTATTTATCTCATCAAGACCAGGTGTTTAGGTCTCGCCTATTAGTTACCAATTCTTCAAAATATTCATGGAGTGGACTTTGTCTCCGATTAGAGGCATCTTTCCCTCTCACCTCGCGCTTCTTGCAGTTACAGGCCCATGGAATGATGCAATTTTGCAACTGAGGATTTTTCAGCATAATTGAAGATTCGCAGCATTTTCCACATAATCGACCATCTTCTGCTGCTTCTAGGGACATTGTGTCTCCCTCCCCCCACCTCTCTGGGGTACAGGGCATAGCACAAACCAGGGCCCCTCAGCAGTCAAGACTATGAATATCTGTGGGTTATGGAATCTCGGGACCCCCACCTCATCCAGCTGGGGGCCCCCATTGTTTTGCATCAAACCACTGCTGGGCTAGTGAGGGGGTCCCTCCCCCCTAAAAACAAGCATTTACAATGCAACGGTCTCGGCATTGTTAAAGTTAGAGCTATTGGCATTGCTCATGACAATGCCGTTTTTTTAAATGTTTTAAAAACAAAAACATAAACAAAAATAATGTCATGAGCAATGCCAATAGCTCTAACTTTACCAATGCCGAGACCATTGCATTGTAAATGCTTGTTGTGCATGCTTCAGTGCAGCACAACAGGAAGGCCTGGGAGACGCGTTATGAAATCCAGCCTTTCATTAAAAAAAAAGTATACCAAAAAAAAACAAGCATTGGCATAGCCAATAGGTCTCGCCTTTGGGACCTTATAAGTGTTTAGCCATGCAACAGTTGATGTTGCACTAAGGATATTGTTCTGCATAACTAAACACTTACAAGGTCCCAAAAGCGAGACCTATTGGCTATGCCAATGCTTGTTCTATTTGGTTTCCTCACTTGTCTGCAACACATCTAAAGTCAGTAACTTGGGTGTAATGTTTGACCTCGTACTCATTTACAAAGACCTCTATTGTTGCCTTTATATGTAGGTACAAGTTACATAAGATCCAGCGATATGCATGTTCTTGTCTTTCAAACAACTAAAATACCTATTTTTACTCTGTTTTTGTGTTTCTAATATTGTTCCTTTCATGTTGTTGGGCTTCCTAGTCCACCATCTTACATCAAAGCCACAGACTGCCAACAAGCAGAAAGTTAATCCTTTTGCAGCCAAAAACTCCTCCGGGAGCTAGTAAGGGAATGTGTCTAAGTACTGTAATCCTATTCCATAGCCTTAATCAAGTAATCCTTCAACCCTGCAGGAGTAACTAAAAACAAAATATTTACACCAGCCATCTATCTATGAACCAGACTATCCTATCAAACTATCATCCTACTTAAAAACGAACCCTCCTCATGACTCTCACATAACTCAATGCCCCTCACCAAATTCAATCACACGTAAAACGTATTGACCTGTTTCCACAAAAGGCTCAAAGGGGCTGTTTTTCTAGAACTCCTTCTCATAAACAACCTCAACTGACTTGTCTGCAGTCTTTTGACAAAAGTGATCACTCAGACTGCCTTTTGTGTGTTGGAAGATGAGCTTTAAGTAACGATTGCTGTTCAGTTCTTCCCTAGATACATGGAATTGCACCACAAAGTTTTCATTCCTATGAAAAAACAACGGACATAGCCAATCAAACCTTTCACTGTTAAGGGTCAGATGCAAGTATTATTTTGGGAAAGTTCAAGAGTGCTGTGCCTCAATAATTGAGATCAGTTCTTTGATACGCTTGGTATCAGAAGTTGAATTGCTAGTGGAATTCTGATACTTGATAGTCAATAGACAGGAGTTTCGCTCTAGTATTGCTAGTTTACAAACAATGGCTTGCTGGTGAAAATCGCACAACTTGCTCAAATTGGTGGCACTCTACTCCCCACCAAATTAACGTTTAAGCATTCTGCTTTGATTACCTCAATCCCCTCTTTACTTATTTCATTATGTTTTTCTTGCCCTTTAAGGAAATAGTTATAGAGATCCTACCATACAGTAGTCTCATACGATAAGAACAGACTCTTAAATTATTACAGTCTGTAGACCTATTTGCCTTTTGCTTCAAATTACAGCCGACCAATTCCTAAAGCCTTCTGTCATGCCATTTCTTGCCAGTAATGGAGCATTTAAGGGTTTATGGAAGCCAGACAAAATGATTTTTCATGTTATGACTACAGCAACGCAATACACATTGATTGAGCCAAGATAGATGTGCACAAGTTGCAATTTATTAAGAATTCTACGGCAACGATTTCTCAGGCTGGAACTCTGGCAACATATTTCTCCTGATTGTGCTTCTCTCCTTTGCTTTCCAGTTTTAGAGTGAGTGAAATTTAGAGCATTATGCAATGCATTAACTGGGATAGTCCAGTATTGAAACCGAGATCATCTGAGAAACTTCATAAAACCAGTCCCAAAAAACACACAGGTGCGTTCACATAAGTGGCAACGTTTTCTCCATAACAGCTGTGCAATGGAATTCAATTGGGTTCTCATTACTCGCAATAAGGTGGCCATATATAAGTTTAGCACTCCAAAACTGTTCCATAAAGCCAAGGATTTCTCCTGCCACCTGGCTGTTCTTTTTAAGTTCCAACATTATACAAATGTTGCATTTTGTGCAGTTTTCTTTACACTAGCAACAAAGCATTTGAGTCTATTTGTGTTGCAAACTTGAGTCCACTTGTGGTTATACCTTAGGGCTGCAATCAACAACAGCTTTTAGGTACCACTAGATCATTAATATATTGTGGTCCAACAGAATAGCTTGGCTTCACTTTTGGGCACTTGATTCTTCAAAGGTAGCAATATTGAGGCCTACACTAGGGGTTAAACTCCGATACAGCCAGGCAGTGTCGGGAAGTAATTTCAGCAGGGGGCTGCGGGCGGGTTACACACGTGTGGACATGCATACTCACCCATCTAGATGCACACTCACTCACACCCATATATATTCACAAGCACGCACACATACACCCATCATTATCAGACACATACACACCCCCATTCACAGCATGCATACATAAATACATACATGCATGCAATAAACAAAAAAAACAAGAAGGAAAGTATAACTTCTCGGGTCACAGCAGGAGGGAAGCCTCTCAGGTTCCTGGAAGGTTGGGACTGCTGCCACCTCTCACTAGCTGTTCATAGGTCAGCCAATGAGAGGAGGAGGCAGTCCTTTACTCGTCACAGAGTGGAATGGGGTCAGTGAGAGTTGCTGACCCCACCCCACTGTGACGAGGTGGCACTGAGGGACACTCTGACCTGGGCACTTCAGGGCTTAAGCCTGAAGCGCTCAGGTCTGAGTCTATCATCATGAAGGCAGGACCCAAGGGCGCTTTGTCAGGCTGAGGAGGTTACACCCACACGGCTATGAAATCTTTAGCCTGGCAAAGTTCAGATGAGGCAGCCAAGCGCCTGTGCATTTAGGGCATGTTTAACACCGGACTTGAAAATAAAGAGTGGTCTGGCTGACCTTTGCTCAGTCAGACAGATACTCTTTACATCTGCAAAAAGATGTGGGGGTGAGGCCCCTTCGCTCTTGTGGATGGGCTGCGTCTGCAGTCAGGTAAGTAAGTAACAAACCAAATGGTCAAGTAATTTGTTTTTAACTTGAAAGAAGAACATGACTATTTATTTAACACCCACGTAAAAAACAAAATAAAAATCAAACTATCATGCACAAAAAAGACATAAGATACCTGGATCATCTACGATCAAGGTATGACACTAAACCTAGTTAAAACTGTACATGTTGCTTTTTAAAATAAACATTAAGCCTATGACCAATGTTGGGGTGCAGGGGGGTGGGGATTCAAGTGTACTCTTAAGTCTCATGATTCATTGGGTCTTAGTATAACGTAATAAAACAAATTACAAATCTGTAGTCAAAGGGAAGGAAGTGCAGACAAGGATGGGATGCAACAATGGAGGCCAAGTGGCGAATATTAACTAACAGGAGTGGACGTGTCACAATACACAAAAATATGGCTGATGTTAGCCGACATGGTGGCAAAAAGAAACATAGTTAGACTATGGGAGACAGCTCGAGTTCCAATAGTGAAAGAATGGGAGCGGGATATGGATTGGTGTTGTGCCGCAGAGAAGGTAATCTATCAGGGGCGAGGATGCCCTGGCAAATGGGATAAAGCGAGGGGAAACTGGGCGAAATACAGAGAACTGTAAATATATGACAGATTTGGAATACACGAAAGGAGAGTGTGAAAAGGGCTTTTGACATTACAAAGAGCAGTGAAATGACGAACTTTCCCAATATACCATAAGCTTGTGAATAATATACCAGACCCCTTGGTGGCCCTGAAAACGGCATGGATAGATGACTTGGGTCACATGGATGACGCAGATTAGGAAGAGGCAGTACAGAGTCCAAGGGAACTTGCAATTTGGACACGGTTCAGACTGATGCAACTCGAAATTCTACATAGTACATACTATTCGCGCACGCTCCTACATACCTGGGGTAAATCACACACAGTGCTCTGCGTTAGGGGGTGTCAACAGGAGGGCACCTTTTTTCACATATTGTGGGAGTGTCCAGCACAGTCCAGAGGTAACGACGGACAGAGCGGGGCCTCATAAACCTGAGACAGGTTCCAGGGAGGTGAGGTTTGATCCTTTATCATGACGGGTGACGATTGCACCCTGTGATTGGAGGATGAGTACAAAGTGAGGTTGTATCGTTTATCCAACCCCTGTTACTCTCTTTTCACACTATTTTATGAATAGAGTGTTTATGTATGCAGTAGCTTGGTGTGACTTAGATAGGTCCTGAAGAAAGCTGTGGAGTATTCCCCTTGATGGCTGAAACATGTCGACCTAAAAATAGCAGTCACTTGGGATTACTGCTATGACCTAAAAATAGCAGTCACTTGGGATTACTGCTATATTTTTTTCTGCACCGTTTTTACTAGATGTGAGGAGGGTTGTATCATTCAGAGTAGTTTGTCTCTCCACACAACCTTTTTAAAATCTCTTTCACAAATATATCTTTTTTGCACTGCACCACATAGGATTCCTTTATTATGGACATGAGCATACCTTCTTCTTGCACTGTCCCGCAACGGCATTTACTTTGAGCAACAGAGCTTGCCAGCAAGGCAGTCCTTATGATCAAGGGACGGACCTTCCACTCTTGGCAGATGACCAAATGATAATATTGATCATTAGAGCTTGATTGATTCATACCCATGCTCTACTTTGAGAGGTAGATTGATGGTAATCCTTGCTCTACTCTGAATGCCTGTGTGGTATTACGACTGTTCACTAACTTTTGCGTTCATCTCTTTATGTGCTTCTGTTGTTGACCCCCAGTTCTCTTTTTCTGTGTGTATTTAGTGTCCAGAGATAGCCAATTACTGGCAGGGTGTGACGCCTAGAATGTCAAGAGTTGCAGGAGTGGGGGTCCCTATGGATGCCAAATGGCTCCTCCTAATTGTCAAAGGCAATTCGAACTGGCCCAGGTACACGGGAATTTGGCTTGCTCCGGTGGCCGGAATTGCCAAAAGGAACATTGCGAGGAGGTGGGGGGTGCCTCGCCCCCTTTCTTGGGTGAATGGAAACGCGACCTCGATTGGTGCCAACGGGCGGAAGAAACGGTATACAAAAGTAAGGGGTGTGCATAAAGTGGGAGAGAATATGGGCACCATGGCATGAATATAGGGGAGGAATAACAACCTGAGAGTCGGGGCTAGGTGGTGTGAGGCCCATATTTACCGAAATGAGTTAATAAACCAATTGCAAGTACAAACTGCCATGATTTGTGTCTTCTGTTATGAATATGACCAGTGTCCCTGTATCTCTCCCCCCCACCCCCATGAGAGTTAAATGTTGTAATGTTGGGTAGTCAACCATGTACAAACTACTGTAACTATGGATAAGTATGGTCAATTGAGCAAATGTTAATAAAAAGATTAAATATAAAAAAAAAAAAAACAAAGAGCGGTGAAATGCAAGCTGGACATTGCTGAGATGAATGCGACAACCAGAGGGACTAGATAGGAAACAAGGGGACTGTATTGAAAGAAGGGAATATATTGACATGTACTGTAGAGTTTTAATAAACATTGTATGTTTGACAAATAAAAAGATAAAAAAACAACAACAAAAAAGAAGTATTGGATGCAAATACACCTTGATCACACTAAAGGAAGCTTGCAACTGTTGCAATGGTGATGGAACGTCCAGTGAAGAGTGACATTAGATAATTTTTGGCTAAGAATGTGTCCTTTAGTGATTCACGTAAACCACTTGGCACAAAACACAAGGTACAGTCCGGTCTAGGGGAGGTAGGGTGACTAGTGCACAAGATGACATTGGAGTCAGTAGAAATGGTAAGCTGTGTGGTGTGTTTTCTAGCGGTCCCTGCAGCACTGAGTAGTTACTAGACAGTATCAACGGTGGTGGTTACAGTCCTTTACCACAGAGGGTCAGGGACCACTAACACGTAAGTACGCCCACTGGATAAACAAGTTATTTCCTTGTGCACTTTACTCACCTGGGGCAGCAAAGCAATCAATGTCCACTTCAGGAGGTGCTAGAGATCAGAGACTCGGACTCATAATGACACGGTAAAGCTGATGTCTAGTCTTTGTTTTAACTTCAAAGAAGAATGGGACTTTTAATAACATAAATAAAATAGATAGGTTAATATAAGAAATATTTTAAAAAAAGACTAGAAAGTGCTAACCTGTAAGCACAATTGTGTTTAAAACATGTAAGCACGCACGACAAAAAAATAACATTGGGGTCTTATGGTCAATGCTACCCTATAGGCCAACCCTCAAGGTAGTTCACCATGATGGGACAGAGCCAATTTCTGCAGTATGCACGTATGACATAATTAGCCAGAGAGACAGTCCTTACCAGAAGGGCCTGGAACCAGATAAACAATGAAAATGACGATGATAATTGTCGTGTTAAGAGACTGGTGTCAAAAACATATAGAGCACTTACACAGGACATAGGTGGAAACACCAGCTTAAGATAGGCCGTTGTAATAGACCACCACTCCCTAAAGGGAATTGGATAAAGCATGCCAATGTGTTAAACAAAATATCTAGGAATACCCGTTGTAAACTAGTGCAGCACAATTATCTTCATGTGACTTACTTAACACCACTGAAGGATCTACCCGCAGCGCATGCCTAACTGTCCAAGATGTTTGGAGGATTCAGCAGACTTCCTACATTTGGCATGGTGCTGCCCAGCGATCCAAGATTACCACGTACACTCCAACACTGTATGGGAGGACCAAATTAACAAGTCTATTTGTACAGCTTCCTGGAAAAAAACTACAGCCAAAATGAGTAAAGAAATTCACAAATCCAAAGACACTATTAGGTAAAAGGCAGATTGGAATTAATTGTCTAAACCCACATTCACTTGGACATAAAGCTGGATAAAGGACCTGATGGAATGATCAGTGGTAGACAGCCACACGGAAAAACGATAGACGCAACAAAAATCTGGGTAATGACTTGGGCAAAAATGCTACAAAAACTCATCTACCCACCAAATACTATATCATGAACCCAGTATGAAAAGGAGAAAGAAGCCCCGACAAACAGAAATAAAGAGGGAACACCATTACATGAACAACAAGGTAAGGAAGACAATCAATTTCAAAGAGATACAGCACATAAAGTAGGAGATGACACTACAGCGGATAACCATGTTGGAACCCACACAAGCAAAAGTAGTGACAACGATGAGTACAGTGCGATAAAAACCTGCAAACTAAAGAAAAATGTAAATTCATACATAACACGTCCCCAGCAGAGTTCAGTGGATCATGAGACAAAAACAAAATGTACAAAAGAACGAACACTGACATGAAAGAACATGAAAGTAAAACATACTGAACAAGCTTGTATAAGAAAAAGTGTGTTTAAATAGAGAACTTTGAATAGGTCACTATGGTAAAATGGCACGCTATGAATTGTGTGAGATGTTACAATTAAATAACAAGCATTGGCATAGCCAATAGGTCTCGCCTTTGGGACCCTATAAGTGTTTAGGCAGAGCTATTGACTTTGCCAATGTGTTTAAGCTGTGCTGTAGAGAAGTGTGGCTGCTGTGCAGCATGCTGAAAAGTTGTAATAAAAAAGTGCTAGAAGCATTTTTGTTACCATATATATGACCAAGAAGGCATTATGTCCAACAGAATGAACATATTAAAAAATGTATGTACAATAAAAAAAATTCCTCATTTTTCTTTTGTTCTTGCAATGCTTGTTAAAGTTTTTTTTTGAGGGGGAATAAACAATTGGAGGTTGAAGGTTGTCAACTAGTACCTGTATTATAACACTGGCAGCGGCCAAACGCTAGGGGAGAATTAACAGATGGCAGATTCCGAGAGCAGGCTGAGGTGGTGTTGAGTGATATTGAGGTGGCAATAGTGGTGGTGACTGGTGCTGAGACGATGCTGAGGTGATGCTGAATGATACTTAGGTCTTGCTGAGTGATGATGATGATGTGGTGGTGGTGTACTATTGCAAAGGCGATGCTGAGTGATACTGATGTGGTGTTGAGTGATGTTGTGGTGGTGGTGCGGAGTGATGTTGTGGTGGTGGTGCTGAGTGATGTTGTGGTGGTGCTGAGTGATGTTGTGGTGGTGCTGAGTGATGTTGTGGTGGTGCTGAGTGATGTTGTGGTGGTGCTGAGTGATGTTGTGGTGGTGCTGAGTGATGTTGTGGTGCTGAGTGATGCTGTGGTGGCGCTGAGTCAGTGAGAGAGAGTCAGTGAGAGAGAGTCAGTGAGAGAGAGTCAGTGAGAGAGAGTCAGTGAGAGAGAGTCAGTAAGAGAGAGTCAGTAAGAGAGTGTCTGTGAGAGTGTCTTCTGTGAGAGAGTGTCTTCTGTGAGAGAGTGTGTGAGAGTGTCTGTGAGAGAGTGTCTTTGAGAGAGAGTGTCGTGTGAGAGAGCGTCTGTGTGAGAGAGTGTCTGTGAGAGAGTGTCTGTGTGAGAGAGTGTCTGTGTGAGAGAGTGTCTGTGTGAGAGAGTGTCTGTGTGAGAGAGTGTCTGTGTGAGAGAGTGTCTGTGTGAGAGAGTGTCTGTGTGAGAGAGTGTCGTGTGAGAGAGCGTCTGTGTGAGAGAGCGTCTGTGTGAGAGCGCCTGTGTGAGAGCGCCTGTGTGAGAGCGTCTGTGTGAGAGCGTCTGTGTGAGAGCGTCTGTGTGAGAGCGTCTGTGTGAGAGCGTCTGTGTGAGAGCGTCTGTGTGAGAGCGTCTGTGTGAGAGAGTGTCTGTGAGAGAGTGTCTGTGAGAGAGTGTCTGTGTGAGAGAGTGTCTGTGTGAGAGAGTGTCTGTGCGAGAGAGTGTCTGTGCGAGAGAGTGTCTGTGCGAGAGAGTGTCTGTGCGTGAGAGTGTCTGTGTGTGAGAGAGTGCGAGAGTGTGTGCGAGAGTGTGTGCGAGAGTGTGTGCGAGAGTGTGTGCGAGAGAGTCTGCACGAGAGAGTGTCTGTGCAAGAGTGTCTGTGCAAGAGTGTCTGTGAGAGAGACAGTGTCTGTGAGAGAGACAGTGTCTGTGAGAGAGACAGTGTCTGTGAGAGAGAGTGTCTGTGAGAGAGAGTGTCTGTGAGAGAGAGTGTCTGTGAGAGAGAGTGTCTGTGAGAGAGACAGTGTCTGTGAGAGAGAGAGTGTGTGTGCGAGAGTGCGTGCGAGAGAGTGCGTGCGAGAGAGTGCGTGCGAGAGAGTGCGTGCGAGAGAGTGCGTGCGAGAGTGTGTGCGAGAGAGTCTGTGAGTGAGAGTCTGTGAGTGAGAGTCTGTGAGTGAGAGTCTGTGAGTGAGAGTCTGAGTGAGTGTGAGTGTCTGTGAGTGAGTCTGTGAGTGAGTGAGTCTGTGAGTGAGAGTCTGTGAGAGAGTGGCTGTGAGAGTGTCTGTGAGAGAGTGGTGTAGAAGAGAGGTAGAGGGGTAGAAGAGAGGAAGGGATATATAGGCAAATGAAAAGGAAGCCATCGACTTCAGGAATGTGAAAGAAAGCTCTCGTATCTTGAAAGCTGATGACCCATGACGAGAGAGGAAAGCCATATGGCGCCTCTGCTCGTGAGCACGCGCGTATCCGCAAGCTCTAGGCCACAGTGGTAGAATTTTCTGAAGCCCTTACTAAAAGTCTCACCAGTGCAGCGCATGCGTTGGCTCAGGCGAGACCTAAAAAGGTAAGGAAAAAAAGATAGTTCACCACAATATAATGGCTCAAGGCTTTGGGGACCTCGTTCGAAGGATTAGATTAGGTTTGTAAACAGACTGCCAATGGGGCAAAAGTAGCAGGCAGAACAAACCAAAGTTTCACCTTGCATACGGTGGTGTTCAAGGATTTTAACATTCGTGTGCATCAGTAGTTATGGGGTCACCAAAAGTGTAGTTGCACTCGGAGTAAGGGTGGGCATTGTCCACTCATAGCAGGCTGAATGGTAGTGGTCATAGTTCATAAGCATAGTCCTTTGGCGTGCATCCCTATGGGAGGCTGCCTACTAGCTCCCCTTTTAAACAGCACCCAAGTACAATATAAGTGGAGTGCCCTGCCTATACTCATGTGCAGCTAGTAATCATGCTAAGTGTGCATGTTTCTCTGTGTAATCGAGTAAACTGAAATCATCATTTTGGACAACATGTATGGCTGCACATGGTGTTGGTCCCTCTGCAGGCCACCTATTATCTATATGCAACATCAGTGCTCAGGTTCTCACTTTGAAACCAGTGAGGTGGGAGTAGGCAAGGAATTGCCATCTCATCCTTTTGTTCACTATTGGTTCCCCTGAATCAGTACAGCTCACCTCTACCACTCTTCTAATGTCTCAGGCTGTCACCTAGCAATGGCGGCCTTTTCTTGGGCTCTTTCTGGGACAGACTTACTTCCCCACTGTGACCAAACTTGCATCACTTTGGACTCCCTGCTCTAGACACTAAGAAGAAATATGCAAATGAAAAAAACCAACTTGAATAAAGCAGAACTTGCGGCAAGGGTGCAAAATCCAAGCCAATCAAAGCTGTACAAATACTGGCCTGCTTGAGCAATTCACTTGTACACCATCTGGAAATCGAAGAGAGTCACTGATCGAACTTCTGCTGGGTTGCGATCTTGTCACTAAGCTGCAGAAGCCTAGGTGAACTCGGGTGAGCGGTGGAAGAAAGTTCAAATTAAATTCAGACTCCAAGAACTGTTAATGTATGGCAAACTTCAGGGCGCAATAAAGTCGTGCCACACAGAAACAGCTTGGTTAAAAAAGCGGATGCTAAATTTAGGGGTAAAAGGATTAGTGGAGCAGATCTATAGGTCTACATATATTGCTATATATGTACACACCAGTTGGCAGTTATTGTTAGGACTAACGTTGCCATAGGAAGAGCATCTTTGGCATCGCTTGACGAATCATTACGAAATTTTCAAAACGTATACTTTAGTCAGTTTAGCTTCTCTGTTGACAGTTTCCGGCTGATCCGTCAAGAGGGTCGCAAAACACTTTTTCCACATTTTAGGTCTATAGGGATTTCGCTTTTTCTTTTCTTTTACACTACAGCCCGAACAGCTAAACGGAATGACACCATATTTGGCAGAAAGCTAGGTTTGGTTACGCAGATCACGCCTTCAGTTATTTGGTGTAAGTAGTTTTAGAGACATTAAAGGTAAAAAAAAAAAATAGCAATAAAGGGGATGCGGACACCCAGCAGAATGCCCGGTGGAGGATCCAGAGGGGAAAGGAAGGCCCTGATTGGCTAGCGGTCGACGGAATTAAAAGTTGTACCTGCCGTTTTGCCATGTTGGATTGGCTGGGAGCGGCGAAAATACACTGTAAAAGACATACAGGGGGTCAGGATACAGGTTCCTGACATAATAGGTCACACAGACGGGTCCCTGAGGGACCCCTTATGAGTCCAACATTGCGTATTATTTTTTTTCAACAAAACTTACAACCAGTGGATCCTTGGAAGATTTAAGCTGCAGTAAAAAAATAAAAAAACAACAAAAAACCGAATTTCACTGATAAAAACAAAGGTTACAGGGTCTTTATAGTTAGGCAGATATTTTACCCATAAAGAACCATATAAATTCAGCAGTTATACTGCTTATAGTAGACTTATTTGAAGAAACTATAACTCCTGCCATTTTAAAACTTAAGGCAACGAGTCAGTTTCTTAACATAAGTACAACTATAACTGCTGAAATTCTATGGTTTTGTAGGGATAAAACATCAGCCTAAATATAAAGAACCCTTACGTTTTGGTGATATCAATATATATATATATATATATATATTTATACACACACATACATATATACATACACATATATATCAATCATGCTCCAAGCCACCCCCGGATCCACTACACTCGCGGGCGGATGCTCCCATTACTTGAAAGTGAGCTCCCGGTCGCAAAATTGCTCCATTTCTTCCAGGAAAAGTCAGCGATGTCACAAGTGTATATGCGTGTGTGTGTGTATATGTCTAAGCCGGAAGAAGAAGTCTCTGTGAGGAGAAAGGTGCGGCAGCCTGCGGCCAGTGGAAAACAATTAACCGATGGTGACAAAGCAGGGGAACTTGTATCGGAGGACGCGTGCAGAACCAACGAAACCACATCAGGTAGGAGAATCCTTCAGTACCCAGAGGTGTGCTTAGTACAGGCACTGCCAGTAGACAGTTACCTATACGTTGACATATCAGCTTAAGCAATGTCTGCCGACATGCTACGAAGCAGGGACGAGGCAGCAGACAGGATGTTCACTGAAACCCCAAGATCAGAATTGCACGCACAAGCGAGTGGTGGCGAAGTTAGAAGGGGTCTGTGACGAGGAGCCGGGTGGTGGACCCGCTTCATCAGACTTGATACATGGCCGATTGCCAACCTTACCTTTCTCCTTGTCCGCGCCTCTATTTTCAGACCCAGTCTTATGAAACTGAGTGGCACGGTCCCTTTAAGACTCTACCGTCGTCCGCTCCCTTGGCCAATTATGTGGGGTGGTCAGCTGACCTAGTCTCCTACAAAGCAGAAGAGACAGAACGTCTGGGGTGATCGCCTGGAGGATCCTCGACACGGACACCGGAGCTGCCTAGAGGAGGACGGGACATCAAGACATTCTTCGTTTGCCCGGGGCTCGCAAAACTGACGATTGCCGCTGACCCAGAGGAGAAGAACCCAGAAGCCGGACGAAGTGGGACACCCAGTGTTAGAAATGAGGGGGCTCTGGTTGACGCAGGTGTGAACCCACAACAAGCAGGGACCCTTTACTTCTTGTCAGGGCGAAGGATGACTCCCCAGAATAACCCCTGCTCACCCTCTAGGTGCGTGGCGCGAGCAGTCTAGGCTAAGTCTCAGGCGTACACGGTTAAGCAAATGCAATTACACATACAGTAAACCCCTTGCATGCACCACAAATGGACACCAATCAGGAAGTATATAAAAATAAGCTTTTATGTAGATTCAGCAGATTCAAATACAAGGCCCAGTAACGTTGAACTGATGGGGCCACAATTCTTGGAAATACGGTAAAGTTCTCTTTGTTTTACGTAAAGTTCTTTAGGCGGGCACAAGGTAACTGTAGGCCTCAGCGTACTTTGTGCTGAGGCAGCGCCCCGGAAGCACACAGCAGATGACAGGGAAATAAGAACGTTGCGGACCCTGGATCCGATGCGAGCTCGCGGTCGAGTTCGTAAGTACAGTACCTTGTTTCTTGACGCAAAGGCGGGTGCGGGATTTCAGCGGCTCTTCGACAGAAGAGCGAGGCGGCGTCCGGGGCTCCCACACTTCACGAGGGTGTCTGATCCTCAGGCTCACGACAAGAGCGGGGTGTTGTAGGTGGCGGGTGAACAAAGCGGGGCAGCCGGGCACGCAGATGCGTCCGGGCCGTCCGAGGCTTGGAGATGCTCACACGCCGATTCCGGCGGGAGGGTGAAGGTGCACAGCGAGCCTCCACGAGCGAGGTGACGGGGCAGCCCTGCACAGCGTAGGGGGAGCGGCTCCGATCGAGCGAGGCTCTTCCCAAGGCGGGGGCGGCTAAGCAGTCCTGGTCACGGCTCAGGGAGGGACTGGGCACGAGGGTCACAGCTCCGGCGAGGGAAAGGACACCACAGTCCAGCAGCAGGCGAGTGAAGATCAGGTAGAGCCCAATGGTCCTGGGGCTCAGTTCAGGGGGCAAGCTCAGTTCCAAGCCCTTGGAGATCGTTTTGGAAAAGCACAAGTCTTGAAAGTAAAAGTAAAGTAAAGTTTTCAGCAACAGTTTCTCTTCTCTCCTTTGGCAGCAAGGTCACCACTGCAGGCCAATCCCCCAGGATAGGGACAGTCTTCCTCCTACAGCTTTCCCGGTGCCTCCTCCTCAGGCAGAGATTCTTCTTGGTCAAAAGCGGATCTAGTTTCTTAGGAGCAGGGCTCCTCCATTTATACCACAAATCTTTTGTTCTCCCAGGCCAGGGGGGCCCTTGCCTAGTTCAGTCCGGTTTCTGAGCACTTTGTTTACGTGATGCAGGCTTCTTCTTTCAGAGTGCAGGGCAGAGTCATCAGACGCTCCACAGGGGGTGGAGCCGGCATCGAGGTAGCGGAGCACTGTCCTATTCAGAACCTAGGAGCACTGCTCCCACCCATCTACCTGTCGATCGTCCTATTCATACCAGGCTACCTGGCCCTGCCCATCTGGGTTCCCCCAGCCCTGTCACTCACACCAGCCAGACATCAGATACACATCACGCAGAGGCGGCTGAAATGTTTAGGCAAGCAAAGGCCGACTTTCTAAAAGCGGCATTTGCAAACCCGGAATATTAAAATAAACCTTGCGAAAAGATGTACCTTATTATTCCGAGTTCAGGCATACTAAACTCGATCTTCTACCATGTTCCCTGGGTCGGTTAGGATCATAGGGTGTAATAATCCAGGCCGCCCATACTGGCCTATGAGAACAGGGTAGCCTTGCAGTAGTGAACAACAAGATGGCGGTAATTCACTACTAGGACATGCCACGCATCCGGGCTTGTCCTACCTTAGGCTTACAACGCACCCTGCCCGTGGGCCTACCAGAGGGGTGACTAACATGCAGCTAAGGGAAGGTTTTAGGGACTGGCAAGTGTGGGCACTTGCCGGTCAGCATGTCAGTACCAGACTGCACGCAGGTTCTGCGGTGGCAGACCTCAGACATATTTTACCGGCCGCTCCTGTGGGTGGCACAACCAGTGCTGCAAGCCCACCAGCGGTGTTCGCATTTACATGCCCTGGCGCCCCTGGCGCACTTTACTGGGGTCTGACAGTAAATCAAACAATCCAATCATGGAATCCAACCAACATATACAATTTACATAGGGAGCACTCGCACCGCGACACTGGTTGGCAGTGGCACAGCGCGCTGAGCGGCCAACACCATAAAAACACATGAGGCACAGCGACAAAAAGAGGAAGGGAGACTCACGCCAAGGTGCCAGGTCTAACACCCAGCAAAGCAGATGAAAGGAGGAATCCGGACCTTCTCCGGCAACGCATAGTAAGCGGCCACGGCCCAGGAGGGTCGTTGCTCTACAAGGTATGGGGCCAGCTAGGGGCTGTGTGGGGAAGGGGGAGCGGAAAAGTGAAGGGAGGGACAAACTGCGCACAAGGGCAGTTTGAAAACGTCAAGACCTAGTTCCACTCACGGAGCGCGTAAACTCTTAGGAAAAGCGTAATTCACTGGTGTCGGTCGCGTGTGCTCTCCTTCACTCCTCTCCCCTGCTTAATACTCCAGATTACCGAACAACACCCTTAAAGAGATTTTCTTTTTTTCTCTTCCTGTATGTTGGGTGTGGCGATATGGAGAGATCAAGACCTCCTGTACCAGAAAACCGAAAGCTTCTGAGGTTCCTTGCTCCCTGACGTAAGAGAGCAAAGAAGACATACCTGTTTAGAACTTTGACTTGGTCTCCTTCTCCACCGCGCCACAGGGTTCTTCCAATATAAAGGAACTGTATAAAAAGTTGGAAAACCCCATGAAAACAGAACAAGCCAAGTGGTGGGAACACGAGTCTATATCTAAATATTTGGAGGTGGGCAGGATCCCGCGGAGTCTCCGTATCATGATTGCACCGAGTAACAAGAACCCTAATCCCAACATGTTACGGGAGTGGGCGGAAAGTAATTTGGACGCATCAAGAAGGCTTGTGGAAATGTTAGTAAAATATGCCCAAAGCGACAGAATTAACCTGCAGCAACATATAGATCAAATAAATGAACAAATTGAGGCATTAGAAAGCAATGAGATAACAACTAAGGTCGGAGAGGATATGCTACTCAGGCTGAAAAAGGAGGAAGATATAATCAAAAGACGAAAACCCTTTAAATTCCAAAGGGATAAGAATGACTGACAACGGGCAGATATTTACTTTCTCAAGAAAGTATAACGCAGCTAAAGCCACACATAAAGCAGTGAGATTTGCGGCAGGCGCAGGAGTCCTAGCAGCTGCTGGTCGAGAAGTACCGGCAACATTATCCATATCTGACCTCCGTTCAGCTGTGGAATGTGAATCAGAGTCGGAACAAAATACAGGCACAGTAGACAGAGTAGTTCATCATAGACCAAAGTTAACAATAGCCGAGGAATTTAATTTTTATACGGCAGGAAAGGCGCCAAACATTGAGCCCCAGGATTGCAAATCCCAAAACAGAAAGGAGGAATGCAAAACTCCGGGAAAGACGGCAAAGAAGACGCCAACGAGAGAACGCACGCAAATCAGAAATCAGCCAACAACAACTGGAGGCGCAAATGACTTTGAACACAGAAAAAACAAATACAATAATCAATCTGTCAGAAATAAACTTAGACAATACTGAACAGCACCACCTTCCGCTCGGACTGTCATTCTGCCCGGAGAGTAATTTTGACTATCCACAAACAAGGGCTGACATTTATAAATTCATCCGGAAGTTGAAATTAAAAAATGTTTCATCTCCTACAAAGAAGCAAATCAGTAACACAAACGATAGGAGAGGTCTCTCCGGATAGTGTCAGCACCCTGCTAGCCTCTGATGACAGCCTTGTATGCGTCTTACGAGCCCTGCAAAATCACGAGTCCACACAAGAACAAGCATTTACAATGCAATGGTCTCGGCATTGGTAAAGTTAGAGCTATTGGCATTGCTCATGACATTATTTTTGTTTATTTTGTTGTTTTTAAAAGATTTAAAGAAACAGCATTGTTATTTACAATGTCAATAGCTTAATCACTCTCAAATGCTCCTGCAAGGGAAACGCTTTGTGTGCTGTTGCACTTCCCCCCCCCCCCACCCCTCCCACTTGAAGAGCGAGGCGCGCGCTTGTTTAATCTAACGATGTGTATATTCAGAAAGCGCTTACAGGCTGTGAAGTCAAAGAGCTATGAACACCCACCTCTGCGGCCCCCTTCTCTTCCTAAATCCATTGTTTATTTTTTTGCAGATTGATGTAGCGCAACCTCTACCCGAAGGTATTGGATCGCTTTAAATGACCACCAGTTACCTTACACAAAGACACATTCATTTTTTATAAACACGGGAAGATTAAGATATCACAGGATGCTGAACCAAGGCCGACACTCTAACCCTGTGCGTCAGCTCCAAAGTCGGCAGCTCTAGCCCTAAGTCTACGTCCTCTGTTTGAATTATAGGACCCACTGACCTGCCTCTTGACCTCGACCACTTAGGAGACTTTGAAGGCGAATTTGTTTAAGTTCTCATGTGCCCTGATCCATGCGTGAGCAGCTCACCGAGTTCAAGTTTTTCGCTGTGCCTTCTAAGACTTGTAGCCCTACTTGTAACTCATTCTTACAGGAGAATTATAAATCCGAACATGAAACAAAAATACAATCTGGGTAGGATTAACTACCCTCGCAAGGACCAAGGAAACTACACGACCCATCATGCATCTGAGCTCACACATCATGTAAGCAGAACGCGTTGCCCCGAACAGTCAGAGGTTGTTTCCTTTAATCTCCCCCTCACAAGTACTCCCAAACGTTCCCTTCCCACCACAGCCGCACCACAATCGCTAATATTATTTCCCAATTACCCTAGCTGCTCACTGCATCACATTGTTTTGCAACTACCAGCGGTAGGAATATAAACATATGACATACAGCAGGTTAAACACGGATTTCTTCTTCCGAATATTCGTTAGCCCAATTGCTCGGGAATGAACAGTGACAGTACCTGCTTCATTGAGGCAGACAAACACAAAAGAATAGACATTTTTTTCTTTAAAAAAAAAAAGCCCTATAAAACTAAAGCATGTTTCGTAGGTTTAATCATTTAATTTAAGAGCCCGTAGGAATGTCACGGCCGCCCCGTAATAAAGCAGGTTTATTCATTCTTGCACATCGACAGCAAGTGATTAAAGAGACCGCATCCCTCCAATAGGGAGAGCAGACGCTAACCTCCAGGGGACAAAGGGACATTTCCTTTATTGAGCCGCTTTCACGGCAAATGCTGAGCAATCGCAGTGCTAGGGGTCCGGATGAAAGGATAACAATTGTTGCTTGTCGTCTAATTGAGACCGCTGCCGGTTTACGCAGCTGTGAGCGGACAAAGGATCCGCGGCCCCGTTATCTCCTCTGCAGCCCAGCTGAGGCGCTTCTATGCGCGGGGAATGCTGGCTCAGTCAACAGACCCCGGTCACCTGGGTCACAGGTAGCAAGGTCAGCGAAGGACTCTGGGCGCGCGCGCAAACACACTCACTCCTCAGACCGGAGCTCAGTCTGAAAAGTGAACCATGGCATGTACGCACTCACGCAGACTTGAGGTCAGTCCGTAATATTAATGATGGCAATGAACGCACTCACTCATACTTGAGGTCAGTCTGTAATATTAACCATGAAAATGTACACACACAGGCCTAAGTGCAGTCAGTCAGTCAATTTAACTTTATTTAGTTTGTTACAACCACAAAAGTGTACATTACATCTATTTCATCTGTTAAAATACATATATAAAATATATCACATATTCAACATAACTAAAATAATCCATATCCTGTTTTTTTTTTTTTTTTTTGAATTTACAAAATATTCTAAAATTAATAAAACCGGGTGATTCATACGTTTGTACCTTTACATCCAATATTTCCGATAGATCAAATACAGGGCTGATGTCTTTTAGTTGCGCCATCTCATAACGACGTGGGCGTAGAATTTCCTTTCGTAAATCTAAAAATTTCATACAATCCAATAAAATATGTACAATATCACAGGGGGTCCCCAAAGTGCAAGTGCATTTCCCACTATGATCTATCATGAGATTTTTCACCCCATTATTCATATAACAGGGATTTATCCCCATTCGCACTTTTAGGACCTCACGTCGTAAATAGTGACTTGGTAACCTATCAATAGAAGGATAATGTTTATCCTTTTCCCAAGCCAAGGTCATATAGGATACTGAAGTTTTTCGTGAGAGATACTCCCGGTCATGTATACATGACGTGTCAAAGCCCAATGACCTGAGTTCTTTCTTATCTATTCTGGGATAGCCTAGCTGCGGATCCAGCGTTAAACCCAGTATTCCATATGCTTCCTTTATTGCGGTTTTTGCCTCTTTTGCCCAGGACAGCTCACTCGTGGCAATTTCAGCTTTACACCACTGGGAAACTTTATGAGACTCCTCTGCCCCTAAGCGCTGCCAGAAGCGTATTAGTGCCATACAGGCTGTTATGGCCCAAGAGGTAATTCCCAGCTCAAGCCTTGCTGCTTGTACCATCGATGATTTTGGCAGCGAAAACAAGCTTTTTAGGATATTACCCTCTTCTTTATCCCAGCTGGATTTTCCGCTTAAGTATAGTACTTCTATCCCATTCAGGAATTGTGGCAGAACCATTGCTATATAGGCCTTTATAGCCGGCCTATCCCACATCTCACCATAAACGCTATTAAATCTTTTTAGGCCCTTCACAGAGGCCGCTGCCCGCATTTTTAGCGCTTCCAGATGAGTATTCCATTTTAGATTACTCTTAAACCATATTCCTAAATATCTATACTCCATAACTCTCTCGAGGCGTTCTATACCAAGATTCCATAGAAACTTTGTTTTATTCTTCCCAAAGCATAACATTTTTGTCTTCTCCATATTCTCTGGTCCATAATCACCAGGTCATCTGCATATAATAAACAGGGTACATGATTCCCTCCCAGTTTCGGGCTAGCCCCTCTAACCTCTCTTAATTTTTGAGGTAAATCCGCTATGAACAGGGAAAAAAGTAGCGGGGCTAGTACACACCCCAGCCTCAATCCATTTCCAATTTGTATCCTTCCTGACAGACCTCCCTCCTTATCCAAAATTATCTGGGCCCAATTTTCAATGTGTAAGGTTTGGATCAGGGCCAAAAGGTCATCCTGTATTTTATATCCTTTGGATCAGGGCCAAAAGGTCATCCTGTATTTTATATCCTATCAGGGTTGTCCACAACTGCTCTCTGACCACAAGATCAAAAGCCGCGCGGAAGTCCACAAAGCAGCAGAATAAATTACCCCTCTGTTCTATCGACTTCCGCGCTATGGCCCAGAGAGCAAAACAATGGTCCACCGTCGAGTGTCCTTCTCTAAATCCTCCCTGTTCTGGGGGTACTATCTGATTGTCATATGCCCAACCCTTTAACATACCTAGGATTACTTTGGAGAATACTTTTTCGCCTATATCCAGGAGGTTTATCAAGCTGTAGTTTTTTGGATCTTTTACATCGCCTTTTTTATGTATTGGCCTAATTATCGCCCCTTTCCAGCTATCTGGGAGAATTCCTGTAATTAATATCCTCTGAAACATCTTTGAAAAGAACTCGGCCCACCACTCTGAGTTCGTTTTTATAACAACTGCTGGTAAGTTGTCAGGAAGGACCTGCTGCTCGTGTTAATTTTAAATTTGATATAATACTCTTAATATGATCAGTGGAGAAGTTCTCTTTCACATCTTCCCTGGCCAATTATTTAATACTATTTCCTCTTTCCTTGGCCATTTACCATAGATTTCTTCAAGGTGACTTTCCCACTTATCTTCCAGAACCGAACACTGTAGGATCCCTACAACTTTTCCCATACATTCTTGTATCATTTTCCAGAAGCCTTTGACATTTTTATCTTCAATTGCCTCCAATAAATTCATCCAGCATCTATCTTTTTAGGATTTTTTTTTTCTCTGATGGTTGCCTTATATTTCATCCTCAATTCCTTAAGTTCATGCAATAATGCATCATTATAAGTATTTCTTAGGCATCTTTCTTTCTGCCTAATAGCGGCTTTTATTTTTCGGCAGTCATCATCAAACCATGGTTTATTGTTTGAGGGTACTTTTGGTCTATTGTGTGGCCCATTGTTACCCAGTTTAATATTAATCCTAAGGCAATCTACTAGTTGCCTTATCATATCCTCATACCAGGATAGATCCTCTCCTGCTGGTCGCTTTTCTATTTCCACTAGTAATTGGAGTGCACTCAATTTCCTTATATGGTCATCACTAATCCTAGTTGTCAGCCGCTTCGGGTATTCCACGTCTACTTGTAACACTTTTTGCCTCTGCGGGCCCCTGTTTACTTGTAGTTCTATCATCAGTGGGTAGTGGTCACTACCATCTGCCCTCCCTACTTCAAAGTGTTTGATTAGATGAAAGCTCCATGCCTGAATAAATGCATAATCTATGGGGCACTTTTGCTGCCCTATTTTAAAGGTACGCTTTGCAGGCCGATCCGGTTCCTTTCTTCCATTTATGCAGAAAAGACCCATACCCCCCAGCAGTTTACCCAGCTCCATATCTTGGTTTGAGCTACCACACCTAGGGAACTTAGCAAACTCTATGTTATATACTCTTAGCAACTCCCTCTGCTAAGAGTCTGTTTTTTGGGGGTCTAGTCTGTGGTTAAAGTCACCCAATAACAATAACACATCTCTTGGGTATGTATCTTGTAAAGTCTCCAAGTCCTTTTTCAATCGTTCCAGATCTGCTTTATACTCTTTTTTTATTCTGCCTTTACATATATACACATTTACCATGCATAAACCTTCCCCCTCTGCATTATTATTCAATAACAACACTCTGCTGCCTAAAGCCCAGTTACACTTAAGTTCGAGTGGTTCTATACGTGTCGCTATCCTTGTTGAGACCTATGTTATCTGACCTCCTGATGGTCTCCCAAATCTATTCTTTTTTTCCAAGCTTTACATGGTATGTGAAGCCTTTCATAACAAGGGTTTCGTCGCACAGCCAAGTCTCCTGTAGACAGGCAATATCGGTCTTCCTTAGAATATCTTCAAAGTTTTCGTGATCACATATTCTCTTATATCCATTAACATTCCAAGACATTATGGCTAGACTGTGCAACGACCCCCGTTCCTAATCAACTTCACTCAAATCCCCAACTTCTTCTTCATCATCCGTATATATAATCTCTCCAAGTCCATTTCCTACCCAGGCGTCTACCTCATCCCGCCCTAAATTTTTAGGGGTTATAGTGATTTCGAGTGTTTCTTTCATATCCCGACCTATGCTAATCATTTTTATTTGCCTTTCTCCCAACCCTGCATGATTCCTAAGGAGAGGTTTCTCTTTTTTATCACTCAGCACATCCTCTCTTTTTACTATCCTTATTCCTTCTCTTTGCATCTCGGCTTCTGCCTTTTCCAGCGCTACTTTTATTAGTGCTGAGTGGAGTAAAACCTTTGTTAGTCTGCACTATGCGTTATGAAAATGTGTGTACTCACTCTGGCCTGCGCTCAGTTTCTAGTATTAACAATGGAAATGTACACACTCATTCAGACCTGAAGTCAGTCTCTTGAATGAACTCCGAGAATGTACGCACTCAATCAAGCCTGAGCTCCGCCTCTAATATTGGCTGTAGTAATGTACGCACCCACCCAAACCGTAGCTCAGTCTGTAATCTTAACTACGGAAATGCACTCACTCAGACCCGTGCTCAGACTGTAACATGCGCTATGGGCACGTGTGTACTCACCCATTCACGACTGTGCTCTTGATCGAGGATAGGGCAGCGAGAGCCATGAACACCGCCGCAGCGAGAGCCATGAACACCGCCGCCTTTCTCCGAGGTCAAGCAGAAATGCCTCGGAGAAACGCAGCGGCGTTTTTGGATTCGGGGGCGTGTCTTTTCTTTCTCTCCTCTTGCCATTGGCTGGAATGTTTACATTCCAGAGGAGAGAAAGAATAAAAAAAACAAGCCCCCGAATCCGAAAAAGACGGGGCTTGTTTGGAGAGACAATTCTCTTCTCCAATGGCTGACCAGTATTTCAGAGGCCAGCCAATGGAGAAGAGGTAAAAAAAAGGGGCGGGTTAAAGCCCCACTCCTAAACATTAAATCTCGGAGCGAGACTGCGCAAGCGCAGCCTTCGAGCCGAGACCTAAAAAGATCCATAGAACACCTCTTTTTTTTAGTTCAACGCTAATCTACGTGTCCTTTTGGTATTTCAAGACAAAGCTGCTTGTGGAGTCAAGCTGCAACTTCCAAACCCATCATAAAATTCAAAACTTGGAAGGAAATCAATGGCTATAAAACATAAATCACACGCCCACTACAGAAACGGGCCTTTTCAAGTGGTGGGATTTGTTCAGCAGTCGGAGCCTCCTCCGGGCCGGAGGCCCCCGAGGCTTGACCCCGTGGTGTCTGCTGGGGTGACACGTCTACAGATCTGGCCCCATAGCAACTCGAACCCCACCCGCCCCATCTTATACCGGCATACCCTCCTCCTGCAAACCGGAAACTGTTGTGCAGAGCTTGCAGAACGCGTGCAACACCCCATGTACTGCAGGCAACGTGTAGCGCTGTATTGTATACGTCACATTTAGAGCATATATATCTCTTTACAGAAGGGAGACCCCATCGAACTATTTCACATTGTGGCATTAACCTTGCAAAAAAAATCAATGCATTGGTGCGCAGATCGAACGTCACAAGTTTCAGCAACTTCGAAATGAGAAACCGAAGGTGGGACCAGTTCTGAGAGTTTTAGAGTTCGGCCTGAGAGCCTGGGCAGGCCTGGCACCTGTGCCAGGCCGACGAAAGGCGGTTCATCCCCTGATAACAGATTTAGTTGCCATGCAGAAACTTTGACGGTTTCTCTTCCAAAGCTCGCGTGAATTCCTACAGAAGGCCTTTTCTTGCTCCAGTCGGATATCTCACGGTGCCATTTTATTTGAGGGGGTGCCGTGCCACGCTCCTCCGCCTCGTCTATAACCCCTTGAGCGGTCAATGGTGCTCTGTTCTTGAATTGGTCGCATTGTCTGTCCTAGCATCCGATATGCGATGTCTGTGTGGGTCTATCTTCATCAACAACTTCGGCTGCCGTGCACTAAGGCCCCAGAGTAGTCGGGTTTAGCTGCCACGTATGGTGTCTGTGTGTGTTTTTTTTTTTCTTTTTTTTTTTATCAAACCGCAGTGATGTCCTTAACAGGACGCTCTTCCATATAACGCTTTAGTAGCCAGACAACAAGTCTGCAGCACTTGTATACACTTCTTTATCCTAAAAGTCTCATCACCTATAAACCGCTAAATCTTGTCTCATACACACTGCATCTGCCATCTGTAACCCCATAGTTTTCCTGTATTACGCCTCCTTTTACAAGTCGCATGCCTGCGGTTTTCTAAAATATGCTTTTAGTTTTAGAAACGGCCTTAATCCGTTTTGCGAGAAGTTTGCCCGCTTGGAGACCTCTTTGCATCCGTGCGGCGTTTGCTTTTCTATGAATTGCTGTGGTCGCTATCGCGTATATCCTCCATGGCTATAAAGCGCTTTGCAGCCGCGCACTAGGCGCGTTCCTATAACCCGCGGGTGGGGCACCGGGATAGAGGCTCCTACCTGGAGTCAAACTTCTTGCTGTCCTTGAAGGTGCCGTTGTAGTGGTAGCAGATGAAGTCTCCGATCTGCACCTCCCGCGGGCAGACCTTGGGCACGTTGTAGCGGTCTATGAGCACGTCCTCCGGGGCCCCCCAGCGCGTGCAGGGCGGCCAGGCTGAGGAGCAGCGGCAGCAGCGGGGCGCACAGCATAGGGGCAGTGGTGGGTGGCTGGGGGAGGGGGCGCTACTGAAAGGTTCCGGGTCTGGAGGGGCTGCGAGCTCTTATGGAGAGTGGGAGGGTGGCCTGTGCGCTACTACTCCGCCCTGCTGCTGTGGCTCCTCCAGTCTCACTCCCACCCTGGAGCATATCTAAGAATTCTGCATACGTGTAAAGTGGGCGTCGGGCTGCTGGTGATGCAGACATTTAGCTGCCCTGCGTCTTGGGAGGGGCGGGGAGGACCAGAAAAGGAAACAGTCTGTAAAGTTAAGACCATCTAGTCTCGCGCGGGTCGAGAGCCTTAAAAACTCCAAGATTGCAGGATGTCCAGTTTATTATCTTTTGCAAGAATTAAAGAAAGGATTTGTTGTAGGAAACTAGGACGGCCTGAGAGGTGCTCTCGAGCTGGAAGGGGGTTTTAAATAGGTCTGCTCCCGGGTCCTAAATCCCGCCTCTAATATTGGCTGTAGTAATGTACGCACCCACCCAAACCTTAGCTCAGTCTGTAATCTTAACTATGGAAATGCACTCACTCAGACCCGTGCTCAGACTGTAAATTGCGCTATGGGCACGTGTGTACTCGGCCATTCACGACTGTGCTCTCGATCGAGGATAGGGCAGCGAGAGCCATGAACACCGCCGCAGCGCGCCGCCTTTCTCCGAGGTCAAGCAGAAATGCCTCGGAGAAACGAAGCGGCGTTTTCGTATTCGGGGGCGTGTTTCTTTCTCTCCTCTTGCCATTGGCTGGAATGTTTACATTCCAGAGGAGACAAAGATTCGAAAAAACATGCCCCCGAATCCGAAAAAGACGGGGCTTGTTTGGAGAGACAAACCTCTTCTCCAATGGCTGACCAGCATTTAAGAGGACAGCCAATGGAGACGAGGTTAAAAAAAAAGGGGCGGGTTAAAGCCCCACTCCGAAACATTAAATCTCGGAGCGAGACTGCGAAAGCGCAGCCTTCGAGCCGAAACCTAAAAACCAGGGTCTACGCAAATTGTAATGGAACAACAACAAATAAATGTCTCTGCAACTTTAAATACAGGATTTAAAGCGAAATCCAAGTTTATACCAATCTTGCCAAGGGATTCAATTGATATCTTTAACGAGCAGATAACGGCTGAGGTGAAGATGCTAAATTACAAGACCCAAGCACTCTCTAAAAACATAGTGCACAGCAGCACAAATATCACCAACTCAAAGAAACTTCAAAATAACGATTCTATTGTCATAAGGAACTTCGATAAAGGGGGCAACGTGGTGATATGGCCCAAAACCCAATATATGGAGGAAGCTATGTTGCAACTAAACAATCGCAATTGTTACAAATTGAGCAACAAATAAGTTATCACGGTCATACAAAATGACTTGTTTGCTAAGCTTCTGGCCTGGAAAAGTGCAGGACTGCTCAGCCAGGAGGAGTACAAATTGTTGAAAAATGACTATCCAACTATGCCAGTTATATATTTTATCCCTAAAGTGCATAAAGACGTTTTAAAACCTCCAGGAAGACCGATAATTTCGGCAAAACAGAGCTTGCTGGAGAATGTGTTCATTTACATTGATTTCTTTCTCCAGGAACATGTTTGAGCCCTACAATCTTTTATTTAGGACACTGACTTTTTAAAACAGGTCTATAACTGTCAGTGGCAAGATGACTATCTGTTAATGACATTAGATGTATCTAACCTATACACCTGTATACATCACAAAGATGGTGTCCGAGGTATGGAACACTTTCTGGGTACTATAGCTATTCGATTTGATCAACATAACAAAATGCTTATCAGCTTGATAAAATTTTGCCTAGAAAATAATTATTTCATGTTCCAACAACAAGTTTACCAGCAAATAAGAGGGGTGGCAATGGGGGCAAGCTTTTCTCCAAGCAATGCTTGCCTCCATATGGGATGGTGGGAAGAAATGATTTTAAATACCATCTATGCTATAACCCTGGAAGATCATGTAGTTAAATGGATAAGGTATATAGATGACCTTTTTGTGATTTGGAGAGGCAGCAGACAGAGAGCAATTGATTTTGTCACATTAACAACAATAATATTAACTTGCATTTTACTCATGACATCAGTGACACCTCAGTATGTTTCGTAGATGTGGAGGTCTTTGTCGCCAATGGCCAACTTGAGACTAAACTACACCGCAAACTGACAGCAGGAAACACTATCATGCATGCATCAAGCTTCCACTCTAAGCATACTATACACAGCAGACCATATGGTGAAATGCTTAGGGTGCGAAGGATATGCAGCAGAGATAGTGATCTGATTAATGCACAAGCAGAATGTAAGTCACGCTTTCTAGCCCGAGGTTATTCCGAGAAAACAATCAACACAGCCATGTCTACAACCAAGGAATTATGTCGAAATGACTTGCTATTTAAACCATCAGACAGAAAGAGCAAAAGAAAACAAAACAACAACATAATGCCAGAAACCACGAGCACAAGGCTAATCCTGACGTATAATAAACAGAGGAACAACCCATGCAGGATTATTAAGAGAAACTGGCACTTAGTGCTGAATGATCCTGTTGTGGGCGATACACTTCCACAAAGTCCAATAATAACTTTTAGGAAGGCTCCGTCCACTAGTGATTTCCTGCTGAGCAGTAGCCCGGAAATAACTTCAGGGTCTGGCTGGCTGTCAAGAGGGAAAGGGTTCATCAGGCGTTCCTCATGCTGGGCGTGCAACTTTGGGATTAACAAAATGTCCTACTTCACGCATTTAGGGACAAGCCTACTAAAATCGAGAAACTTATCACTTGTAGAACTGAATTTGCCATCTATGTGCTGGAGTGCTCTTGTGGACTGCGATGCGTGGGCAACACAAAACTGCAGGTTCACAAGTGGATTCTCCAGCACCTAAGGGCCATTGCAAATTCGGATTCTACATATCCGGTGGCTTGCCACTTCAGGGAAGTCCACAGTAACAACTTAGATCAGTTAAAATATTTTGTGCTGGACTTGGTCCCACATTTAAGACGAGGTAGTGACAGGGAGGCAGTTCTCAGAAAGCTGGAGACCCGGTACATCCTGGAGTTAGATAGCAAAAGCCCACAAGCGTTAAATACAACTGAGGACCTATACACAAAGCTAGACTAGTCTTTCATTTGTAAGTTTAGAACGAGTTTGTAAGTGAGAATCCTGTAATATCATGTATGCACATTTTATATGAAATCGCTGCACTCCACAATCCCTGTATATAACCTCCCATCGCGGTTCTTGGAATCATTTTTTCCAAGAACCAGCATTCTGCACACTGGTACTTTTTATGCAAATTTTGCACTTTAGGGTAACACCAGGGGTAAGTGTTTAGCACTTTCATTTTCAAATTATGCACTTAATCTCAGCAGAGAAGAACTGCCCACCGAGGCGGTATCAATTAGGCATTGGTGATTTTGGAATATATTTATTGAACGTGTAAACACCAGAAATATAGCACAGGAACCATGATATGAAGGATTGGGCAATAAGCATGTATTAAACTGCAGTTGCGATTCAATAGGGTTCTTTTATGTGCTTTTACATGTTCTTAATGTGTCTTTTTTATGGATTGTATTTATACAGATAGTATATTTATTAAGCACACTGATCAAGATTGTGTCCTGTTTGAAAAATGCAAATTTGCTATTTAGTATCGTGACGTGAAAACAGCATGTTAGTCTGTTTTCCATACTGTTTATGCACTTAGCACTTTAAATATGAGTAGGGTTCGTTGACGCGTCATGTGATCAAGGCCTGTGAAGGCCGAAACGCGTCATGGCGGCAAAGCTGAACTTTGAAAAATAAATAAATGGCACCAAGGAAGTGGAGTCCGTTCCTGTTTTGTTCCAAGCATTCAAGGAGCTTTAAAAACAAGGTTACGCTTGATATTTGAGATATATATATACATATTCTCTACTGGCAGTCGCCAGTAGATAGTTATAGTTAGGAGCTAGTTTCCATAGGAAAAGCATTTTTCTTCTATTCCCAATAAACTTGGTGCCAGTTGACGAATCGTTGCAAAATTTTTAAAACTTGTGGCCCGCTCCGGTAAGCTCCTATCCTGATCGGGGTGATTCGCCAAGCGGGGGCGAGAAAAAAAGGGGGGTCCCAAAACGTGTTTTCTCCATGTTATTTTCCATAGGAAACTTTAGACACGGCTACAGCTCGAACTGCTGAACAGAATTACACCAATTTTGGCAAAAAGGTAGTGCTTGGTTCATAAAGCGCCCTTTTTTTTTTTTTTTTTAAATGGTGTAAATCCGTTCAGTAGTTGCTGAGAAAATCAAAAAATAAAAGTTACGATATTTAGAGGCGGGGAGGATTCGCGGACCCGCACCGCGGATCTGCGCACCCTCCCGACCCCGAGCTTTACTCTAATTGGCTGTCAACACTCCAAACCAGGAAGTGTGGGCAGCGATCTTGTGACTCGGTAGAACCGAGTCAGAATAAAACAGGGAAACAAAGGTGAGAAAGAAGAAAAGGGGGCAGGGTAGATACATCCTGATCCCCCTAGGCCTGCTCAGGGGGCCCCACAAGGACACCAGGGCCCAAAAAAAGCATTTTTTCTATTTATTAAACAGCGAGATTCGCGCACCCAGTTGAAAATTTAAAAAACGAAGTGCGGGCTCCTTCGCTTTGTTATTATTTAGCCCCCGGGTGGGCCAAGTCCCGGGGGCATGTAATATTGTAATTGCGGGGGCCCAGGGAGGCCCCCGCAGCCCCGGAGACTGCCACCCCCGGGGATTTCCATAAATATTTGCGGGGGGCACAAGGCCCCCCCCGCAGCCCCGGGGACCGCCACCCCCGGGGCTTGTTTTATTTAAAAAAATAACCTGTGTGAGGGGGCTCGAGCCCCCCACATGCCCTGGGGACCGCACCTCCCCGGGGCACTAAGTATTTAAATGCGGGGTTCCGTAACTGACCCCCGAGCCCCGGGAACCACCACCACATTTGCCAATGTTGGGAGGGGGGCCGCGTGGCAAAAGCAGAATTACTTTTCCACACAGGGAGCTGCATGTCAGCAGCTCCCCATGTGGAAAAGCAATGCCAGCTCCTGCAGGACGCGGGGAGCAACCGGGACCGTGGGGGCATTGGGGCTCCCCCCACCGACCCCAACCAAGTGGTTAGGCCCCGGGGCGAATATAAATTAATGGTAGGGGCTGGGTTTTTTTTTTCTCGTAAATTTTGGAGTCGCAACCCTAGCGA
The DNA here is from genome assembly GCF_964204655.1 of Triturus cristatus. Lineage (NCBI taxonomy): Eukaryota > Metazoa > Chordata > Amphibia > Caudata > Salamandridae > Triturus > Triturus cristatus. The sequence continues at coordinate 830,688,232 of NC_140579.1, read as the reverse complement.
GGCACTCAGTGCGCCCCCTGGTGTGAACGCGAGGGGTGCGCGGCTCCCTGTGTGGCCCCCTGGTGTGAACGCGGGGGGTGCGTGGCTCCCAGCGCGGCCCCCTGGTGTGAGCATGATGGGTGCGCGACTCCCATCAAAAATATTTAAGATTTTCTTATTATTAACTTGGGTTATATGTTAAGATATTGGGTGGCTCTATAAAGAGCCCTTGTGTTTATTGGGAGATTTTTGTAGCTACATGTAAGTGCCGATGCAGAGTCTTAAGTTGTTGAGAAGGAGTCTATTTCCCTTATCCGTGAAATGTACACCATCACTCCTGTAGATGCCATCCATATCAAAACGCAGATTGTTGTTGTATATAGAGCCCATTCTATGGTCTCTGAGATAAGCAGAAACTGCTTTATTGACATTTTTTCTAGCTTTCTCAATCTGTGAACAAAATTGATCGGACCACTTCCATTTCCTTCTTTGGCATATGTTAGAGTAGACAAAGGCAGTTTGGGGGAAAAGCAACATCAATTCTGCAAAGGTGTCCTTCATTAGCATTTCCAGACCTACCCCAGTCAATGTGCCTCGGTCATTGCCACCACAGTGCACAATCATGAGATCAGGGGGTTGGAGATGCATAAAGGTTTTAACCAATGGCATCAATTGGTGCCACTTTAATCCTCTCTGTCCAATCCATTTAATATCTACATTTTGCAAAGCTAGGTCTTTGTCAATACCTCTGCTTTCAGCATACCTTTTGCACCAGAAAACATAGCTGTGCCCAACAATCCACACTGTAAGTATCTTGAAGGGATCTCTGTAGGTAATCAAAAGATGTCTGTAGCTTAAGTAGGCAGGTGGTAGAATGAAAATTATCTAAAATGGTGGACAACATGCTGTTTTTAAGAAAGTAGAGATTTGATTGGCTGTTTAAGAATACTCTACATTCAAATATAGGGTGCATTTTACTTTGTTTCGAAAGCATGTTTCTTACAGGTTATTAACAAATGTTGGAAAGGTACAGCAGAAAGGATAAGGGCATGCTTTGCAAAGCCAACCACACCTGCTGTTGTCATTTGCAACACTGTGTGGTGAACTTGTGACCTGGCAGCAAAGTTGAATGTTGCATGACCTGTTGCTATGGAAACTGACATTAAGGACAAGGGGTGAAGCTGTCAGTTGAAAAGTATTATTCTCTATGAGCAATGGAAATTCGTTTTTCAATTTGAAAAACACTGGGAGGCAATGCCATTTGTGGCTTATGCGTATATGTATGGAAAAATAGAGGGAAAGTTTTCCAATACTGGTTTGACTTTGGAAAGAGTGGTGTTCTATACTGACTGTGTGTTAAACAAAATCCTGTCTGAGTGTGTGAGATTTTTCAGTCAACAGATTTATTTCAAAGGTGAGTTTTATATTTTGGAGGTTTATTTGAAATTGAATTGACATTTTTATGAAACTGTGTTTGAATTGAATTATTAATGTGTATATTGGGATGATTTATATTGTATTTGTAGTTAGATTAACAAACAGTATGTACAGTAATATATATTTTTAAGTGTGTTGAAAGGTATAGTTGAATGATGCCTCTTATGTATTATTAATTGGTTAAATGTGCACTAAGAATGTGTATTTTGTAAAATGTTCATGTAAGGTGTAGCTTATTAGGCATGATTATTTCTTCTCTGTAAAAAGGTATAGTTTAATAGTATTACAGTATTATAGTTTGATAAAATGAGGTACAACTGTGCGGTTTCCAAGATGATCATAAAAGGTGTTAATAATTATGATTCTGTTATTAGCTTGTGCAGTTTCACAAATCCTCATAAAAAAGGTGTTGTTGATTACTCTTCTTCATTAAGTCTGTTGAGTGGTACAGTTTGATAATGTTGCATATTTCTAGATTTAATGGACAATATGATGCTCAAAAGAAAACCAGTACATTTTATTCTTTCTGGTATGTAGTAGTTATATACTTAAGTAGATAGTATGTTATGACTCATGTATTTGTTTAGATTGTATTTATATAGTTGTATGTATATTTACTGAATTAATGAGAGGTGCCTAACAGATTAGAGGACTGCAAAGGTAGTGAATATGTGATTTTATAAGTACATGAGAAGTGATTTACTGGTTCTTTATTAGGCATTAAGACACACAGTGCTACAGTCAAATGTGCACAATCTATGTGGTTCCCTAACCCCCTGCAGAGTACTGATTCACCCATGCAGTGCCCCAATCACACTGTCACTCTGTCCACTCTTGCAATTATCCTAACAGAACCATATCTTTATCTGATCACTGTGCTGAAACACAAGCACTTATAAACTCACCCTGCTGTCGACTACCAGCACTCTAACTATCCAGTCCCTATCCACGCACTTGTACAATGACTCGGGCACTAAGACACACAGTGCTACAGTCAAATATGCACAATCTATCCAGTCTCCTAACCCCCTGCAGACTACTGATTCACTCCTGCAATAACCCAAGGAGTACTCGTGCAGAGCCCCAATCACACGGTCACTTTCTGTCCACTCTTGCAATCATCCTGACAGAACCATGTCCTTATATAATCTCTGTGCCAAAACACAAGCACTTATAAACTCACCCTGCTGTCAACTACCAACTCTCCAACTATCCAGTCAATATGCATGCACTTATACAATGACCAACCACACTGTCACTCTCTGCCCATTCCTGGAATCATCCTGTCAGAAGCTTTTCTTTATCTAATCACTGTGCCAAAACACAAGCAGTTATAAAGTCACTGTAGGAGAGTGGCATCGACTGCATAGTTGCCCCCAACCTTTTGCTGATGTTTTGACTGTTTTCTGACTCTAGCCAGGCTGTGGCCCTGCTATCCAGGACCCCAGCCTATCTGCTTCCTCTCTAAACTAATGTGAGTAGCCTAGGTACATACCAATTGGATACTGAGGACGCCCTATCAGCCCCTTGTAGATGGTATCCAGGGCATGGGTCCCTCAGAGGCCTACCACGGGCTGCAGCACTTATTGTGCCACCCCTGGGACAGCCATACAAACTGACACCACCAGACCACTACTGTAGTCTGGGTAAGGTGGTGCTGCACCCCTTACAGGTAAATAGGTATCCTGTATCCCACTTAATACAACACATATATCCTCATAGGTCACCCCTAAGGCAGGCCTTGCTAATCCTACAAGGCAGGGTGCTCAGATATGTGTGAGGGGGAACCCCTACCTGAGTAGGGCCCCTCTGCAACCTTTGTAAAATTATTGCTGGGTTGTTTGTAGTGCAGCCATACCACTCTTAACTGCATTATAAGTAATCACGATAGCGTGATAACTTGAGAGTGGCTGCACAGAACCATGTCGTGTTTGGTGTCAAACACGTAGGAATCATACCCCCAATCCACCCATGGGAGTGAGGGCATGATTCCCCCCTGCTAGAGGGGTGATATGGTAAAAGCGGCAGATTTTAGACACCAATTTAAAAGTGCACACATAGTACAAAATGGATGCTACCCGCCACCCACACGACTCTGGCTGCCTGTTGCTGGGCAGAACTCCAGCCACGGCAGCTGGACAATAGGGATCTTGTTGCAGGGAGGTGTTCCCACCTCCCCAGACAGACTATGTGGATTGGAACTGGGTGGGTGCACCATAGGATGGCTTTCAGACTTGCACGTAGGCTTCTCCAGTGCCTACTTCTGCATACACCGCCTCAAACCGGTTCAGGGGCATCCTGTCCCCTGCCCAGGCGGGAAAACACACAAAGGGGAGAGGGTGTAGCCACCCTTTCCCGCCTGAACTCTCATTGGTGGGCTCTGATTCAGACACTTCCCTAATCTCTGGATAAAGGTGGGTGCAGGGTCCCCAGAGCCTCAGATTAATCTTGGACTTCACAGACTTGAACCTTCGACTTGCTGCCGCACAGCTGAATGAAGAAATCTCCCTTGGGGTAAAGGAGTTACCCCCCTGCTTGGCAGGCACCTGAAACACTGCAAGTGACCCAGTTGGAACTCCGTTGCTCCTACGGACATTGAAGACTTCTGCCTACCCTGAGGTGGGTTTCCAAGCATCCCAGAGGCCAGTGAGTGTGCACAGCAAAGCTCAGCACCGTGGACCCCGTGGGTGCCGAGTTCCCCAATACCCCAGGACACCGGCCACCTCTTGCATAGCACACGACCCCGACCAGTGGGAAAGTTGTGTTTTGGCCCATTATTGAGCCAACCTCTCAGCATCATCTGTGCCAAAGATCGACGCCCTAGCCCGCTCCGGCGACCCGTGGGCACATCTTTATGCACGCCAAATTGCTGCCTCCCGCGGTCCCTTGTCTCTCGACTGGTGGGCCCTAGCGGAGGTCAATCTTCACTTTCAAGGGTTCCCCTGGTTGCTCCAGGCCTGCTCTTCAGTCTCCTCACTGGAGACCTCGCTCAGACCTCGTGGGTCTGCACCAGTAGCTGTTTCTTGATTCTTGCGTGGGTTGCGGTTGCCAAGGCTTAGTGGATCCAATCCGGAGCGACCCTCATCCTACGTGGGACAGTCGCCCTCCAGAAGCTGGCCTTCCTTGATGCCTCCTAGAACCCGTGGCTGCTGATCCAAGCTACTCATCCTCCATTTGGAAGCACCCGCCATTGAAAGGCTCTTTCTCCTGAGCCCCCTGGTCACTGTGCCATGACCCAGACTCTGTCCCCTCTGCTTTCAGGTCCTTCTCTTCAAGATCTACATCTTCAATCTACACGACATTGACGACGCTTCACGCCAGCAGCAGTTCTTCACCTTTTTCCATTGAAAACGAGATCGCGACCCGACATCGAAAACGACCTATGCACCCGGCTTCCCTGGGGCAGGTAACAGTGGTACCTCGGTACTGTCATGGGTGTGGGCCCTCCAAGAGCTTAACTCTAAGCTGCTGAACTTGAACTCCTGCTAGAAGTGTTTAGATTCTTGTAATTTCAAACCGCGACATTCTCCATAGGGTTTAATAGAGATCCCGACAGTAGTTTATACCACTGCACGTGTCTCCAGTGGGTCCCCTTCCTCACTACCTTGGGTGGTTTCGTAAGGGGACAGCGACCCTTAGTGCCCTAATCACTGTCTGTAGAATTGTCGTGGTTCTTATACCACTTTTTAGGTCTCGGCTAGCGAAGGCTGCGCTTGCGCAGTCTCGCTCACGAGATTTAATGACTTGGAGAAGAGGGGCTTGAACCCGCCCCTCTTCTCTCCTCTTCTCCATTGGCTGGCCTCTTAAATGCTGGCCAGCCATTGGAGAAGAGGCTCGTCTCGCAAAACAAGCCCCGTCCTTTTCGGATTCGGGGGCGTGTTTTTTCGTTACTTTTTGCTGGGCGTGTTTTTCTCTCCTCCAGCCAATGGCAAGAGGAGAGAAAAGAAACACTCCCCCGAATCCGAAAACGCCACTGCGTTTCTCCGAGGCATTTCTGCTTGACCTTGGAGAAAGGCAGTGGTGTGCTTGTTTTTTAAAGCGGTAGCCAATCTCTAAAAACATGCTTTCACCCAATTCGAGAATGCGCTGTTCCCCAGGGGCGGGTTAAAGAACAGCGGCAGTGCCAGTAAGCTCCGGTTGTGCTCGTGCTCAGTCGTCTGTCTCCCCGAGGTTCGCCGTGGACTTGGTGGGCAGCATTCTTGTGCAGGGCAGGACGCGAGAGTAGCGCTGTCATTCCCCTGGTGTGAGCTTCTAGCTGCTTGCGGTCAGTTTTCCCCCATCTTCTGCTACTATTGTCAGGCTGCCAGATAAGCAAAGCTGCGCTGGGATTTTCCTTCTGCCGTAGAGACCACGTGTTCCATTGCACACTGCTCTTTTGTTTTTCAGTTTTCGATAAGGCGTGTGAAACCAGAACATAGTAACAGTGGCATTTCTGTTCTTGGTTAGTCAGGCGACGAGCATTTGAAAAGATGGGGCTAATGGGGTGGTGGTGGCGTTATGGTGAGCCAATAGATTTTTATTTTTTGCTTTATTTGAAAGTAGGTTTGCTGGTGAGGGTTGTTGAGCACGCGTGTTGCAATATGTTAAACTATGTGGAGACTTCTTTAAGATTCCTAAATTTAAGATTGACTTTGCAGTACCACTAATTGGGAGTGCTTCGGAAGATGTAACATTCATTTTCCGTCTTCTCCATTAACTTGCAGCACCTCCATGTTTTACTTTTTTTTTGTTTTGTTTTTGTTTGTTTGTTGACTCGACCCGAAGGTATCGGAGAACTTTCCTGCTTATTGGTCCATCCCCCTTATCTGTGTGGATGTGCAGTTCATACCTTTTGGGGGTTGCTCTGAACATGCTTGCGAGTTGGGGTGTACTGGCGGCCTTCGCGGGGTAGGACTTTCAACACGTGTTTTGTTGAAGGCGGGGCACATTTCGCAGAGATTTGAACCAGGTAAGATTGTGCTCTGCTCTCGAGAAAAGCATGTGCAATATATATTCAGAATTCTTTCTCTTCAAGCGCACTCGGCATACTCCTGCAAATCACGGGATGTTTGGGAGATGCAGCTAGAGGTGCTATTTTGCGCTGCTACCCAAGTATGGTTGAATCGGTTAATATTGTCACTGACTCGTTTCTGGAGCCCCGCTTTAGTCCCAAGATGGCTACCTTGTAGACCAACGAACGAAATCTTCAGCTTGTCGTCCGTTATCTATTTCCACTCAATTTCCGCTCTCAAACCACTAGATCTCTATGCTCTTTTGTTTTCATTTCGTGTCACACGAGGCCAGACTACAACGCTCCCGGGGGAAGGGGGGAGGGGGGAGGGAGAGCGAGAGGGCAGTCGGGGAGGAGCGTCACCGCACCCTGTGCTGCTTTTGCTGCCTCTTTCGGTGCATTGTGGGATCGCGGCGGGCTCCTCCGGAGGCTCAAGCCTGGTCGCCCCCCTCCTTCCCCAGCAGGGCTCCTTGCCGGATTTCGCAGTGGTCTTACCTTCCCGCAGCTGGAGCGAGTTTTGCGGGATACCGGCCCAGGTGAGCGGTATTTAGTCTTTCACGTCTTTAGTCCCTGATTTCCACAACAGCCACTCTAAGATCTGTGTGTGGGTGGCTTTTTTTGTAGGTGGCTCTATGCGTGGGTGGCTCTGTCTGTGTGTGGGTAACTGTGTGTGTGTAGGTGGCTCTGTGTGTGGGTGGGTGGCTGTGTGTGTGTGGGTGGCTTTGTGTGTGTGGGTGGCTCTGAGTGTGGGTGCAAATGCAATAGGTCTCGCATTTGAGAGAGATTAAGCTATTGAAATTGTAAATAACAATGCTGTTTCTTTAAATGTTTTAAAAACAAAAACATAAACAAAAATAATGTCATGAGCAATGCCAATAGCTCTAACTTTAACAAGGCCGAGACCATTGCATTGTAAATGCTTGTTTAATATATGGTTTGGTCCCCCCGCTGGGGCCCTATGATTCCAGTGCTATTTATTGTAACTATCAATGCTTGTTTGAATTGCATCTTTACCTCCAGCCTCATAAAGAGACAAGTGGGATTATTCTTAGAATAAATACATATATTATATATATATATATATAATATATATATATATATATATATATATATATATATATATATCTGTGTGGACTACTCTTTCATTTGGTCATTCAAGTGGTTATCCATGGTAAAACAATAAGCTTAACACTCCTTCAAGACTTAGCCTGAAGGCTGCTCTCCACAGCTACCACTAGGATAGGTTTAAAGACAACCTTTAAAGAAAGTTATCACCTTAAGAGTCGAATTGGACTGGTGCAAGGTGTCCCCTATAACTAGTGGACAGCATATGCCAGGCCAACTTCTCAGTCACCATTCTCTTTCTTTGCAGTAATCTAATCATCCAGTCAGTACCCATGTACTCATGGAATGACCCAGGTATTAATACATCCAGTATTACAATCATCTATCCATTATTGATGCAGTCCTCTAAACATGTAAACACTACTCATTGACTCCTACAATTATCCAGCTAATACCTGTGTACTGTAGTAAATGGATTGTGATTTTAAAACAAATTATTTAAATGGTTTTTATGTACGTGTTTGTTTACTAATACAATAGCATATTTTATAGATTTATTTTAATTATATGTATATATTTAACAGATTGTTCATCATCATTAAAAAAAACTTACCATGACTAAAAAAAACAGTAAAGAGTACACAACAAAAAAAGGACTATTTGAAGAAAACACAACAGCAAGAATTAGATGAACAACATCATGTGGGAAAAAAGAAAAAGTCTTGCGGTAAGAGAACGAAAGAATTTATTAAAAAACTTTCAAAGGCTAGAAACAGTGTGCATAATGTGGAAAGTAGAAAGAATGCCTCAACAACAAAGCAGAATAAAAAGAAAAAAGGAGAAATTAACGGGAAATTTCGTTCTCAAAAACCAATGTATGGTAAAAGGAGAAAGAATCAATTTGATGAAATGAGGAAAATAATGTTTTACAATAGTTTTCTTTAATTTGCTAAAAGATGTGAAGAAATATATTTTTTTTTAAAATCAGCATTTTCTAAAAAGTAGAAACAGATTGAAACTGGTGTTGGCTTTTGAATAATAAAGGAGATTATTCATTTCAGTTTTAAACAGAATTCGATCATTAGATAAGCCAATACATTTTATGAAGGCCAAAAGTAAAAAGAGAGTAATTAACAGAACTAACTTTTGTGATTTTTTTTTTTTTTGGGTGAATGGAAACACAGTTCAAGTTCAGAGCCTTTTTTTAATGAAGAGAGCTATTTTCAAACCAATACTTTATTGCATGCAGTTGATACCTCTGTTCGTGCTTATGAGGTTAAAAACGGTTGTCCAATTGAAAAAGAAAAGATGGTACCTAGAAATCTAGAACAAGTGCTAGCTGATTAACTTCTAGGGAGACTTACTAAAGCCCCAGTGTATACTTGGGATTGTAGTAGTATTTGCAGTATACAACAGGAATCTATTGATATTTTACGCAATTTCTTAAGAGTCTATAGTAAAAAAAAAAGTGTTAAACAAAAGATTAAGATGTTGCAAGGACTAGATCCTTGCAGAGTGAGAAAAAATACTGGTTTGCAAGGTAATTCTCTGGCTTGTCTTTCTAGAAAAGTGTGTCAAAGTGTTTTTCATCATTTTAGAATGTTAGCAGTACATCATTCTCAAATGCGGAAGATAGTCAGAAGATTGCATTACGCAAAAAGTCCAGCAATATTTTTAAATGACTTAAACAGTGCTCTTTTGCATGGGTCAGTATCAGACGTAAAAAAAGTTAGTGATGAAATAGAGTTTTCAAAGTCAAAATTCAATAAGTCAAAAGTCGAAATTTCATCATAAAAGCAAAATACATATAACAAAAGAGAAAAGCTAGAGTTCAACAACAGTTTAAAATAGAATTAAATTTTACGACTATGTGATGTCAGAATACAAGACATACTTTTTAGAATTTCTAATTTGATTAACAGTTCTAATTTAAAACTAACATACTATATCAATTAGACAGTTAAAAATAGTAAAAAGTTTAAAATCGACTTGGTTAAAAATATTTGGTAAAAATAGGAAAATACAGGTTAGAGGTTTGGGCAGAATGTCATAACAGAGAATAGTCAAGAGACTAGCAGTCTCTGTCTGATCGACCACGCCCATCCAAGATATTTTGCAGTAGCTATTGAAATCCATGTCAAAGAGCTAGTGCGTATGCTACGCAGGGCAACAATACTACTGGTGGTCCCCAGATTTTTACACATCGGAGATAATCAAATGCGTCTCGGGACCAAATAGGCTTTATAAGCAAATAGAAAATGACCAATTGTTTCTTTAGTGATGCCACATACAGGGCAGCTATCACAAGAACCGCCTTCCCATTTAGCTACCAAGGTGCCGATCACGATCCGGTAAAAAAACTTCCCTGTACGACTCGTATCCGGTCTTTTTACCGTACGAATCGTACAAGTGCCGTACAAACTGGCAATTACGATTTGCATGGTAAAAAGTCCATACGAATCGCATTGGGAATTATTCCCCACACGTCCTCGGGTCGGAAAATGTGTCCGACACGTCCACGGACGATTTACCGTACAAATGTGAAAAGTGAAGTCAGACCGCAGAATTACGATCCATCCCGTGCGTCCGATGTTACAACCGGATGGAAAAAACACCGTTGTCCGCACCGAACTCCCATAGCAACCATGGAGACATGTGCCCGCATACGTGCCGAACACCCCCCCAGCCCCCGTATGTACGCGCCGACCCCCCCCAGCCCCCGTACGTTCGAGTCGAACCCCCCACCCAGCCCCCGTACGTTCGTGTCGAACCCCCCGTGTATGTACACCCGTGTACGTGTAGAACCCCCCCGTGAATGTACACCCGTGTACGTGTCGAACCCCCCGTGTATGTACACCCGTGTACGTGTCGAACCCCCCGTGTATGTACACCCGTGTACGTGTCGAACCCCCCGTGTATGTACACCCGTGTACGTGTCGAACCCCCCCGTGTATGTACACCCGTGTACGTGTCGAACCCCCGTGTATGTACACCCGTGTACGTGTCGAACCCCCGTGTATGTACCCCCGTGTACGTTCGAGTCGTCACCCCCGTGTATGTACACCCCAGTACGTGTCGTACCCCCACCCGTGTATGTACACCAGTGTACGTGTCGCACCCCCGTGTATGTACACCCCTGTACGTGTCGTACCCCACCCGTGTGTGTACACCCGTGTACGTGTCGCACCCCCCGTGTATGTACACCCCTGTACGTGTCGCACCCAGTGTATGTACACCCGTGTACGTGTCGCACCCCCGTGTATGTACACCCTAGTACGTGTCGAACCACCCCGTGTATGTACACCCGTGTACGTGTCGCACCCCCGTGTATGTACACCCCCGTACGTTCGAGTCGAAACCCCATGTATGTACACCCGTGTACGTGTCGAACCCCCTGTGTATGTACACCCGTGTACGTGTCGAACCCCCCGTGTATGTACACCCGTGTACGTGTCGAACCCCCCGTGTATGTTCACCCGTGTACGTGTCGAACCCCCCAGTGTATGTACACCCGTGTACGTTCGAGTCGAACCCCCCCCGTGTATGTTCGAGTCAAACCCCCCGTGTATGTACACCCGTGTACGTTCGAGTCGAACCCCCCTGTGTATGTACACCCGTGTACGTGTCGAACCCCCGTGTATGTACACCCGTGTACGTTCGAGTCGAACCCCCATGTATGTAAACCCGTGTACGTGTCGAACCCCCCGTGTATGTACACCCGTGTACGTGTCGTACCCCCTCCCGTGTATGTACACCCGTGTACGTTCGAGTCGTCACCCCCCGTGTATGTACACCCCTGTACGTGTCGAAGCCCCCGTGTATGTACACCCGTGTACGTGTCGTACCCCCACCCGTGTATGTACACCCGTGTACGTGTCGAACCCCCCGTGTATGTACACCCGTGTACGTGTCGCACCCCCGTGTATGTACACCCCTGTACGTGTCGAACCCCCGTGTATGTACACCCGTGTACGTGTCGCACCCCCCGTGTATGTACACCCCTGTACGTTCGAGTCGCACGCCCACCCGTGTACGTGTCGTACCCCCGTGTATGTACGAACCGTACCCTCACCCGCGGACGTATGGAGCGTACCCCAGGCCCCAACACCAGCACCTTCACACAACATCGCGCATGTACGAGTCGTACCAAGCCAGACACAAGGACAGCACTGTACAACCAAATGGCCGAAGTACACACCGTACACACGTTAAAAACGCACGTACACAACCAGGACAAAGCAAAACAACACAAGAATACACCATTCGAATGGCACAAAGCCACTAAACATGTCCAACAAGCTCAAAAACAACACAATCACTGACCTGCAACTGCCAAAATCCAACACAGAGACCCAAAACATAACCACTTCTTATAACACACCCACCCAAAGTTCAAACACAGCCACACCCACCAATGGACCAATAAAAAGGGCCCACACACACAAACCATGAGCCTTTGCAACAGACTCACTGCTGCCAGACCCCACAGACAACCTACAGCACCATACTAGAAGCTTGACCACACCTTACACTTGCACACCTTCACACACACACCTTCACAAACACCCCCTCATCACATTCACACACACACCTGCACAACCACACCCACACACCCACAACCATCCACACCCCCCCCATCCACACCCACACCCCTCACCATGCCCACTAACAAGAATCCAAAGTTCACTAGCCGAGAGTTGGAGGTCCTTGTCGATGAAATCCTCAGAGTTGAGCCACACCTCTTTGGAACATTGGTCAGACAGACCACCATTTCTGAAAAAACATCCATGTGGCAGACCATCGTCGATGCTGTGAATGCTGTTGCGGACACCAGAAGGACCAGGCATGAATGCCAAGCCAGGTGGTACGATCTGCGGAGGAGGGTCAGAGCCAAAATGACGGACGAACACAACCAGGCCAACGTCACTGGAGGAGGGCCGGCCCGCAGACCCGTACACTACCATCCCTGGGAGGAGAGGATGATGGCCATACTGCCGGTGGTGGCAGTGGACGGATTAGAAGGAGTCCGAACCCCGGTGAGTACACAAACAACTCACCTCACATGGGGGGGAACGTCATCCACAACCAAACTCACAAACAGGCACGCAACCACCCCAAGCTATCGCATGACTCAACCACACTCCATGAACACGCACATGCCACTAGCGCCACCATGCCCCATGCACCCAGCTGGACAATGCAAAGTCACAGGCCACAGAAAACACCAACACAAGACACGGTAACCGGGATGGCGGGAGTGTGGGCCCCAAAAATCACATAGTGCAACTCAGAAGCAGACAACAATGCCCTCTGCCCATATGGCCTAGGTCACAGCCAGACAAACAGTGTGTCCCCACACAGGAAAGACTTGCCAGCAAATGGCGGACGCCTTGCATTAAGACATGGGGGTGAAGGCACTTTTTGCACATGACAGCAGCTAATGAACAGCCAACACTGTGAAAGAGTGGCAGCACACACCACCACAGCAGCAGCGCAGACACAGACACTACACCCAATGGGTGCCTGGAGATCAGAAACAAACTCACATCAACAAGCCAAGGGCCATTCAAAGATCTGCTAACAGTCTGTGCCCAGGAAGCTGGGCTGAGGTGACAGAGGGTGACACACAGAGGGAGGGAGAGGGGGACAGAGAGGGAGGGAGACACAGGGAGACGGACAGAGGGAGGAGGCTGACACACGGAGGGAGGGAGAGGGGGACAGAGAGGGAGGGAGACGGACAGAGTGAGGAGGCTGACACACGGAGGGAGGGAGAGGGGGACAGAGAGGGAGGGAGACACAGGGAGACTGACAGAGGGAGGAGGTTGACAGAGGGAGGGAGAAAGGGAGACAGAGGGAGACGGACAGAGGGAGGAGGCTGACACACTGAGGGAGGGAGAGGGGGACAGAGAGGGAGCGAGAAAGGGACACACAGGGAGAGCAAATCAGCCTTGTGGGGTGTGGGAATGTCTGCTCGTCAGCAGGTGGACTGCGTGCATGTAGACAAGGGTGGCCAGTGCCAGAACCCCCCCTCTTCTCCATGGCTAAACACAGGGCCATGTCACAACCTGTGCACGAGCACAACGACAGCTACCTGCATTATCTAAGTGTGTGGAACCACTCCATGTGCCCACGTACAGTGCAACACGGAAGGCGCCAATGCATGGCTCTCCACACCTGCCCACTCCACTGCTGACTGCAGTCACAATTGACGCAGCAAGTAAGACTTTGCCACACATAGGTAAAGTCGCAAAAGCTGTGGCCAAGGGACATACCCATGTACAAGTGCACTGTGAGTGGAATGCAAGACATATCCAAATTTCCAGAGGAAATGTGCCAACTTAGAAACCAATGAAACATGGATGTTGCATGGAACAAAATTAACATTGTCACTCTCACACACAGGTCAACGTCGTGGATCACCCCCCAACACTGGGGGGGAAGACACACAGGATCCGGCTCGGCGGGATGACGGAGCCACCGGCAGCGACGACTCTCACCACTCTGTGGACGAACCCGACCCACCTGGCCCCTCTGGTGTTCAACGACCTGCAGCACCTGCGTCAGGTACAACTGGGCCAACCACCACCCCCACTCCTGCCACATCCCAGGAGACACCCAGGATCCCTGCCCCACCACCACAATGCAGCCAGGCTGGCCAGGAGGGACACGGTGTCCCGGGCACCCAGGAGGAGGCAGGCGACAACGCCAATGCCACCCCTCAGGGGTCCCGGAGACCCGATGTGCCCACAAGGGCAGGCCAGGTGCAAGTGGGCAGGGGTGGTGGGAGTGGAGGACGGCGGAGGCGCGAGCCTGACCAGTTGGCTGGGGAACCGGTATATTCCCATGTCCGAAACATCCTGGACACATACCGGCAGGACACCACGGGCATGGCCCAGGTTGTGTCCATCCTCGAGGGGATCAAGACCCAGCAGGCCCAGCAACATGCGGAGCAACATGCCTGTCTACCGCAACACCAACGGAGGATGGAGGACAGACAGGCTGAGCTCGTGACGGTGTTCACGGGAATTCACAGTACACTCCGTCGGATGGCCGACAACATGGGCAACCCTCCCTGTGCCATCAGGCGTAGAACATCACCACCCACAGGGAGGGATCAGGAGGAGGAGACATCCGACGGAGCATCCCAAACATCGTCACGGCCTGCTTCTGAGGGTCCCCGCAGGAGGGCGGGTCGTCCACGGAAAAGACCGTGAGAGTCGGCGCAACAGCACCATCTCCCAGGACACCTGGCCTGGCACCTGGCCCACTGGAGCAACAGCAGCACAGCATCAAAAGACATTCTCTGCCACATGGACTTGCCGGTCACTGTCTGACCAATGTTGACAAAGACTGTGGCATGGACTCAGAGGATTTCAAATGGCAAGGACACCAACTCCCCAAGTGAACTTTGGATTCCACACACCCGGAAAGCCCCTCATGTCAACCCCCCCCCCTACCCCAACCAAAATAAAAAGTCACACCATAAAGAGAAGATGCCTACTGATTGCATTATTACCTTACATGTGTCTTGTAAAGTCTAACTATGCCTGAGTTCTCATTTGACTTCAACCATCCACACCCTGGGGCCTGAGTCTGGCACAGGACACACATGGGTCACATTGTAGTAGGCAAGACAGACATGGAGCACCATACACACCCATGATGGGCCCAACCAGCTGAGGGGGTGGCCGCACAACCGTGCCGACATATTGAGTACAGCTACAGCCATGCGCAGAGGTCAGGGATCATGTGGAGTGTCCTGGGGGGCACCCAGGTATGTGTGGACAGGTGGCAGAACCATGTCCTGCAAGCTTGAGTCAGGTGGATGCAGTGAATGGTGGCCTGGCCAACGTGGGATGCATGGGGATGGCACATGTCACAATACCCACACAGTCATTGACTACATGCACAATACACAGTCTAATCCCACACAAACAGCTTGCATCTTGCTACTCGACACATAGCCACTATCACGGAAAAACATGCCAGACATGCCGGATGCACCGTGGCAACACACCAGCATTGACTGAGAAGAGGCACCTTGGAGGCATAGGGACACCTTTATTTGTCATGTATTCGGGATTTTAGAGGCAACTCGGAGTACACATGAACGGGTAATGTGGAGTTAATAGCCATGGAACTGGCACACAAGTGTCGGCTAACAGCTAAACACCCCCTGCTGCTCACGGAGAGACTGCCATACACCATTGATCCGCTGATGTGGAAGTCCCACAGCATGTCAAGCCAAGGCAAACCGTATGTGTCCGAGGGCAGTGTAACACACATTGATGCCATCATCACATTCCACAATCCCATCACTGATGACTGTCAACAAGTCTGACCATCTATTCAGGTGTACCCAGCTGCATGTAATGTGTACCATGGTGATGCGACATGTCTGCAGAGGAACCAAACATCGACAGGGGCAGTGTGCATACATCGTGAAAAACTGCCACACCCAATACACCCCTGATGCATCCCTTACCCTAAGGAGACTTCCAAACTTGTCCGTGCGGGTAACGCTGAGTCAGCACACGATGACGTGTCCATGAGGAATAGCAGTGCCACAACAATGCAACCAGCAGACGGCATGCGCAAGTACCTGGGGATATGAGACACAAGAAGTCAGCCACAAAAAGCACAGCCACTTGCATGTGCATGTACTCGACACATGTAAAGATGACAACATGCTAGGTCACAATTATGACTGTGGAAATACACTCATCACTGGCACCATCACTCGAGTGACACATCCACACACACCTCTAACTCACGTGGCATACATGCAGATGGACACACACATCGCAACACATGCCACACGGGGACCAATGCGTGCACACTCAGACACTGGTACTCACCACTAAGCAAAGAAGTCGCGTATGAGCCGACTCCGGATGTCCTCTTGCGGAACCACATCCTCCACATCACTAGCCCCATTGCCAAGCCCTTCGTCCTCCACGGATGGATGGTCCTGATCATCTTGATCCAGGATGAGTGGCACAGCTTTCTCAACTGCCATGTTGTGCAGCATGCAGCAGACCATGAAGATTTTGCAGACCTTCGCCGGGGCATATGGGAGGGCGCCGCCGGTCTTGTGGAGGCATCGGAATCGGCTCTTCAGGAGGCCAAACGTCCTCTCTATCACTCGCCTTGTCCGGCCATGGGCGGTGTTGTAGCGGAGCTGGGCCGGCGTGATGGGGTTGCGGAGAGGTGTGATCAGCCATGGCATGTTGGGATAGCCAGCGTCCCCTACATGGAAACCACATGGACATAAGTAGGACAGGAGAAGCGGTCGTGCTGGAAGTCTACGCAAGATACAGGACAGACCGACTGTACCCAGCAACAACACATGCTCGTTCGTTGCGCAGCTGCGTCATCATTTCAGGCATCCTGCTACGCCTCATGATGTAGGCATCGTGTGCTGATCCTGGAAAACGAGCACAGACATGTGAAATCACCATGTTGGACAGACACACCACAAGGGCATTGATGGAGTGGTAGTGCTTGCGATTCCTGTACGCTACCTCCTGTGCCTGTGGTGGTACCAAAGCCACATGTGTCCCATCTATGGACCCAATTACATGGGGCATCCCTCCCAGGGCATAGAATCCACGCTTGACCCCAGTCAACATTGCAGGGGTTGGGAAATGGATGAAGTCATCCAGGTGAATCAACATGGCCTCTAAGAAATCATGCAGCACACGGCAGAACATGCTCTGGGACATGCCACCAACATGAGCTATGGTATTTTGAAAGGTACCCGTGGCAAGAAAATGTAGGGCTGCCATTACCTTCAGCTTGGGTGTCAGTGCCGTAGGATACCTGTGCAGCGGTTGCAGGTGTGGTGCCAGTCTCGCCGTCAACTCCAGAATCAACCGTTGGGGGAAGCGGTAGCACCGGATACAGTCATTCTCCCGCATGGCAGCCAAGTCCGGAATTGGTCGGTGAAGAGGCGGCGCTCTGCAGTAATTTGGAAGTGACAAGGAAGAGTGAGTGCACCACAACAACAATTTATTTGTACTGAGCACATGTTAATCTGTCAATACACATATGCTACATACGGAGTCAGGTATGTGCCACATGCCCTGGACACGTATGGCTGCCAGGTGACACCCCTACCAAGACCAAGCTACACACGGAGATTGTGAACCTCCACATGCCATGGCATGGGATTAGCTGTGTCCCAGTGCAAGTGAACAGCCAGACGCAAGACAGGAGTGACATACATCCACACATCAGCAGAAGTAGGATGTCGATTGCAGAGACTGGTAGCGGTACACTAGAGCCACAGGTCACATGACATTACACTAGGACAGCACACACACCTTGCCATGAAGGTGTGCATGTGATGACTCACCACACATTCATAGAGAGGATGCAGACATGCCCTTGTTACGCTACTCCGTGTCCCATGCATACATACGCACCTCAGATCCAATACCACATGTGCCATGGTGTGCGGAACAGTGTGCCATGTCAATCTACACACAGACACATGGTGGTTGCTGCAACAGCTGCTGCTTTTGAGGGAGCTCCAACATCAACCTAATGGGAACCCCCCACACATACATGACATAGTCACATCGTGCACCGTGGGTAGTGACATGTCAGGTGTGGTAACCCCTGTACCGGGCCTCAGGGGACACTTGCGTGTGTTGTTGTCCGTGCCATGCCAGTGACGCTCATCCCAAGTGTGCAGTACGACATGCACACATGTCAAAGGAGTCAAGGGCATGCCTGGCACACATTGCACCGTCACACATTACATGTGTACACATCTCATCATACATCTGGTGCCTTCTCCACTCAGGAGTAATGTGCCACATCACAGCCTTTCACACCTGTGCCCCACACATGTAGTACTGCCCAGACAATGCCTTGATGTCCATCCATGGACAAGTATGTCAGCCCTATTCCTTCCTGTGTGCTGCCTGTCACCACTGTGATGTGTGAAAAGCACCGTACTTTCGCAAAAAGGGCCTGTGTACGTTCCCGTATCACTATGGGAGTGCTGCCGTATGTGTACCCCTAGGGATAGTGAGCGTACGCACGCGTGTACGCTCCGTACCACCATGGGTACGCATACGCGAGAACACCCATAGTGAGACGGGCCGTACACGCGTGTGTACGCTCCGTACCACTATGGGTGTTCTCGCGTATGCGTACTCATAGTGATAGTGAGCGTACAGGCGTGGGTACGGTCCGTACCACCATGAGTACGCATACGCGAGAACACCCATAGTGAGACGGAGCGTACACGCGTGTGTACGCTCCGTACCACTATGGGTGTTCTCGCGTATGCGTACTCATAGTGATAGTGAGTGTACAGGCGTGGGTACGGTCCGTACCACCATGAGTACGCATACGCGAGAACACCCATAGTGAGACGGGCCGTACACGCGTGTGTACGCTCCGTACCACTATGGGTGTTCTCGCGTATGCGTACTCATGGTGGTACGGACCGTACCCACGCCTGTACGCTCACTATCACTATGAGTACGCATACGCGAGAACACCCATAGTGGTACGGAGCGTACACACGCGTGTACGGGCCGTTGCTATGCATTTGGGGTGCCCTAGGGCCCCGGAACGCACCGTACCTGTGTGTGAAGCTCCAAATTACATAGGGGACACATGAGGGACAAGTATAAAGGCCAAAATGCATGCTGGTTGTCATGGAGACCAAGTTTAAAGTTTGAATTTTTTCCGGAAGGTGCACAGCAGAAGTCAGTTGGAATGAATCTACTTTGTTGCAATGTGTTTGTGGAGTTGACATCATGCTCAAGAAAAAAACACAATAAGAACCCACTGACTGCTAGGTTTGAAGGGATTGGAGGAAACATAGGATGCAAATGTGAGTGACCAATCACTCTGTACTCCTGTGCATTAAACAGGCCAGCAAGGCAGATATAAGGCAGCCAGGTCCCATGAGGGAGCACTTGCCTGCACATCTTTGTATTCCACGACCCAGCTGCTGCTACTGATTCCCTGGAACCATGTCAAGGGCTGTGGAGAGGTCACAGCCATTCACCCTGGAGGAGAACCTGGCTTTGCTGGATGTGATCCTCCCACAGTACCCCCTGCTGTATGGGCGACCAGGTTATCAGGTGAGTGCAGAGTCCACTAGCACAGACTGTGTCCCTTTTTTAAGACTGTGACTTCTGCCATTGTGTCCAGTTGTGACACACATGCCATGTCCTGTAGGGGGGGGTGCCAGGGGGGGGAATGCCTGATGTCTCACAGCCAGAGCATGCTGTGGTGCATGTCTGCCTTCCTCACTAGCATGGTGTTTACTGTGACAATCACTGCATGGTGCATGCCACATTCTGCCTGTCTTGTCCTCCTGGGAATGTAGCCTCTACAGTCCTCATGTGATTCTGTGGTCAGCCCAGTGTGACAGGTGACTGTACCCACAGATGTGTGTTAGTTCTGTGTACCTGTGCTGAGAGTGTCCACATGATGTGTTCGTACCCTGGACATCGGTGTGCGTGTGTAAGTCCCCTGTCATGTGGGTGGGTGCATATGTGGAGTGTAGCACCCCAGCTGCATGAGGGATGGATATACCCTGGCCATGTGATGTGAGCAGGGAGCAGTGCTGTGTGTCTGACGTGCAGAGCCAGCCCCACACCTGTGGGCTCCCCCCCCGTCTAGTGGCACATGTGCAGAGTGAGGTATGTCGCTGCATTTGGCAATGGCAGGTGAATGTCCTGTGCCTGTGTGTGTCTGTGTACTCTGCTGCGGTGGCGTCAGTGGCCTGTGGCATGTGAC
Organism: Triturus cristatus; assembly: GCF_964204655.1. Classification (NCBI taxonomy): domain Eukaryota; kingdom Metazoa; phylum Chordata; class Amphibia; order Caudata; family Salamandridae; genus Triturus; species Triturus cristatus. Next base: position 830,667,993 of record NC_140579.1, on the reverse strand, counting down.
TGCTTAGAGGTGCTGCACATTATCCTGGTGTAGCTTGTGATGCACAGTATGAGCAAGGATCATTGATTGTGTAGTTGCCCTCATTCCACCTGTGTACTTTCAATGGCACATACTGCTTTTGCCCTTCCCCAGAGGATCATGTCCCTATGACAAAGGTGCAATGCGTTGGATGCATACTATGCCTTGCTGTAAACAGCAAATGTGTTCTAATATGTGTCTCTGTGACATGTGCCAGGTGTATTGATGTAGTGTCACTTGTTCATCCTCACAGGTAGGCGCCTCTGCCAAGGAGCAGATATGGCTGACCGCCGTCAGCGCCGTGAGGAGTGCGGATGGTCGGAAGCGGCGCCTGTCCCAGGTGAGGAAACGCTGGCAGGATATCCGGTGCTGGATGCGGAGGATCGCACGGGTCCTGCTGGGGGACTCACCTGAGAGCCATAAGAACTGCGGGCGCCGCCGACTGACCCACATCCACAAGCGTGTGCTGCCGGTGGTATTTCCAGACTTGGAGAGGCGCTTACAGGAGAAGCAGCAGCAGGAAGGGGGTAGGTACATGTGTGTTTGTGGTGTTTCAACAGCATTTGTAAGTGCACAGTTGCATGGATACACTGCCAGGGTTTAAACGTGCTGTGCAGATCCTGTTAGCCACAGTATAGCTGTGCTCTCCTGCCTCCCTTCCCCTCCTTGCAATGTGTTCCCTGGTCTGTGTGTAGTCACTCCTTCACAAGGTAATGTAGGCTGGCGCTTTCTCCACGTGAACTATGCCTGTAGCATCATGTGTGGGGGTGGTGTGTAACGGGTTTGGGGACCTTGGCTGTGCCCTGTCCAGTTCAGTACATGTGGGTTCCATGTCAGTTGGCAATGATGCAGAGTCCAGACATGGAAGTTAGTCTCACAAGTGTCATGCCTTACAGCGCGCATGTCCTCTGTTGTGGCCTGTGACATGATGTGCATGAGTGTGCGATACGCATAGTGCAGGGATGTTGGGGTGTGTTGCAGTCATTCCCATTCAGGACCATGGAGTTGTGTTGCCACTACTGTCCCCTGGGGCATATTTTCCTGGGTGTCATGTGTGTCATCACAAAACGTGGACACTCTCAGTGTCTACAGCATAGGTTGTGCTCTGTGCCATTGTCCCCTGGCACCATGTATATTGAGGTGAAATGTAGTACAAGTGTCCACTGTACAGCCTGACCTGATTTTCCTTGTTCATAGTCACAGTGGCCAGTGCCTGTGTGTCTAGTTACAATCCTCTGATGATGCCCATTTGTACATGATTATTTGGACAGGCGCACCTTGGGTATTTGGCGTCCAATCTTGCATTTCTGCAGCCCCTGTGTATTTCACCCAGACTAAGAGATGTAAGTGCCACCTGTGTCTCAACAAATTGTCTCATGTAGTGGGTGGTTGGTGCGGGCCAAGCCTACATGTCAAAACCAGAATTCTCCTTGCTAGGTCTGGCCAGTGTGTGATGTTTGTCTGGACATACACTGAAGGTGCAGTGAGCCAGTCATGGTGGGCATGTTTTCAGTATTACCTATGCAGCATGTGCCTCAAGTTCATGGATATGGTCCCTCCTCATCCCTATTGTCGGCAACGCTGTGTGGTGCAGATGCAGTGCTAGATTGTCCCCAGGGCCTGGCTCCTATGTCAAACTCCATTTCATGTCAGTTGCTATTGTGTCATGCTCTCCATGGGTTTTCATTGGCATGGTGGGTGAACCAACTGTGTGTTGCATGCCCTACATCTGTACCTTGTTTTGTAGATGTTACTGATCTTTATTTGCAGGCTATGCACTGTAACCTATGTAGATTGGACTCATGTGACAGGTACAGGTGTGTGATTAATTGCTGTCTCTTCACCTTGCCAACAGCATCGTCGGGGGACACGGAGGGAGACATGAGCACAGACGGTGCGGAGGGACCGAGCACCTGTGCCAGCGTTGACATCGTGGCTGGCACATTGAGTGGTACTGAGGCAGAGGAGAGTGAGGCCGAGGACCTGTCCACTGGCACCACCGAATATGAAGCGGACGGGTCCGAGGATGATCTCTCCGAGTGGGCGGAGGCTACACCACCAGCTGACAGCGGCACAACATCGCACCCCGCCCCCTCCATTGCCATCAGCCGCCTCCCACTTGCTCGTGTCCCTTCCCAACGTGCCCGGTCACCACATGTCTCCTTCCTGCCAGGCACCGCACCCCCTGCCCCTGTCTCCACTGCTGCCGCCAATGCCGAGTCTGTGGACATCCAGCGGCAGTTGCAGATTGGTCAGGCTGCGATCCTTAATGTCCTCCATGGCCACAGCCAGGTCCTCAACAACATGGAGGCATACTTGGAGGGCATTCACTCATCGCAGGCTGACCAACGCAGCTTGCTGAGGTCGATAGACTCGACACTGACAGCAGCAGTGGGTCTCCTGCAGCGCTTCATCCAACCCCCTACCCCTGCCCCATCCACACTTCCCACTCCCATGCCTGTCCCACGTACACCCAGACGTCAGCATGCACCCACCACGACGGACACAGGCACCACACCAGCAGGGAAGGTCACCCGCACACCTCCTGGCACGCACACACAGGGTGAAGTAGGCACACCCACTGGGTCGGGGGGCAAACGCAAGACACGCAGCCAGAGTGGGAGTCCGCATTCCACCAAATCCACTCCCTCCAAATCCCCTCCCTCAGCTCTCCTGGCCACATATCACACAAAGACTCCTTCATGGCCGCTCTGTCCCTGAGCCCCACAGTGACACCACCCCGCAAGCGGTCAAGGGAGTCCCCGGTCAGGGTGGTTGATTCCCCCCCCTGTCTACGCCCTCCCCCAGTGGCGCTGCGACCCATCCCTCTGACCCCCCCCCCCCCCCCCTCCTTGGGGCCTGTGGTTCCTTCGGGTGCAGGGGATTCCCTGGAGGACCTTGCTAAGGTGTGCCGCGAGATCCTGGCCTCCGCCTTTGGCCCTGCCTCACCCCCTGTGGTGGAGTCCTCCATCCCTGCACCCACGACGCCTACCCTTCGCCCTCCTGTCCCTGCGGTGCCTGGTTCTTCCCCCCCACATGATGCCCTCACCCCTGTGGAAGACGACGGAATGTAACTGTGCAGGCAAGCTAGGGGACACGCATCCCACTGTGTCCCCCATCCAGCTGTGACTTCTGGACTGCCCTATGGGCTTTGTAAATATTGAACTTCCTACAAACAAGATTTATTGGATCATGCTGAATAATTTTTTCCCTTGGAACACTACTGCTTTGCTGGTATTGCTGTTGGTGGGGCTGCTACATGGTTTTGGGTGGTGTTCATGTGTTGGTTGTGTGGGCAATGTAGTAGTGTGCTGGTCATAGGGGGGACCCTGGGATTTGTGTGCCATCACACGGTGTTAGCTAGGTTTCTCTGTTCATGTAAGCAGTTGCTGCATGGTGAAATTGTCCAAAGGTGTATTCCTTCCTCTGTGTACCCTGACATCTTCCCTGCAGGGTGTTCCCAATATTTAGCGCTGAGCTGTGTGTACATTAGCTGGGTGTGTGACGGACTCCTTCAACTTTGCACATGCATGCTGAGCGATGTCTCCACCTGCATCATTCGTGGCATCCTTGGTAGTCATTGTACTTGTGTATGTGGACGATTGACATGACTTCATGTGGACATGTTTTCTTTTCGGCGCTATGCATGCGTATACTCCCAGCCTCGCACACATGTGGTACATGTACTGCAGGGTCTTTGTGCACCTGACTGACATTTGTGGGCATGGTATCTGTGGCTACTCCACCCTTTGCGTTCCATGGGCACTGCTGGGAGTGTTAGGCACCCACCCCTCCTGTGTCTGGGCACTGCTGGGAGTGATAGGCACCCACCCCTCCTGTGTCTGGGCACTGCTGGGAGGACTCTGTACACACCCCTCCTGGTCTGGGCACTGCTGGGAGGACTCTGCACCCACCCCTCCTGTCTCTGGGCACTGCTGGGAGGACTCTGCACCCACCCCTCCTGTGTCTGGGCACTGCTGGGAGTGATAGGCACACACCCCTCCTGTGTCTGGGCACTGCTGGGAGGACTCTGCACACACCCCTCCTGTCTCTGGGCACTGCTGGGAGCACTCTGCACCCACCCCTCCTGTCTCTGGGCACTGCTGGGAGGACTCTGCACCCACCCCTCCTGTGTCTGGGCACTGCTGGGAGTGTTAGGCACCCACCCCTCCTGTGTCTGGGCACTGCTGGGAGGACTCTGCACCCACCCCTCCTGTGTCTGGGCACTGCTGGGAGGACTCTGCACACACCCCTCCTGTGTCTGGGCACTGCTGGGAGGACTCTGCACCCACCCCTCCTGTGTCTGGGCACTGCTGGGAGGACTCTGCACCCACCCCTCCTGTGTCTGGGCACTGCTGGGAGGACTCTGCACACACCCCTCCTGTCTCTGGGCACTGCTGGGAGGACTCTGCACCCACCCCTCCTGTGTCTGGGCACTGCTGGGAGTGATAGACACACACCCCTCCTGTGTCTGGGCACTGCTGGGAGGACTCTGCACCCACCCCTCCTGTCTCTGGGCACTGCTGGGAGGACTCTGCACCCACCCCTCCTGTGTCTGGGCACTGCTGGGAGTGATAGGCACACACCCCTCCTGTGTCTGGGCACTGCTGGGAGGACTCTGCACACACCCCTCCTGTCTCTGGGCATTGCTGGGAGCACTCTGCACACACCCCTCCTGTCTCTGGGCACTGCTGGGAGGACTCTGCACACACCCCTCCTGTCTCTGGGCACTGCTGGGAGGACTCTGCGCCCACCCCTCCTGTGTCTGGGCACTGCTGGGAGTGTTAGGCACCCGTCCGCGGGTGAGGGTACGGGTCGTACCTACACTGTTGGGGTGGGGGTACGCTCCATGCATACGCGGGTGGGGTTATGGTCCAGACGTACACTATTGGCATGGGGGGTACGCTCCATACGTCCGCGGGTGAGGGTACGGGTCGTACTTACACTGTTGGGGTGGGGGGTACGCTCCATGCATACGCGGGTGGGGTTACGGTCCGTATGTACACTGTTTGGGTGGGGGGTACGCTCCATACGTACGCGGGTGGGGGTACGGGTCGTACTTACACTGTTGGGGTGGGGGTACGCTCCATGCATACGCGGGTGGGGTTACGGTCCGTACGTACACTGTTGGGGTGGGGGGTAGGCTCCATACGTACGCGGGGGGTACGGGTCGTACTTACACTGTTGGGGTGGGGGGTACGCTCCATACGTACGCGGGTGAGGGTACGGGTCGTACTTACACTGTTGGGGTGGGGGGTACGCTCCATACGTACGCGGGGGGGTACGGGTCGTACTTACACTGTTGGGGTGGGGGGTACACTCCATACGTACGCGGGTGAGGGTACGGGGCGTACTTACACTGTTCGGGTGGGGGGTACGCTCCATACGTACGCGGGTGAGGGTACGGGTCGTACTTACACTGTTGGGGTGGGGGTACGCTCCATGCATACGCGGGTGGGGGTACGGTCCGTACATATCCGTACCCATGCTGTGGAATGCTTGTGCGGGCCGTACCCAGGCCTTTGCCACGTGGGTACGAGCCGTCCCGCCATTGTTGGGGTGACGTAGGTGTGGGCGTGGTACGACTCGTACCCACGCTCTAAAGGCGTGGGTACGGGACGTACCTGTATTGTTGTGTTGCCGGTTCGCGTCGTCAAGAACTTCCGTTGTGGCGGTCGCTGGCTTAACTGGACACGCCCCCACCCCCTCGTAGTGACCAGGGCCTGAGGGTCAGGTATGTCCAGGGCATGTGTGCTGTGTGACTTTGGTGGGGGTTTTGTGGCCTGCCCCTGGTCCTGACACCCCTCCACCCCCCTTTCCCCCCTCCCTTTGTTGTTCTGACCTTCTGCGGCGTCTGCGTCGGAACCTGTAGAGGAGGTCGACTGCTATGAGGGCCGGGATGACACGTAGGTTCGGGTCCATGTCTGTCCGTCGCATACAGGTACTCCTTGTTCACGTCGTCTTGTCTGTCCGTCGCGTACAGGTCCTCCTTGTTCGCGTCGTCCTGATTTCCCGGCAGTTTTTGGCAGCCGGAAAATATTCACCGTGCGGGATGACGTCGGTGCGAATCGTGATTCCTGGTTCGTGAATGGCAGGCTGCGTGCGTCCCTACGTCACGTCGGCGCTTTCCCGGATCGCATTTGTACGTTTATTTTCGTCGGTCGGTGTTTTTTACGATTCGTACGGAAATGGTGTTTCCGTGCGAATCGTAATTCCATGTTTGTAAAGTTTTACAACCGGGTACGAGTCGGACGGAGAAAACGCTCCGACCGACGGTTCGTACCCGGTTTTTCCAGGATTGTAATCGGCACCCAAGTGTCTAAGGGGAAGTGCACCAGCTCTTAGCTGGAAAAAGAGCTTTCTTTCACCTGGTCTAGTTATAATATCCCAGTAGGGTTCCAGGCAAGGGTACAGCTTGGCTTCTAAAAATCCTCCAGCCATAGATCCAACACTAGAACTACTCCAATACCGAGAGGCTACAGTCTCCCAGTAAATTTCTTTCAGAGTACTTTTGGATGGGAAAGTTGCTCCCACAGGATATTCCCAGAGCTGGCAAATACCAAGCTCGGTCAAAGTTGTCTTAAGTGATTTAAGCCACCCAATTTTATGGAACACATCTGTTTTGATAATGTCTAGGAACCCCTCAGCATAATGGAAGAGCACTGGTGATGTCCATAGCCTTCGCCAATACAAAATCGGACGGAGCCTGACCAAATCTGTGACTGCTCTTCTACCCAAATCATATTTAAGGGGTAACAATGGGGTGCTCTTAGGGACACCAGTTATTGCCCAAAGAAATTTATTTTCCGAGGATTGGAGTGCAGCCACCTTCTCGAAGCCCCACAGCTCGGCTCCATAAAGTGCTGATCCTAGGGCCTTTGCTTCGTAAACCTGAAGTACAGGTTTTACTGGTTTGGTCAAAGATTTTCTGTGCTCTGAGCTAATGGCACCGGACAATTGCCTATGTCTATGTGTAGCAATATCTATATGCTGACGCCATCTATTATCACTAGATATGTGTAGTCCTAGATAAGTGAAAGTGTTCACTACCTCTAGCGGACGGCCATTCATGGTAATTTTCGATTTGAAGCTACGATGGGGGTTAAAAGTCATAAGTTTAGTTTTAGCCGTGTTAACCTCTAAGCCATACTCCCCACAAAATTGATCAAAGATGGACAAAGCACGCTGCAGGCCGCTTGGGGTCTTAGATAGAATGAGCGTATCATCTGCAAACATTAAAATAGGCATTTTAGTGCCGGCTAAAGAGGGAGCATCCACCTTTGCAGAAAGCATGCGGGCAACAACATCGTTAATATACAATGTAAAAAGGACGGGAGCCATTGAGCATCCTTGGCGAACACCCCGTTCAACTGGAAAGTCCACGGTCACCAAACCCTGTCCCCCCCACTGAATCTTGGCGAAATTTGTTTCGTGAAGTCTCATTATCAATGATAATAACTCTCCTGGTAGACCCTGGTTCTTGAGAACCAGCCACAGTTTGGTCCGGGGAACCAGGTCGAAGGCAGCCCGCAGATCGACAAAAGCCGCATACAAGCTGCCCTCGCCCAGCACCACGGTCCGCCATTGCAACAGGGTAAAACGAAAAACCTGCTCCACCGTACTTGTGGACCGACGGAATCCTGCCTGGAAGGGTGACAGGGCATTGGTCTCCTCGGCCCAATCAAGGAGCCTGTTGACAATCACACGCCCCACAACCTTTTGTATAGTGTCAATAAGGCTTATCGGTCTGTAGTTACCCGGCTGCGACCGGTCACCTTTCTTGAACACAGGTATTATTACTGCACCCTGCCAAGATGTCGGTACTACTGCACCCTGGGCAATAGCATTAATAAGGAGATGTATGTACTTACACCAGCGCTCTTTATCATTAATGAATACATCAGCTGGGACACCATCAAGTCCTGGGGCACGTCCACCAGACACTGAGCTGAGGGCCATCATAATTTCTTTGGTACTAAAGAAATTATCTTTAAATTGAATTAAACTTATATCTGACCCAGTGACAACTTTATTTGACTCAGCATACTGATTTTTAAAAAATTTTACCCATTCATCTTGCGGAACATTGTTATTTGGGGGCTCGGGGAAACCCGAACTACCCCACTTAACAATGCTCCAGAATAAACGGGGATCTTTCCTATCACTAGCTGACTTTAACTCAGACCAATGGTGCTCGTCCCAGGCTTTCTTAGCCTTTGATATGCTAACTTTATATTCCTTTCTAGCAGATCGAATGGCAGTAGACTGCCTTCCCTTTTTGGTCATTGTACCACTTAGCGGGCTTTGGGGCTCTATTTCCTTTGTTTTTCACAGGTTTAAGGAAGTGTTTTTTAATTGCACAGAAAAGGGAGTCGTGTATGTCTACTACTCTGCCCAACCCGGAGTTAGATGAATTAATGTGCTCAATAGCTAATATTGCTTTATCTACTTCGTTGCTAATATTAGCAATGGCCAGTTGGTTGGTCGCTATGTTCACCCAACTTAATCTGCGCATATCGTTGGTGGGGACAATCAAAGGAGGGGCAAGCTCAGTAGGTCTATGGTCCAGTTGGAGAAAGACCACCATTTATGGACTGCGCACAGGGGGTTGTGGTCACTCTCACTCCTCCAGACAACCTCCATGTCACAGATCCACCGCCATAGTTTAAGACTACATATAACGTAGTCAATTCTGCTTTTATGTCGCCCGTTATCAAAAGTACTGGTCCCATTTTTATCACTTAGTGTCCTCCCATTTAGAGCTCTTAAGCCCTTTTCATAACAAAGGGCGTTCAAACTGATCACATCGTAGGTCCAGCGCACAACTGATTTGAGCTCCAACTTAGGAACTCCCCATTGCCGATCTTGTGCATCCCCCAAAAAATCATCTTCAATAACTAAGGGTTCAAATGTTCTATTTAGATCACCCGCAATAACAATGTTGTTGTTTAGAGAGTGGATATCAAGGAGACAGCCCAAGGCCGCTAAAACCTCGGATCTCCCACCCCTGCTACTCCTAGCATAAACATTGTAAATATCAAGCGTTCCCAATTTATCTAGGTTCAGTCTGATTAGTTGGATATCTCTATGGCTGGTGTCAATGACTTTGACAACTAGTTTTAAACTCTGTCGGACTCAGATAGTTAATCCACCCATTGGTCTCCCCTTCTGGCCTTTTAATGCAGGCACAGAGTAATTCAAGTATCCCTGAGCAAAGGATGGTTCACATAACCAGGTCTCTTGAAATATACATAAATCAAAGTCATTGATAAAGCAAAGCCAGTCCTCAGATTCCAGTTTAGAGAGCAACCCAGCAATGTTCCATGAAAGTATCTTCCCTGTGTTACCCCCGGTGTCGTCCGAAATATTAGTTAATTGCGGACAGTCAGGGGAAATAAGAGGATTAATACATATACCATAACTTGTATCAGGTGGTAGATTACTTGACTCATTGGGAGGGGAAGGCAAATCAGAAGATGGCACTTGGATGTCTGTTATTAAGCCCTTGTAATGATTATGTCAATCCACATCATCAAGATTTGCTAGGGCCTCGTAACTGTTTCCAAGGGAGATACCAAGATTGGGTTGATTACAAAATAAAACCCCTGGATTGACAGTAGAAACTGTTTGTGGTCTTGGGTAAAAATAAGTCAATTCCCAGGTAGAAATGAGAGACCTCACATTATTCGTGTACCAGTTAAGAATGTGACTGACGGCTCTAGGATCTCTGAAGTCAATTATTACAATGTCCCCGTTTATATTCTTAGGTGTATTTCCCAACCAAGAAAGGCGCCGTACATGTAAAATGTCACCATTTATGTACAAAGGAAGAGGGCGATTCTGGCCAAGCCAATGTATGACTTTGTTTTTTAACTGCGAATGGCCTTCAGTTGTCCCCTCCTTCAATATTGGGACTCCCGCGAGGACATAGAGTTTTGTTACTTTGGTCCTGAAGAAGAGAGTAGACAAAGTGAGACATTGATAGAAGTAGGTGTTGAAGAGAATGTGGAAAATAGTGGTACAGAGAAGTTTGAAGAAGAAATTACAAAGTTTAAGGTAATTTCGTGTGAAAGGCAAAATTGTACCTGTATTTGTTGTCGACAAACTCACTATAAAAATCAGACTAGGAAGGTTGATCTGTATTTAGAAAGTGAAAGTGAAAAGTCAAGTGGTCAAATTGAGAAAGTGGAGATGTCTAAAACTGAAGAAATTTATGAACATTGTGTACATCCTCTACATTCGAAAGAAGTGATGGGGAATACTAGTGAATTATTCCAAATGAAGAAAGCAAAGGGGACTCCCATGAGTGTATGGGGAAAAAAGTTTGGAAGCTCGTTTTCCCCAGCTGTTTCCAACTGGAAAAGGTGGACGATATGATGAACAATCAGTACAGATTCCTGCATCATAATATCGGACAACAAGATTGCATGCAGAAGATCCAAGATTTCGACAATGTATCCCATAGATATACATTTCATCTTTTGTTTGAGAGTGACTTGTCTGGACTTTCCTATGCAGTCAACCACATGTTAAAAACAGGAGTACATCTTCAAAATGTTTCTGCAAAGGAATTTATGGATAAAGTGCATCAGAGAGATGATCATTTAGAATCTCAACTGATTAATTTGATGGCATGTCAGCGTGGTACTAATGAGTATTGGTATCGTCGTCATGGATAACTGAAATGCATGCAAAGGAACTTAGGAACTCCTACGTGGTTTGTTACCCTAAGCTGGGCTGAATACGCATGGGATGATTTACTTGAATTTCTTCGAGAAGCAAATTCAAATATTAAAAACATTGAATTCAAGACTCCTGGAGAATTGTGTTCTTTGGATCCTGTAAATGTATGCAGATATTTCAATTATAGGTTTGAAGCTATGATGTCTTATCTTCAATAAAAAGAATCCTCCTCTTGGAGAAGTAATTGATTTCTTTTGGAGAAAGGAGTATCAAGCTAGAGGTGCTCCTCATATATATATATATATATATATATATATGCTTTTATGCATCAAGGATGCACCCAAACTGATTCGGATGAGACTGTTTTATCTTTTATTGAAGATTATGTTACATGTACTATACCAAAAACAAGGGAAGAAAACACCTTAAGGCACCAAGTATTAGGGTTTCAAACTCAACGATGTGGCAAATACTGTCAACGGAAATACAAGGCGAAGGATAAGTTTTATACCAAATGTCGTTTTAGATTTCCACGTCCAGTAATATCCAAAAGAGTAAACAGCTTCATGTCAGCAATGAGACATACCATCACTAGCAAATCGCCCAAAAAATACTTACAATTTGAAAAGAAGTGAAGAATCAAAGTATATTAATGATTATAATCCAGTTATTCTCTCAATGTGGAATGCTAATATGGATATCCAGTATGTTGCGGATATTTCCATTGCTGTTGCTCGGTATGTAACATCATACATAACAAAATCAGAAAAGACGGAGTTGAAAGAAATGTGGGAAGAAATTTCCCACGAGAAGAGTCTTAGTAAGAAATTGTACAGCTTTAGTTTGAAGATGCTGTCCCATCGAGAGATTGGAGCGTACAAATGCTCAGATCGGTTGTCCTCTGCAAGTTTATATTCAAAGTCAAGAGGAATTATTTGGGTTAGTCTAGGTCTTGCTGCAACGCGAAATAGAGTACTTACATCTAAACAAGAAATCTAATATTTAGCATTAAATGAACCGGAAAGCAGAGAAATTGTTAAAACAAACATGTTGGATACATACTAACCAATAGAAGTCCTCATCTTGAGAACATAGGTCTCTAGGAAGTGCTGCAGTATTACAGTTTTAAGAGAAATACTACAGAGAACATAAATGAAGAAAAGTATGCAGTGATTGGTTCAGAAGGATGTTTGGTGAAACATAGTAAAGGAAATCTGATTAATCACAGGAAACCGAGTTGTGATACTCCTGATAAAATTTTTTACTATTTAGCACTTTTGCAACTCTTCAAGCCTTGGCGTACGGAACTGGAATTAGTTGGAGATTTTCAGTGCTAAAAAGATTCTTTCAATGCATGTAAAGATTTTGCAAATTATCTCAAAATATTGAATGAAGAAATTGATCAAGAAGCTACTATTGCAGCTAAAGTTGCTAGAGAGTTCAAGACAGTCAAAGTTCTGCTTCACTGAGTCAATATCCGCTAGGACAACCAATTCTTGAAAATGAAGCAGCAATTGCTATGACTGAAGTGGAAGTAGCAATGCATCAAGCTCAAGAAGACATTATGGACTTCGGAAACTTGGAAGAACTGAAGAACCAGGCTGAATTAGGCCTGGCGGCGCAGGGTACGCCTTGATCTCCTGAGTTCACCTGCTTTGTTGAACAGAGACATAGGACACTCTGTTGAGCATAGAAGATCAGGTTTATTAGCTGCAGCTAAGTACAGTTGTCCCAGAAGTACACCCGGTATGTTCTTAGGAGACTGCCACTTTACTCCATGGCGCACAATCTTTTATAGCACATAGATTCACCAAGAAAACACCCAATGCATACATGTTTAGCCAATGGGAAGAGTTTAAAAACAAGTTATAACCAATGAGAAAAGTTTGAAAACAAGATATCAAGTAAGAAAACAAGTTACTTACCTGTAACTTTGGTTCCCCAATATTGGTAACTTTCATAGATTCTCATGCTTTGTATCATTCCCCGTCGTCGGAATGGGAGCCTCGGTAAACAAAAATATATATATATATATATCATAACCATAGAAACAAAAGAGAAAAATAGGCCTAGGCCTCATCTCATTTTGTAGTATATCACCCTCTTTGTGTAAAAGAGCCCAAACTTTTGCCAGGACCAATCAGCACAGCCTCACCCCTTGGAACCTTCCTGAGAGAGCTCAGAGCCTCAGATTTTCGTAGCCGTTGTGCCAACAGCCACTACCTCAGTAAACCGGCAGAGCTTTCCCAGGGGAGGTGGGTGGGCGCATGAGAATCTATGAAAGTTACCAATACTGGGGAACCAAAGTTACAGGTAAGTAACTTGTTTTCTTACCCCAGTATTGGAACTTTCATAGATTCTCATGCTTTGTATCAGAATAGTAAGCAGTACATCAGAAAAGCACATTTGGAAGACACATGGCCTTACACAACCATCTCAGTTTACATGAAAAAACAATTATCACTGAACCAAATGTGCTTACCAGGATGGAGGGATTGTAGGGAAAGCTCACCTCTCATTGAAAAAGATTCCGGAGGACTGCTTGACCCACAGCAGCGTCATCTCGTCCCACCGATTCCAGGCAGTAGTGTTTCGTGAAGGTGTGTACACTGCTCCACGTTGCTGCCCTGCAAATGTCTTTGATAGCCACTCCAGCATAAAGAGCCACTGAAGACGCCATCGCTCTCGTAGAATGAGCGCGGGCCCTTCTATCCAAAGGTTTGCCCGCAGCCTGATGACAGTATTGAATTGCACTGGAGATCCAGCGGGAAATGCCACTCTTGGCGAGCGGCAACCCCTTCCGTGGTGCACTGTAGGCAATAAATAGCTGTGTAGACTTCCTGAAAGAGCGTGTGCGCTCGAGATAGAATTTCAGACATCTCTGGACATCCAAAGAATGCAAAGTTCGTTCCGCCTGGGTAGAAGGCCGCGGAAAAAAAGAATTCAAAATCAAAGGTTAATTCAGATGAAACTCCGAAGGCACCTTCGGGATGAATTTTGGGTTGGTTCTCAACAGTAGCACATCCTTTTTGAATTGCAGAAAAGGCTCCACTATGGATAGAGCCTGGAGTTCACTCACTCTCCTCGCCGTAGTTAATGCTAAAAGGAGGGCTAGCTTCCACGACAGGAACTTCAAGTCCGCCCTGTGAATCGGCTCAAAAGGAGCTTTCATGAGCTGCGCCAGCACCAGGTTGAGCTGCCAGATTGGAGGGGGTGCTCGGACGGTAGGGAACATCCGAAACAACCCTTTAAGGAACTGTTTCACAATCCTTGAGGACCATAGAGATGGCCCCGATGTTTTTCTCCTAAAACGGGATATGGCAGCCAAATGCACCTTGACAGAAGAGTGCGCCAAACCCGATTTAGCCAGTGACAGGATGTAAGGCAAAACCTGATGTGGCCGGGACTTATAAGGATGGAGTTTATTCCTCTGGCACCACAGACAAAATCTCTTCCATTTTGCCCTGTATGTCTTATTAGTGCTTGGCGCCCGCGCCTGAGATAAAACATCCCTGCACTCCCTGGAGAGATTCAGATGACGGAATTCTCTGTGTTCAGGAGCCACGCTGTCAAGTGAAGTGACTTCGGATCCGGATGGAGCACCTGCCCCTGATCTCGCGACAATAGAGATGGAATCAGTGGCAAGCGAATCGGGCGATCCTGGGAGAGAAGCAGGAGTTCCGTGAACCAGAACTGCCGTGCCCACGCTGGAGCAATGAGAATCATCTTGCATGGTTCCGCCCTGACCTTCCTGAGAACTCGAGGAATGAGGGGAATGGGAGGAAAGGCGTAGCAAAATGCGCCGAACCAGGCAATCGAAAGGGCATTCCCCAGAGATCCTTGATGGGGAACCTTGCTTGCGTAAAACCGGCACTTGGCGTTCTCCGGGGACGCAAAGAGGTCTATGGTCGGAGTACCCCATCTCTCGAACACTGCCTCCAGCGTGGCTTGATGTAACTCCCACTCGTGAGTCACTTCCGTCTGTCGACTTAGAGCATCCGCTGTGATGTTGAGGCACCCTGCTAGGTGCTCGGCTTGCAGAGTGATCTTGTTGTGGAGTTCCTGCAGCATGTTTTTTCACAGGTTTCTCCTTTTGGGACGGAGGAGAAGATGTTGCAACCTCCTTCTTGTCCCTAAGGGCTACGCCCACACCAGCAGCCCGTCCCTGCCTCTCCTTTACACTTCCGTGAGGAGATTTCATGGGACCAGCCTCCTCAGACCTTTCAGAGATCCCGTGAGGGGCTTTGACAGGGGGTTCCGCAGAGGTGGAGGGAGATGATCTACCCCTCTTCCTAGATCTCCTGGAGGAGGTGCCAGAAATTGAATCCTCCTCATCCGAAGAGAGAACCTACGTCCTGGTCTTCAGCTTCTGCAGCCACGTCAGCAACCGACCCTCTCTGTCTCTCAAGGTTTTGGTAGAGAAGGTCCGACAAATTTTGCAGTCTGTGACCTTGTGTTCCGGGTATAAGCAGTAAATACAGTTTTCATGCTTATCTTCCACAAAAAGTCTCTTCTTCCCACAAGAAGCACAAGGTCTGAATAAGGCTTTCTTCTCCTTTTCTGACATAATGTCACAAAAGATGGCAAATAAAGATGTCTAATAGTAAAGTTCTGAGAAACTGAGCAGAGCTCAGTGGAGACTCCCTAGCACAACGTGCGGTAGAAAAATCTGAGGCTCTGAGCTCTCTCAGGAAGGTTCCAAGGGGGGAGGCTGTGCTGATTGGTCCTGGCAAAAGTTTGGGCTCTTTTACACAAAGAGGGTGATATACTACAAAATGAGATGAGGCCTAGGCCTATTTTTCTCTTTTGTTTCTATGGTTATGATATATATATATATACATATATATATAATATATATATATATATATTTTTTTTTGTTTACCGAGGCTCCCATTCCGACGACGGGGAATGATACAAAGCATGAGAATCTATGAAAGGTCCAATACTGGGGTAACCCAAATAAACCTCTTACAACTGTTTTTGTCACCCCTCCCCACAAGTTAATCAGTGGTTGTGTCTACAACTCCACTTGCAGGTGGCAGGACACATTTGTATGCTTTGGAGGACAGTTGTGAAACAAGAGAATACAAGTAGAGAATAGCGAAGGCCAGAAGATAAGATAGTCAGGAAAGAATGGTGCAAACCAACAGATAGTTGAAACAGGGATCAATCTGACCAGACGGGGATTAGTGGACTCAGCCAGTCCCTGACATCAGTCTTGTAAACAGAGGCAGGAGGTTATTTTGACACGTTGCAGTGAGATCAGCAGAAAAAACTTCGTTCATTGTGCTGCCTGAGTGAGGGCAACACAAAATGGCAGTGGAACACAAAATGGTGGCTGAATATAAGCGAGATCGAAAATCGAATTTCCTCAGACCCTCCTTTTGCCATAACTCAGGCAAAACATCACAGATTCACGTTACTCTGAATCAATGTCAATAGCCATGAGGTCGTCAAACTGTTGCTGCAACATCATTTTAATGTTCTCTGTTTTCTGTGACTCAGGTCTTGGGAGACACAGAGTGGCACAAAGACCGCAGATGGCGGGGCCACACTGCATACAGAGACAACAGGAAAAAATGATGGCCAAAACCACTCCAAGGAAGGTTAGTGCCTTCCATCCCCATTTAGACAGTAATCCCCCAAACCATCCCAATAAAGACCAATCTCCTTCGTCGTGATGGATCGATTCGGAGATCATATGTAGTTTGGAGATGGCTTGGTATACCGTAGGGGCGTCGTCGGGTATATAAATGCAACAGCTAGATCCGATCAATTTACAGACTCCACCACGATCTGCAAGAATAACATCTAGTGCAATCCGGTTCTGCAAAGTCATGAGACGGTGCGCCTGAAGTTCAGCTGTGAGATTACTCAAGGCTCCTACAGTGACATCTATGGTAGTCTCAACAACACGAACCAGCTGTCTCATGTTTCTGCTGTTGGCCATTGGGCCCCAAAAAGGAAGAAATCCTTTGAGGAAATCACTTCCCTCTTGTCCTGCCGTGTCTTTAGAATCAATAATCCCTCTGCCATATCTGTTTCTATGATGGCCTGAACGTCTCCTCAAAACGAGTGAAGAAATCAGAGACACTCATCTTTCTTCTGCTTACACGCAGTTAGTTTATCCCAATTAACTCGCAAGGCGGGCATCATCGTTTTCATTAAAGTCATAATCCTACCAGGGAGTTCTGAAATCAAAACATCAGGCTTAGCACCACCCACTTGAGCTCTATCCGCGGCAATTATAGCAGCCCAATCCCCACCTAATGCTTGGGCGTGATCCTCTCTACGAATCCGAGCCCATAATGCTTGTGGGACTACATTTCCCATCAATATATCAATATCGGCTAAATTCATATTACAGGCATCAACAGTCTGGGACAACTCTTTATAATAACCAGCAGGGTTTTTACGGGGATCTGGTAGAGACTGTTTAAGAGCTAAAACTTCAGATCTTTTCCAGGGGACATGTACCCATATACGCTGGAAGTGCGCGGGAACAGCTGGATTAGCACCTGCTGCTGCAACCGCTTCTCTCCACACTGGAGGAACCTCTCTCATGGGATAATGTTTGGATGTCAGCCTAATAGCAGGATCGGAATCAAAAAAAGTCTGCGAGGAAAATAGGGACCTAAAAGTGACAAGTGTCTTTACAGCGTCCTTAACCTTAGAACCCACAATGAGTCCCTTATAGAAATTACCCTGAACATCTAACAAACCCTGAGGAACTGAACCCAAATCCATATCCTCCCATCCTTTAACAAGAGTGTCACACATAACATTAAAAACATATCTCTGCGTGGGCGCTTCCCACTGGTGAAAGGTGGCCATGATATCATTCACACTATACTGGGGACCCTTCTCGATCCATTTGCGAGCGAGAGAGTCCAATATTACCCGTTCGTCGGAAGCTGGAAGCTGACTACGAGACTGTCTTCGGGGAAAAACTGGAGACATATTAAGAGTCTCAAAGAAAGGAGACAGAAAATCAGAGACCGTATCTGTGATTCGTTTGCGCACAGTGTGAGAATTAGACATAAGGACAGGGGACAAGATATTAGGTGAACTAACAGAAGAATTAACAGTTATAAAGGGAGCCAAAGGCAAAGGAGATTGATGTTCAGGAGACGAAGGCAAAGAAGTCGGCGGCGGAAGAGGTGGAGGTGGCACTACCAGAAGGGGCAAATGCGGAAGAGCCGGAGGAGGCGGAGGCGCAACTAATGGCTGAACTGGTTGTAACAATGGGGGTGCATTAGCACCTTGTACATAGGGAGGAGGCAATCTCAATAAGTGAGACATCAAAGGATCTTCCTACGGATCCTTACTTTTATCAGAAGGGGAAATAGGCAACACCGGATAGCATTTATCTATCGCCATACGATGCTGTCTCTCTGAAATTTCCATTTCTTGATTAATCTCATTATCTTTAAACTGCTGGGCAGCCTGTATAATCGTCATACTTTGTGTTTCCGTATCTCTTTTTGCTTGTTTAATTTCTCTCTGTTTGGCTTCCTTGCGCCAGAGGCGGAAAGAGTCAAACATTGCCGGCTGGGCTTTTCTTTTAAACAAAATTGCTTCCAAATTATCTAATATGTCAGACTCAAAACTACCATTCTGTGGCCACTGCAAAACACCATTGTTCTTCGTGTATCGGATCCATGCCTCATTAAAGGCAATGGGGCCAACACCATGTTTAGAATAAAGCTCATAAGTGGGAGTTCCAACCGGAGGAATTGGACAAGAGTCCTCCAGCCGGGAATCCCTTTCACAACCAAAACAACAAAACTTTCTAAACTTACTCAGACCAGGCATCGTTATTTCACTGGACTGTTCACAAACATCAAGGGGTTAAATCAAATAATATAGCACAAACTGTACTCACCCCTCGGCTTCGGCAATAGCCGAATCAAAGACCCAAATCAAACAAAATAGTGGGAGCTACCCACCAATACTTAACTAAGAGTCTTCTTGCGCCAACAGAGGCCCGTCTAACGTCTCGCGATACCATACATCACCAAAAAGGGGGCAAAAGCAAGGCGGCAGTCAGGGCAGCAGTCGTCAGCAGCCGTCAGGAAGGAGAAACCGCGCTGAAAAAGACCTTCGGACCACTTTGACATGCAGGGGTCGCTTGACGTGGTTCGCGATTCCTCCAGAATTTTCTTGCGGTGTTCCTCACGACCTTGAGGCAAAACCGCTACATCTGAAGCCGCCTCAGAGAGGGCTCCATTTGAAGAACCAGGCTGAATTAGGCCTGGCGGCGCAGGGTATGCCTTAATCTCCTGAGTTCACCTGCTTTGTTGAACAGAGACACAGGACACTCTGAGCGTAGAAGATCAGGTTTATTAGCTGCAGCTAAGTACAGTTGTCCCAGAAGTACACCCGGTATGTTCTTAGGAGACTGCCACTTTACTCCATGGCGCACAATCTTTTATAGCACATAGATTCACCAAGAACACACCCAATGCATACATGTTTAGCCAATGGGAAGAGTTTAAAAACAAGATATAACCAATGAGAAAAGTTTGAAAACAAGATATCAAGTAATTCAAATAAACCTCTCTTACAACTGTTTTTGTCACCCCTCCCCACAAAGTTAATTAGTGATTGGGTCTACAACTCAACTTGCAGGTGGCAGGACACATTTGTATGCTTTGGAGGACAGTTGTGAAACGAGAGAATACAAGTAGAGAATAGCGAAGGCCAGAAGATAAGATAAAGTCAGGAAAGAATGGTGCAAACCAACAGATAGTTGAAACAGGGATCAGTCGGACCAGACGGGGATTAGTGGACTCGGCCAGTCCCTGACATCAGTCTTGTAAACAGAGGCAGGAGGTTATTTTGACACGTTGCAGTGAGATCAGCAGAAAAAACTTCGTTCATTGTGCTGCCTGAGTGAGGGCAACACAAAATGGCGGTGGAACACAAAATGGTGGCTGAATACAAGCGAGATCGAAAATCGAATTTCCTCAGAACAACTGAATAATCAACAGAAAGAAATATATCAGCAAGTGAAACAATACATCGACCATAGTTTTCTTCATGAAAAAAAAGAATGCACATCATTTCAACCTATCTGTATGTATGTCAGTGGTCAAGCTGGTACAGGAAAAAGTTTCTTAATTAAAGTTTTGACCAGTTACCTACAGAAAACAGCGGACTCACATTTGTCTTGTGTTGTAACTGCTCCAACTGGGTTGGCAGCACACAACATTAAAGGAATTACATTAAATCGTTTACTAATGCTACCTGTAGAGCATGAAAATAAATTGGAATATCACAAGCTATCTGGAGAAGCTTGTTATGAAGTTTCAAGAGTGCTAAAGAAAATGAAACTTCTGATTATTGATGAGGTGAGCATGGTCTCAAACTTAATGCTTGCCTTTGTGCATTTAAGAATGCAGCAATTTTTAAAAACAGAATACGATGTCTTATTTGGAGGAAAACATGTGATAGTTTTTGGTGATCTACTGCAACTTACTCCTGTAAAAGGGCAACCAGTATTTAAAACGCTTGTGCATGAAGACACCAGAAAGTCTTTGGGAAGTGTTGGAAACGTTAACATTTGGTCAGATTTTGAATACAAAGAACTTATTAAAAATATGCGACAGGCAAGTGATGAAGATTATGGAACCATTCTTCAAGATATAAGAATTGGAGTATTGACAGAACATTGCAAACAAGCTTTGCAAAGTCAGCTACTTACAAACTTGTTTCCAAATGAAAATATAGTTCCTGAAAAAATATACAAAGAAATTTCAGAAAATAAATCTATAATCTGCCTAATGCCAACACTGCAAGAGTGTTCTACATTCAATGAAGAACTTTTAAAGCTTGAAAATTAACAAATAATAAAAATGGAAGCCATTGATAAGATAGAGCATGAAAGAATTACTATTATTTGGATGGAAAAATTAAGAACAAAATTGGATTCTTTGCAAAAATCTATTTCTAAAACTGCTGGTTTAGAAAATAATTTATATTTATGTGTAAACTGTCGGATTATTTTACAGCGTAATTTGGATGTGGAAAAAGGTTTAGTAAATGGAGCAATGGGAAAATTGTTGATTTTGTTTCTTATCAAAAAAGAGATGGCATTGAATTTTTGAAAATCAAATTTGATCAGATTGATGAAGTAAAACAAATTGCTCGTTATTCTGTTTGTTTTTTGCTTGTTAAAGATTTGTATGTTCGTAGTAAACAGTTTCCTCTTTCTTTGGCATATGCAGTGACTATTCATAAATCTCAAGTCTAGACAGTGCTTTGGTAAACATTGGAAGTACTGTATTTAAAGAGGGTATGGCATATGTTGCTTTGTCCCGAATCATAACTTTATCTGGATTGCATTTGATTGATTTTGATGAGGGAAAGATTAGTGCAGATGCAAATTGTGTAAGAGAGTATAATCGGTTAAGAAGACTGTATGCTCCCAATTTAGGTGAATATCCTATATATGAAAAGCGTGTAGTGGGTCGAAAACAAAGATATGAGAATATCTGTAGTGAAGTTGAAAAGAAAAAAGGACACTATTGAAGAGACTGTAGGATATCAGTTAGAAAATAGTTCAGGTATCAACTGCTATGCTAATGTAGTGGTGAATGTTGTATTTTTTCTAGAAAATCTCCAACAGCAAATTATGGCGAATCGAGAAAAAAGGTTTTGTTCCTTGTTGCATTCTATTTTTTAAAAATTGACAACTGATAAAAGTAAAATGCAAAGTGTTTCTGATATTCGGAATCTTCTGGATATATGTTCTGGTTCTTCACAATTTACACAGAATGTGCAATAAGATGCTTAGGAATTTCTAATGTATATGCTTGCAGTATTGGAAGATGAAGGAATAGAAATTGAAAATCTGTTTGGACTTCGTTATAGATGGGAACATGAATGTGTAAATTGTACATTTACTTCTACTACTAACAGACACTGAAAGATTCATATATTTGACAATACCAGATTGTAAAACAGTGTCTTTCAACAAATTAGTTAAATCAGTATTCAAAACATGGAGTGTAGCCAATACAAATCAGAAATGTTATCAACATTATTTATACAAGGATTTGGACAATATATAATTTTAATGATACAATGTTGTAGAGCAGATGGAAAAATTTTTGGAAACTTTAATTAAAAATGTAGTAGCAAGTCAACTATCAATATCAGGAAGAACTTTTGTAGCAGTAGAAATTATTTTACATGATGGACCTTCTACAACATCTGGACATTACACTGTCTATTTAAAATGCAATAAAGGATGGACATATTGTAATTATGCTCATTTGGTTTTTAGATATCGTTTGCCTAACGAATTACCAAATTCATACCTAATCTTTTTAAAGCCAAAGTTCTAAGAACATAATTCGGCATATTGGGAATATGTTAATATGTATTAATGAGATTACTTTGGACAATTTCAGTATAAAGGATTTCAGGAATATCATTTGGCCTAAAGGAAAGATATTGATATGAATTAAGCAGTTTTTCAGGGATATTCTGACACCAAATGTTTTAAAGAACATCATTTAGAGTATATGCAAGTTAAGAAGAATAGCTGATTGAATTATTGTCTCTGTTCTTTTTTTATTATAGTGACAAAATTCTCTTACAATGAAGCATTTTATATATTTCACAATTGTATTATATGCAATGTTATTGAGGATATTTTTTTACGCAATGTGCAGAGATACTAGACTATGTTGAAAATATATATATATATTTTTTTTAGTTTTTTTTTTCTTTTAAACTTTATTTTCAGTTTATATATTATAAACAACAACACACAACTGGCATCAAATCAGTGTATGCAAGCAGATCGAGCTTTTTAGCGGCACTTAGGACTACAGGCGGCATCAGGGAGGGAAAGGAGTCATGGGGAAAGGAAACTATAACATACAATTATAGCACCAAGAGGAATGAACTGGGAATGGCACTGATACAGGCGGTGAACATCACTAGGGTCGACCCTCTCGTTCCCTGTCCGACCCAGACCCAACGGGCGTGTCCAACCAACTACCCTCACTGTCAGTTGCGCCTTGTGGGGAGGGCTCCTCTTCTGCCAGCCCAGACGCACGCATAACGCGCCAGGCCATTAAGTCGTCCTGTAGCTTCTCATCCCTCCGAGTGAGTTGCATGTGGGTTTCCTGGGCCAGGGACCACTCTCGGACATGTCTAAGCCAAGTGGGTATCTCCGGGGCCCTCTGCCCCATCCTAGTTATCGCCCCCCTGCGCCTGGCCAGTACCAACATTAATTGTAGGAATTTATACGAGAGTTTCTTTTTCTTGGGTTTCCGGACTAATGCAAGCAGACAATGCAGGGGTTTGAGTGCCATCCAAAGGCCTGTAGCTGCAACTATTCGCTCCACCACCCCCACCCAGAATTGTTTGATCAAAGGACAGTCCCATGCTAAGTGTAGGAAGCCTGCTTTCTCAGCGCCACATCTAGGGCATCCATCTCCCCTATCCCCAGAGATACGCTTCAGGGATACCGGGGTTAGGTTAGGTAGGTGCGGTGTAAAAAAATTAAAGTGCGTCAGTTTAAACCTCGCGTTGCATGAAACCGTACGTGCTAGGGAGCCTATGCGTGCCCATTGTCTCTGTTCCAGCAGAATGTTGAGATCTGCCCGGGATGGTGGCACCGCGGGGGGGGGGGTTGAATCCTGTTTCATGGCCTGGAGTCCCCGATAGTGTAGGAATTGTCCCCTTCCAGGGCCAAAAGTCTCTTCCGCCTGCTCGTAGGTAAGGAAGGTCTCGTTAGGGTAAAGGTCAGCCGAACTTCGCAACCACCCTCCCTCCAAGATTGAAAGGACATATATTGCCCCATGTCGATGAAAGGGGCCAGTATCCAGATCGGGAGCTCCCTATGAAAGGGTGCCCTCCGTAAGACCTTCTCAACAAACCGCTGCCATATACCGGCCGTGTGTCGCACAACATGGGGAAGGGACGTATCCGCCCCCCTACCCTGCATCAGGGCGCCCTGTAGTGTCTGGATGTCTACCCTACCAGAGAGGAGGCGTGTCTCCCAATTGTCTGTAAACCACCGGGTCGCATGTTGTAACTGGGCCGCGTAATAATATGTTGAAAATATTTTTGACACAGATTTTTTTTTTTTTAAACGATCTTATTGATTGTTTTTTTTTTGCCCACTGTTATGTGATGAGTAACATTGAAATCACTTTCTATAGTGAAATTCAATATATTCTGAGAACAGCAAAAAAGGCAAACTAAATTTATATAATGCTAAAATTATGTAGTGTTCATAAAATTATAACATTATATATTATAACTGTATTTTTTCTTCTCTTTACAGACCCTAAAGTTCGAAAGTTTTTAAAATGTAAAATATATAAATCAACTGCAAAAACTTTTTACAACATTTTGATATCTACTATTGTAAAGGTAAGATTAAGTAATCCAAACACTATCCATCCACTACTACATTCACCTATGCACTATCCATACACACCTTTAACCACGTACTCACTGCTCATTAATGTCTTAAGTACCTCAGGTACTAACCATAAAGTCCACCAATCACTCTGTTACTCATAATGCAGTTTTTCAGTCATCCATTAGTAGCATGTACTAATTCAATGCCTCTGTCAATACCCAACCAGTTATGAATTTCCTCAGGTAGTCTCCTTGCAATAGTCTAATTATTAAGCCATTGCCATGTCCTTATCTAATCGCAGTGCCAAAACACAAGCACTTATAAACTCATCCTGCTGTCAACTACCAGCACTCTAAGTATCCAGTCACTATCCATGCACTTGTACAATGACTTAGGCATTAAGACACACAGTGCTACAGTCAAATGTGCACAATCTATGCAGTCCCTTAACCCCCTGCAGACTACTAATTAATTCCTGCAAAATCCCAGGTAGTAGCTATGCAGTGCACCGATCACACTGTCACTCTCTGTCCGCTCCTGCAATCATCCTGACAGAACCATGTTCTTGTCTAATCACTGTGACAAAACACAAGCACTTATAAACTCAGAAAAAGAATTGAAAGCAGCCGGGTCATAGAGGACTGCACCACCAGGACTAGTCACAAGTTGTATGTAATATTGCCCACCTCAAATGATCTGCTGCTTGTAGATCACAAATATAACTATATAGACTGGTTGGATGAGAGGCAATATATAGACACAGGCAATTTAAATACACAAATATGCATTAATAAAAGGCATTAGCAAGTGAATGTGTCTTTCCTCTCTATCAACTATTTCGTTAAATAAACCCATTGTTTCCACTTGTATAAAATGCATTTTCTTGGTCTTATACCATCATTTCTAAAATATCCTCATGTTATATGCCATTACAGCCCTGAAGAAGCCCATGTTTGGGCGAAACGCGTAGGCTGATTGTATCATACGAAGCGCAACAGAGAATAAAAACACCAGAAAACATTCACTTGCTAATGCTTTTTTTTTTAATGTGTCTTTGTGTATTTAAATTGCCTGTGTCTATATATTGCCTCTCATCCAACCAGTCTATACACTTATAAACGTATGCACTGTGTTTGCAGCACTGTAAGCATTCCAATTACTAGTCATGTACTTCTAGAATGGCCTAGCCACTAACACAAATACACCTACAAGATTCTGTGCACAATGCATGCAGACCTCTAACCAGCTACATACTATTGTTACACTCCTGTAAATACCCATGTAGTACCCATGCAGCCTAGGAATCCTCCTGTCAGTACCATGCACTTTTCCAATCACTTATCCACCACTATCTACTTATCCAATCACTCCGCCAATACCAAGGCACTTATAAATTCAACATGCACTTTGTTTGCAGCACTGTAATTATAACAGTCAGTAGTCATGTTCTTATAGGATGGCCTAGCCACTAACACAAGTACACGTAGAATATTCTGTGCAGTATTCATATAGAGCTCTAACCAGCTACATACTATTGGTACACTCCTGTAAATACCCAGGTAGTACCCATGAAGCCTAGAAATCCTCCTGTCAGTCCCATACACTTCTCCAATCGCTTATCCACCACTATCTACTTATTCTATCACTCCGCCAATACCTAAGCACTTATAAATTCAAGATGCCCTCTGTTTGCAGCACTGTAAGCATTCCAATTATTAGTCAAGTACTTATAGAATGGCCTAGCCACTAATACAAGT
Organism: Triturus cristatus; assembly: GCF_964204655.1. NCBI lineage: Eukaryota > Metazoa > Chordata > Amphibia > Caudata > Salamandridae > Triturus > Triturus cristatus. Next base: position 830,642,148 of record NC_140579.1, on the reverse strand, counting down.
ACACCTACAATATTCTGTGCACAATGCATATAGACCTCTAACCAGTTACATACTATTAATACACTTTTGTAAGTACCCAGTTAGTACTCATGCAGTCTAGGAATCCTCTTGTCTGTCCCATGTACTTCTATCACCAATCCAGCACTATCTACTTATCCTATTACTCCACCAATACCTTAGCACTTACAGACTCAACCTGTTCTGAACTTGCAGCACTCTAAGTATCCACTCGGGAAACATCCTTCATGCCTTCACATTGCAGGCATTACAACGCAGGTCGTTACAACGACTTGCGCTGGATGGCGCTCTAACCTAACGAATAGTATGATTTACTATTCCAACACCTTCCCTACTGTATGTAGACTGGAGTTGGAATAGTAAATCATACTATTTTTAAGTCTAGCGCCCTCCAGCGCAAGTCGTTGTAACAAACGCGATGTAAAGTACCACGTTGTAAATGTATGCGTAGTAACGTCATACATTCATCCACTCACTATCTATGTACTTGTACTGTGACTCGAGCATCAACACATGCAGTACTACATTCAAAGGTCCACAATCTATGCAGTCGCCTAACCCCCTCCACACTACTGATTTACTTCTGCAATTACCCAAGTACTAGCCATGCAGTTCAAAAATCGCACTGTCACTCTCCGTCCATTCCTTCAATCATCCTGACAGAACCATGTCCTTATGCAATTACTGTGCCAAAACACAAACACTTATAAACTCACCATGCTCTCAACTTGCAGCACTGTAAGTATCCAGTCACTATCCATGTATTTGTACAATCCCTCAAACAGTAAGACATGCAGTGCTACAATCAAATGTGCACCATGTATGCAGTCCCCAAGCACCTCCAATCTAATATCCTCCTCATACGTTAGAAATACTCTTGTGCAATCATGCAGGCGCTAGTGATGCATTCATAAAATCACCATTCACTACTAATGCATTCTTTCAGTCAATCATGCTCTACAGATATACTCAAGCAAACTTTCAAACATTACCATGCAATTATTTTTCTTTTTTTTAACCCTATAAGGTAGTTCTGAGAAGAACATTTTTTCTTCTTCTTTTATTGTGTTTTTTTTTTAATTTGGAGGTTTTTTGGGTGTTTTTTTGGTTTGGTGCGCGTTGGGTGCGCGACTCGAAAATTTTGGGAAAAAAAAATATTTTTTAAAAAACAAAAGGACATTAGATAATATTACAATAAAAAAAAAATAATTGTAGAATACAATTTTTTTTTTAAATTGCAATTTACAGAAAAGTATATATTGTTTAATAAATATTAAATTTAGAAATTAATTAAACTCAAGAAATTCAGTTAAAAAAAAAACATACGTATAAGGACCATTATACTTGAAAATTTGCATTAAAAAAACCTTTGAAATTCACTGAAAAAAACCATAGGTTTCAGGGACGTTATAGTTAGTTGGACATTTCACTGGTACAAAACCATAGAAATTCCCCCGTTATAGTTAACTAACTATAACTCGGGCCACCGCCATGCACTGCTGATGATGTCACATATTACATCATTCATGACATGGTCAGTGACATCACTGATGACATCATCCACGTGAAAATCTGATCCACCTCCTCACACTGTAATAGAACCTTTGATACACACTGATTCCTAAGTCTATATACACATCCACTCATTCACCAATAGAATCAATCACTCATCAATACCACACTATTAAAGCACTCATACATGTATATAGACACTTAAACACCATCACTCGGACAAACTTACTTAGTCAGTCATGCAAACAATCAATCACACTTCCATTTACTGACCTATACAGTTCTACACACACCACATCAGTTATTCAAACAAAAATATCCATACTTACTCTTTTCTACAATCACTGATACAAGTACACACTCATCCATGCAGCCACTCTCACAATCACTAACTCTCATGTACAGTCATTTATATACTTCAACTTTTACATACACAACCTTTTATATATGTAGTTACTTGGACATGTAACATTGAGACATACATTGTCTCACCAACACACCATATACACACACTCATACAGCTGTTTCCACATGCAATCTTGAACACATACACACAGTGAATTACCCACTCAAACAGCTATGTACAGACTCGTACACCTCCCATGCACTCACACACCCAATCACCTATACAGATACTCACACAACCAATCAACCCATATATGTCCTCATTTAGCTACTCATTAACCCATGCAACCACTTCCACACCAACTGTCAAAGCAAAATGTGTGAATGTCTGTATCAGTCACTAACCCATGCATTCAGTAAGACACATGTAATCACTCACCTAAACAGTCAGTCACATACCTACTAAATCCTCCATCCAGACACTTATACACGCACTCATTCTTCAACACACCTTGGCATATATATAATACATATTTAAACTTTACAGAAACACATTCACTGGATGATGTCATCAGTGATGTCACTGACCATGTCATGAATGATGTAATATGTGACATCATCAGCAGTGCGTGGCGGGGGCGCGAGTTATAGTTAGTTCAACTAACTATAACATGGGAATTTCTATGGTTTTGTACGAGTGAAATGTCCAACTATAACGTTCCTGAAACCTATGGTTTTTTTCAGTGTATATATACACACACACACACACATATACATACACACACATATACATACACACATATATATACACACACATATATACACACATATATACACACACATATACTCACACACACATACACACACATACATACACACACATATATATACACACATACACACATACACACATATATATATATACACACATACATATATACACACACATACATATATACACACACACATATATACACACACACATATATACACACACACATATATATACACACACATAAATATATATACACACATATATATACACACACATAAATATATATACACACATATACACATATATACACACACACATATATATACACATACATATATACACATACATATATACACACACACATATATACACACACACATATATACACACACATACATATACACACACACACATACATATATACACACACACATACACACACATATATACACACACACACACCCATACACACACACATATATACACACACACATATACACACACACATACACACACACATATATACATACACACACACATATATACATACACACACATATATATATATATATATATATACACACACACACACACACACACATATATATATATACACACACACACATATATATATATACACACACACACATATATATATATATTTATATATATTGATACATATTTTATACATACATACACGCACAAGTCTATATCCAAAACCTTGTGTTTATGGTGCCTGGGTTTTTAAGCGAAGTTTGGAAACCAAGTACTCGGAGACCCATTTAAGATTGTGTAAGAACCGAGGGCCTGCAGTCTGTCGCGATACCCTCACATGATCTCTGTCATGGCTGGAACAGAATATTTTAATGACAAGGTCACAAACATATTTACTCTGGCCTACAAGGTAAAAGTCAGGAGAAGCAAAGAAGGATCTATAATCAATATACCCAGCCCTTATGGGATACTGGTACCTCTCAGCAAGGGAACAGTGAAATGGACACCTTTCACTCTCTTACGATGGAGGATGGTGTCAATTAGTCAAGGTGTAAAAACTGCAGTATCAAGGCTGGACATTTGTTCTGATCTGTTTCTTTGTTATGACAATATCCACTGACCTGAGAAAGCATGTGCTGTTTTGTAAACCGGTTTAGAAACTAAACTCTTAAAGATGGCTGAAAGACACACATTGTCAAAATATCTTGAATTCACCAATTTCATGGATTGCCAGCAACCAGGTCTTTGAACAGAGAAGGTGACTGGAACAATTACTGTGATATTCTTAGACTCTATGAGGCTTGAGGTAGGTAGAGGAACACCATTACATGTTGATAAAACATCTTTCTATGAGAGAAGTGGTGCAGGCGGTGCTGAATTGGTGCCATTCCTTTTTCAGCTCATGGTAGTCGGATGTGAAACTGTCATCACTCATATCCACAGCGATCCTCATTGTCACCACTACTCTTTGTCTACCTACATCTCTCAATTCAGTCGATCCAGTATTTTGGACTGTCCTTAATTATGGTGAACACGATTTTAGGAATGGGGATACAAAGATCAGACCTTTAAGAATGCTGAGTGAAGAGTAAACAACATGAAGCAAACTCAACTTTAAAACAACAAAGTAAGAAAACTGGGCAAAGTAATGATCCAATCAGACTAATCATGGAGTATAATTTGGACACATATAAAGTAAAAAAGATGCTCAAAAAACAGTGGAAGGTTCTACGCATAGACAATATCATTCAAAACTGAATAGGCCCAAGATCAAATATAACATAGAAGAGCTGTTAATCTTCAGAAAAAACATTTGTAAACAGCTATACAAGTACCAAAAAGAACCGTGCTCATAAGGGGCAAAAAAGTAAAGGTTTCTTTCAGTGCAAAAAAAACGTAAGGCCTGCAATAACATTAAAACTTGTAAAGCCTTTCATGTTCCCTATCAAACACGAACCTATCAATATTTTCATCAATTTTTATGGTATACATAATTGCAGGTCTCATATGAAAAAAATACAGGAAGCATGGTAACATGAGTTAGAGACCAAATTTTATAACACAAAAGCGCAATTACCAACAGAGACGTTACGTACTGGGCGGTGAAACATTTCTTTTTGGCACGTGATGGGAATGCAGAAGAAACAAGTTACTTACCTGTACACTATGGCTCTCCAGTATTGATATCTTTTATAGATTCATATGCTTGTATCTTCCCAGTCGTCATGGTGGGAGTCTCACGGTAAAGGAAATACATAGTAGTAAAAGAAAAAACTGCATAGGTACCATAGATAACTATAGACTTTGGTATCCCAGTATCTTCATTATGTGGACCAAATGTCAGCCAATGAGACGCCAGCCCTGAGATCACACACCCCACCAGAGCCATCATACCTCAGATTTGCAGCCCATAGTGTGAGCCAAGGAAGTAATCAGAGATAAAAAGTGGTCTACCTGAGAAACTGGGAGGCGGGCGGGTCACATGTGAATCTATGAAAGATATCAATACTGGAGAACCATAGTGTATAGGTAAGTAACTTGTTTCTTCTCCAGTATTGAATCTTTCATAGATTCACAAGCTTGTATCAGAATAGAAAGCGTTTCCAGGATAGCACCATTTTTTCTCAGACTCTGCTTCCTGTTGGAGAGATTAAAATATATCCTCTAGAAGATAGAACAGATTGTCTGTTTCAGCATGTATCTTAATGCAATATATTACATAAAAATCAAAAACATATAGTGAGAACTATTCAATGTAACATTTAAGAAAAGACATTTAAAAGAGCCATTTTATAGAAATTGTAAGGTAAAAACCTTAACGAAACAGGTGACGTAGCACTGCTTGTCCCACTACTGAATCTGCTTTCCAAGCGGTGTCTAGACAGTAGTGCTTGGTAAACGTGTGGACAATCTTCCACGTTGCAGCTCTGCAAATATCCGGAAGCGATACTCCCGCAAACAATGCAGCTGAAGTCGCCATTTTTCTGGTTGAGTGAGCTTGAACCGTCGAGCGTAAAGGACTTCCGGCATTCTTGTGACACAAAGTAATGGCTGAGGTCATCCATCTGGATATGCTAGTTCTTGACAAAGACCAACCTTTCCTGGGACAAGCAAACGCTTTTAACAACTGACTTGTCTTTCTAAAGGACTTTGTCTTATCAATATAAAATTTTAAACACCTGTTGAGATCTAATGTGTGCAAAGATTTTTCTGCTGCAGACGATGGGTCTTTAAAATATGTGGGTAGAACAATAGGCTCAACTGAGGTGAAAATCCGAAGGGACTTTTGGAATTAATCTAGGGTTTGTTCGTAAAATCACCTGGTCTGTTTTTATTTGAAGGAAAGGCTCTGTGATGGAAAAAGCCTGAATCTCACTGACCCTTCTCGCGGACGTCAGAGCCAGGAGTAGAGCTACTTTCCAAGATACAAACTGTAGCTCAGCTTTGTGAATCGGTTCGAAAGGTGGTTTCATTAGTTGTGCCAAGACTGTGTTAAGTTGCCAAGGAACGGATGGATGTCTAATTGGAGGGAAAACCCTGAACAATACTTTAAAGAATTCCTTTATCACTCTCTGTGACCTAAGAGATGGATGATTTGGTTCCCTGCGATATCTTGAAATGGCAGCAAGACGCACTTTGACTGATGCATGAGAAAGGTCTGCCTTGGCTAGATGTAATAGATAAGGGAGAACCTGCTCCGGAGAAGAGTGCAAGGGGTGAAGAGATTGTGTCAAACACCATTGGCAAAACCTTTTCCACATAGGTTTTATTTGTGGAAACTGCATGAAAGTGGGAGAGGATATCTCGGCATTCTTCATTAATGTTTAAGGACTGAAATTCGTGCTCATGAGGTTCCATGCCGACAAGTTCAGCAAGGCCAACTGGGAATGAAGAACTTGCCCCCCTGTTCATGGAAATCGAATCCTGGATTAGAGGAAACTGCACTCTGGGAGTCACTGATAAGTGAAGAAGCTTCGAGAACCAGAATTGTCTCGGCCATGTTGGGGCTATCAGATTTAAGTGACACGGTTTCCATCTCATTTTCCTGAGCACCTTTGGTATCAGCGGGAATGGGGGAAATGCATATGCGAACATCCCTGTTCAACGGAGCTGAAGAGCATTACCCCAAGATCCTGGCTGAGGGAATCTGCTTGCAAACTGTTTGCACTTTTAGTTGTTTCGATTGGCAAACAGGTCCAGAGCTGGAGTGCCCCATAAGCGAAATATTCAAATGAGTTGATCCTGAATTCCCATTCGTGACAAACACTTGCTGATCTGCTTAGCGAATCTGCTCTTATGTTGTGTATTCCGGGAACATGTTGAACTTGCAGAGAGATTTTGTCTATTAGAAGCCATTTCCAGATTTCTTGAGCTTGCGCTGATGGGGGCTTTGATCTTGTTCCTCCCTGTTTTATTAGATAAAACATCGTTGTTGTGCTGTCTGTCCTGACTAGTACTGGAGAATTGTGAATCCTGGGGAGAAAGGCTTGGAGGCCCAAGAACACCGCTTTTAGCTCCAATAAGTTGATGTGTAATTGAGCCTCTTGTTTGCTCCAGTGTCCTTGGATTTCTAGGTCTTGAAGGTGCACTCCCCATCCCTGCAATGATGCATCTGTTGTCATTATATAACTGGGAGATTGAGGCTCAAAGATTAGCCCTTCTGATAAGTTCTGTCTTATTCCCCACAATGACAGCGTCTCCTTTATTTGAGGATTCGATCGTCGAAGGAGCCTTGATGTTGCACCCATTGAAGGTCTAGAAGTTCTAGTAGAGGTCGCATGTGAAGCAGACAATTTGGAAGGGGATGCAGGATGACATCATCCCCAACAAGGATTTGAATATCCTTACTGAAATGGACTTTCTTTTCTTTAGTTGTGAAGTTAGCTTCAGAATCTTTCAGATGCGTTGCTCTGAAGGGTACGCTTTTGCTTCTCTGGTTTGCAATAAGGCTCGTAGAAATTTCCTTCACCAGAAACGCGCCCAAAATCTGGAACTCAATCCCAGCAGATATCAGAACTATCGCGTTCTTCACAAAATTAAAAAAACACCTAAAAGTCCTCTTCCTCAACCGCTCCCTCCCGAAGGGATAAACGCCGCCTCAATGCAAATCTCTACTCATCGTTGCTCCCAGACATTATATCACAAAGACTTACCTCCTACCTGCTCCCTGACCACCTCCTGATCCTCCCCCCCCTAAGGGTTTATCCCAAGACAAAGTGCACTAATCAAGGTTCTCAGGTCACACGTACTACCTCAATACTGCACAGCAAACTTGGACTTCCCTATCCTATATGTATAACACTGCTCTCTAACCTCCTCCTGTTCCTCCGCCTCACCCTAAAGGTTCATCCCAAGACAAAGTGCACCAACCGAGGTTACCTCAGGACTCACGTACTACCTCAATACTGCACAGTACTCTTGGACCTCCGAACCTACATGTATAACACTGCTCTACCTTATGACTCTTGCAAAAAATTGCTGCGGTTCAACCCAAGACAACGTGCACTAATCGAGGCTAATCTCAGGACTCATGTACTACCTCAATACTGCACAGCACACTTGGACTTCCGAACCAAAATGTATAACAAGATAACAGGCTCTTTTATATGACTCTTGAGAAAAACTGCTGTAAAGCGCTCCGACACCCCCGGGACCGGCCAGCGCTATATATAACTTCCTTAAATAAATAAATGAATTGAAGAGACTGGGACGGAATTAGAGAGGATTTTCCCATGTTTATCCGTAACCCCAGAAACTGGAAGAGATTCATGCAACATATCAAAGACTCCAGAGCGTCTTGGTACTATGCGCCCTTAATCAACCAATCGTCCAGATATGGATATATCTGATGACCTTGCTGCCTCAAATACGCTGCAACCGGCGCCATGCATTTCGTGAACACTCTTGGCGCGGATCGGAGACCGAAGTGTAACACTCTAAATTGGTAGTGGCGCCCCGCCACCCTGAATCTGAGATACCATCTGTGTTGTACGTGGATAGGAATATGGAAGTATGCATCTAATAGATCTAAAGAGGTCATATTCTCCTCTTCTCAACATCATCAGAATTTCTTGAAGAGATAGCATACAGAAAGATTGTTTCCTGATTAACTTGTTTAAGCCTCTGAGTTCCATTACCTGTCTCCATTTGTGTGATTGCTTTTTACGTATGAGGAAAAAATGCGAGTAGAATCCTTTCGCTCGCTGTTGAAGAGGGACCTCCTCTAATGCTCCTTTTAACAGAAGAGACAGAATTTCCGCCTTGAGGGCCGAAAGATGTTGCTATTTTCTGTGAATGGGAGTACGATCTGGTGGTTTGTAGAGGAACTCTAGGGTGTAACCCTGACAAATTATGTCTAGCACCCATCTGTCCGATGTTATAGACAGCCATTGGTGGTAATAGGAAGAAAGGTAATGGGTCTGATGGAGGCTGTGGAATGACGAGGTGGTTGGCGCCTTGGAATTGTCACGGTCTTCGATTGGCGTTCTGTAATTTTCCTCTTGCCTATAGCTTTCGTCTGGACTGTTGTTGGTAAGAAGTATTTGAGGATCGAAATTGCTGTGTATTTGCATACTGACGATACCCTTGTTGATGGTACGGCTGGTACCTATTGGATTGATAGGACGATCTCTGTTGAGTGTCCTCTTGAACCTCTGCCACTAAAATCTGCCTTGTTACAGTGAATCTAATGCCCTCGCCGTATCTGTATCTTTCCTAATACCCTGCAGGGCATCATCCACGTGGCTGCCAAATACATTTTCTCAGTCGAAGGGCAGGTCTACTATCTTAGTCTGTACTTCCAGTCTGAATGAGGCAGCCTTAAGCCATCCCTGCCTGTGAAGTGCTATGGCTCTTGCCATTTATCTGAACGCCACCACTGATATATCCATGGCTATGTCTATGGATTCTGAAGCTGCTCTAGCTCTGTCCTGTAAAATTAGTGTAGCTTCTTCTTTCTTGTCCTCCAGTAGATGTGATAAAAGAGGAGCTATATCCGACCACATTTCCCTGTTGAAACGGGTAATTACGGCTAGCGCATTTGATGCTTTAATAGAAGCTGCTGCTGTGACTGCAAAGCGTTTGCCTGTTCCATCAAGTTTCCTCCCTTCCTTGTCAGGAGGAGCTGAACATGTAGCAGATGGATTCTTTGATCGTCTTTGTGCAGCTTGCATCACCACAGACTCTGGTCGGGGATGACCAATAAGACATGCCGGAGAGGATTCGGGAGCCCAGTACTTCTTCTCTACTCTGGGAACCGAGACTGCGACGGAAGCTGGATTCTTCATAATTTTCAATTCCTCCTCCCATATATGTTTTACCATGGGATTGTCCTTATTGATTTCCTAGAAGACTCTTTGAAATCATATAGGAAACACTCTGTTTCCTTAACCGGAAGAGGAAGATCGAACCTCTTAGAAGCTTTTTCCAGGAGTTCGTGAAATCCTAGAATGTCCTTTGGTGGAGATGTCACCGGGGAGGGTGATGGAGATGGGTTAATGTATTGGTCCCATTCATCGCCCACAGGCTCGTCTTGGCTCAGTTCTCCTTCCTCAGGTTGGTCTTCAACCTCGCTGTCTGCTAAGTCATCTCTCATAGTAATGACCCTTGGAATTAGCACCTTCTGCACTGGAGGCGGCACAACCGGAGCCTGCGCGACTGGTTGCTGCTTACTTGAAACTTCCACGGAAGAGGCATTAGCTTCAGGGAAGCGACGATAGTAATCATTGATCATGTTCCTGAGATTCGATATCAGTGATAGTGGCATGGACACAGACTCCACTCTGACACTAGGGGCGTTATCCTCCTCCTCCTCATAGTCGTAGGATTGTTGAAAACCGGTTAGAGGTCGATCTTTAAAGAGAAATCCTCCTGCACTTCTTGATATTCCTCCTCATCAGTGTCCTGACTTTTAATTTTCAGCTGAGAAGGATTGTATGCAACCCATATGGATTTTCCTCTTCAGACTCTTGCATCTCAAGAAGATTTGACGGAGGCCGCGGAGAAATTTTTGTCCAAGAAGTAAATTCTGAATTGCCAGATCTGTCGACGAGCCCATCGACGGTGGCAACCTTTTAATAGAGATAGTCATCAGTGATCTTTTCATTGGAGATTTAAAAGTGTCGTCGACGGAGCGATCGTCGACGAAATAGACGAAGGTGTCAAAAAAGTAGTCAGACGGTGTTGTCTCCGTACCCGTCGACGACCGCGATCCAACTGTCGACGGTGTCGTCTTCGTAATTGCCGTCGACTAGGTCGTCGTCATTGTAACTGTCGTCGACGCTGTCATCATCGGCGACGCCTTCGTCGACGGAATGGTCATAGAAACTCTCTTCTTCGTCGACGGATCAGATGACGGAGCCCTCGTCTCGGAGGACTATTTGACAGGAGTATGAGGCAGTGAGGAGGAAGATGACTCCTTTTCCTTAGATTTACTGATTTTTTTTTTTGATTTTTTAAAATCAGATTTTGCCTCATAATCTCCTCCTTTGCGTTTTGAAGAGGAGTGAGCCTTAGAATCTAACTCAGAGTCAGATTCTGAAGCGGCCTTTTTCTTTTGGAGCCACAATAACAAACGTGCCTCTCTATCCTTAAGTGACTTTGCTGAAAATGTCCTACAATGTTTGCACTCCTTAGGGAAGTGCTTTGGATAGAGGTAGTATAAACAATCCTTGTGGGGGTCCTCAGAGAACAACCTGGCCTTCCCACAAGATCTACAGGGTCTGAACAGCCTCTTTTTAGAGCTTTCAGACATTTTGAAGAAAACTTGAAGAAAAGACAATACCTCAGTTCAGGAAAGAAATGCTGTAAAATACAGGTCAAAAGTTCAACCGAGGGAACAAACTGAACAAAGCTCAGGGAGACTCCTTCTCACACGATGGCGGTTGGAAATCTGAGGTATGATGGCTCTGCTGGGGAGTGTGATCTCAGGGCTGGCATTTCATTGGCTGACATTTGGTCCACATAATGATGATACTGGGATACCAAAGTCTATAGTTATCTATGGTACCTATGCAGTTTCTTCTTTTACTGCTATTTCCTTTACCATGAGACTCCCACCATGACGACGGGGAAGATACAAGCATGTGAATCTATGAAAGATTCAATTCTGGAGAACTAGTTAAGTATTTTGGCACTTAAATTATCGCTAAAGAACCAAAAGAAGGGATTAGGACAAACAAAACTACACAAGTTACAATCTTAAGTAATCATCGCACTGGAAACAAACTATCCCAGAGGCCTGGGGGGGGGTGGCGCTAGTGAGCCTGAAGCAAGATGGCCGCACTTTAGTGCAGCTCCGCCGGCCAGGCAATCACTATGCGGTAAATATCCGCCCATCTGACAGTCCTCCTGCTCAAAATAGAACCCCTGTGTGCTGTGACATCCTGGATACGGCGGCCCGAAAATTGAACATTTGAGGCCGTGAAGTGCGGGCAGAGCGTGCAGGACGAGCGACCCTGCTGGGCCCGAGCTGCTGGCAGACGCGCCAGAGTTAGGCCGTGTGGTGGCTGGATGCCTCTGGGACGCTGCCTCAACGATGACGACCTGTGCTTGCTGCAACCTGATTGCCGGCAGATTGTGCACTCCTGGCCTGGCGTGGGGGCACCCGGTGCTGCAGCGTGGGCCACGACTGAAGCAGCGGTGCGGCCTGCATGTGTCCAGTGCAGCCTGGCCTGCGCGGAGGCCGTGTGCAGTGGAAGAGGCGGTGGGACTCACCGGTGCGGGCCGGGCGCTGCGCTCCGCAAGGCCTTGGCTGTTATGGCGGCGAACTCCGGAGCTGTGAAGGCGCCAAAAACAGAGGAGGGCGGATCGGCGGAGGCTGACTGGAGATACGTGGCACCAGGAGGTCTACTGGTCGCCGAAGCGGGGCCTCTGTGGTAGCTGCCGCCGGTCTGGGGCCTAGAGCTGCGGCGGAGGTCCTGATCCCCCAGGAGTCCGCCAACAACGACCTGATTGACGTGAAGAGCCCTGTGCGGGTACAGTGGAGGTCAGACCGCACGCGGCCGGTAGGCTGGGAGTGACAGCGGAGCTTTGATGCACTCCGGCATAGTCCGATTGAGTCCTACGGCGTAGGCCTCACGGAGGGGTTGTACAGAGGTGATAGAACTGCGATCCTCACTAAAGGCTGCCCAGTTTCTGCAGGGAAGGGGGACACCCCCTGCAAGCATTGCTGTCCCAAAGTGCAAGTGCGGTGGAACTAAGTCTCGTGGGCCTGCGGCTGCGGAGATTGTCTGCTACGCAAGGAGATCTAGAAACGGCCATAACAGTGTGGGTACTAACGACACAGCGGAGATCTGAGGCGGTGATCGGCTGCTATTCCATTTAGTGGGACTGCACAGTATCCTCTCACCTGCCCTGTAACGTTGCGGTCCTACCTGCACCAACAAATACGGGGTGCTCTACCTATGTCGCCACAGGCGACGTTTCAATCCCTCCTGCAACGTGGAGTCCTTAAGCACAATGGGCAAATCGGAGAAGGGGGCAATCAAAGCTCCCGTTTGAAGCAAAGAATGTGACAAGCTCCACACAAGGCGACCAGAGTGATTTGGAACCCGACCCTACAGCCCAGAGCTCCCCACAGCTGGCCGCGACCCTGCAGAGTCTGCTCTCGCTAAACAGTAAGATGGACTCCTTGAATCAACATATGGACTCCATGTCGGCCAAGCTGGACAAGCAAGCCTCCAGGATCACGGAGGCAGAGCAACGCATTTCCACGGTCGGACATGATATGCAAGCGACGACCAGTAAGTGCTCCGAAATGGACAACCTACTCCACATTATCCAGGCCAAAAATTAAGATTTAGAGGCGCACTCACAGCGCAGCAACGTGTGCATAGTTGGTATACTAGAATCCACCAACACCGGACGAATGGAGGTATACGTGGAGGAGATGCTGACCAAGATATTTGGCCGGCAAAGTTTCTCCTCAGTCCTGATCGTGGAGAGGGCACATAGATCGCTAGTAGCAAGGGCCCCTCCGGGTACTCTCCCCTCGCCCAGTTATAGCCAAACTCCTCAATTACCGGGACAGAGATGCGCTGCTACGTCTAGCCCGGGAACTTCCCAACTTAAGTTACCAAGTATTTCAAGTCGCATTCTATCCCGATTTTACAGCTATGGTGCAGGGGGCGAGGAGGGAATACCAAGCGGTCAAGAAACAACTTCAAAAGGCGAACATCACATACGCCATGCTCTACCCAGCTCGACTGAGGATCGAATATGAGGGACGGCAACACATATACAGTTCCCCTACTTTCTGAAAAGAAAAAAAAAATAATCGCAACGTGCTCACCGTTCAACTGAAGCTGAACACTCAGACTGATTGCTGGCTGCAAGCGCCTACTAAGGGAGGAGTCCCACCATAAAGAGACGCATTTGGGGAAAAAACAATTGTTTAGCCATTATGGATCTGCTCGATATTTGTTTCGCCTAGCCACTTCCGATGTGGAGGTTGACCAGGCTCCCGACGACCCCCCAGCCAGTGATCCCCATCTTTGATGAATAATAGTTAGGTTTGGGGGTTTTGTGGTATTGGTAATTTTGTCTCCAGCATGATTGGGATGCCGTTGTGGGATCAGGGGTTGGGACGGGTGTATGGGACTGTTTTACATAGCTCACTGGCATATTGTGCATTTGTTTTACATGAGACCTCACCTACATTTGTAATTGCAATAAGTTTCATACAGGATGACGGGTAGGATGGGGGAGACACTGTGACAATCCCTTGTGTGACATGGAATGAGCGAGGACTAAACTGGCCAAAAAAGATACAACAAGTCCTGGCCCATCTAGACAGGCACGGCATCAGGGTGGCCCTCCTCCAAGAGACTCACCTCACTAAACACACTGAGGTGAGGGTGGGTGCACAATGGGCTGGTTAACACCTGGCCTCTTCGTATTTGTCCTATGCCAGGGGAGTTCTCACACTTATAAAGAAGGGCACTCCGTTCTCCGTGATTAAAACTGCTGTGGATGATGGCGGACGTTATGCTATTACTCACGGCAAACTAGCAGAGAGGTTGGTTACATTGGTGAACATCTACGGGCCCAACACCGATGTGTCGGGTTTCTCTGAAGGCATTATAAATACACTATGCGAATGGCCAGAGACTGCAGTTATATGGGACAGGGATCTCAACACTCATCTAGATCCTAGTAAAGACAAGTCGAGCCAACAAGGGGGCCATTCTCCTCAAGCAGCCCACGTTATCAGAACTGGGATGACTGAGCTAGGGCTTGTTGATGCGTGGCGGATCCGCAATATAGACACATTAGAAGGCATGCATGTATCCTCTCCTTATGGAAGCTGGTCCAAGTTGGACTACTGGCTGCTAAGCGAGGATGCGAACAAATGAGTATCAGGCATAGATAGGCTCACCAGACCCCTGTCGGACCATAACCCGATTAAGTTGACTATGCGCATTCCGGTGAATGTGCCCCGCCAGTTCATGTGGAGATTCCGGGCGGAGGCACTGCTAGAACCCATATATAACACTACAATCCGGGAGGCCATCCTGCAGTATTTCAGAATATATAAAGGGTCTGTTAGCACAGCCTCCACGCTATGGGAGGCTTTTAATCCCATTAGTTTATCAGTACTAGCGCAGGTATACTAAAAGACATCAGAGGGCAGCTATCATGGGTTGAAGCGCTGCTGACACAAGCCGAGAGAGATCAGGAAGCTTCGCCGTGACACGCCACATTAGCCCAAATCAAAGACCTAGTGCTCGAGTACAACGAACTAGCGGAAGGAGAGGTGCGCTATCTTTCAAAACTACTTGTGGCGCGCGCCTATGGAGAAGGTGGAAGAACTGGCCATAATCTTGCGGTCACATTTCAGCGCAGAGCTGCGCGGCACACTGTCACAAAAATAACCGATGAATCTGGGATATATCACTATGACTCCAGGGCAATTTTAGCGCAATTCCAGGGGTTCTATACAGACTTATACACTTCTTGGGGTGGTGTGGATCCTACTGAATTGGATGACCATCTGACAGATATTTCACTAGCCTGGCTGTCTAATGGACAACGGGACTACCTGTGCAGACCGTTTGAGGATTCCGACGTACGAGAGGCAATTAAAGGTCTCCCGAATAAGAAGACACCGGGTCTTGATGGACTCGCAAGTGAGTTTTACAAGGAATATGCAGATGAGCTCATACCGCACCTGCTGGAAATGATTGAGGAGGCCTGCGAATCGGGTATACTACCACCGTCCCTCAGGGAAGCTCTACTAATCGCACTCCTGAAGAAGGACAAAACGCCATTTAACTGCAAGTCATACCGGCCGCTTTCGCTCATAAATACTGATGCTAAAATTCTGGTGAAGTTGCTGGCAACCAGACTCCAGCCACTAATGCCAAATTTGGTCCTACCGGACCAATCCGGGTTCATACCAGAGAGGCCCATTTCGCACAATATCCGCACAATTTTTGCTATGTACCACTTGCTGGACCCGGACCTGCAGGCCATTGCGGTGGTGTTGGATGCAGCCAAAGCATTCGACTCCATCGAGTGGAGTTACAAGTTCTGCATCTTACAAAGGCTGGGGTTGCCTGAATACTTTTGTAAGCTAGTATGGCCATTATATACTGCGCCCGCGGTGCGGATCAGAAGAGGGCCATCCATCTGTACCAGTTCAGATTTGCAGAGGGACACGGCAAGGATGCCCACTCTTGCCGCTTCTTTTCTTGCTGATGCTCCAACCATTGCCTGTGTTGTACGGCAGCGTCATCGTGAATCAGCACTGAGATTTGCACATAGGCCCGTTGGCACATCGTTATATACGGATGATATGGTGCTTTACGTACTAGAGCCGCAAAGATACCTATCCCCACAATTGCGAGAATATATTAGGTTTGGGCGACTATCCAGAGTCAGTATAAACTGGAGTAAATCAGATATAGTACCCCTAACGACATGAACGGAGCCTCATGCTCTGGAGTTTCCCCTTGAATGGTCAGCTAATCCGGTTAAATACCTAGGAGTATGGATTCACCGAGACCCCGACATTGTGATTAGAGGAAACTACGGTGCAGCGTATGCTGCGTTAGAAAACCAGGTTCACGGGTGGATAGGATTACCAATGTCTCTTGCAGACCAGATGGCTTTGGTCAAGATGATTGTCTTACCGAAATTCTTGTACTTGTTCAGTAATATCCCCATAAAACTGACCAGACAGTTTTTCCAAGAACATGGGCTCTCAGTTGGTAAAGTTGGTGTAGGGTGGGAAGCAACCCCGTGTGGCCTGGGATACGCTCACTCTAGACTACAGAAAGGGAGGTTTTAATGTGCCAGATCTATACCTATACAATTTATGTGCCCAGGCGCAATATGCTCACTACTGGTATACTCTCATGCATTCATACCGCACGTGGCGGTGGAGGACAGGGAAGCCCATCCCACCCGCTGCGCAGCATTATCTCACATATTAATAGGGGGGACACCTAAATAAGAAATCAACACTATAGACTGCAGGGTTGCATCCTGGCAAGCTATAGGGCAGTTTGCAGCGAAGCTTCCGTTAAACTCTCCTATGCTCCCAATTGTGCATCATGCTGCAACCGGTTACACAGGAGGCTGGAGCTATGCGCTCTTTAACACTAGCGGGTATAAAGAAAATGCAGGACTAATATCCTAATGGCAAGTTCCTTACGACTGAGGAACTTCAGTATATACGGAATAAGACACCCCTGTTTATGTTCACATTTAATAGGTATTAGGGCGGCAATACGGGCACTTAATCCCTCCTTCCCCGATGAGCCACCGACCCTACAGTCGGTGCAGACACTGCTGTTAGCCCCACAAGACACAAACTAATCACCAAGCTTTACAGAGCGGTAAGGGATGAGCAGGTGGCTGACATACCTGCTAGCCTGGCGCGCTGGAATGTGAAGCTGCAACCACAGCTTACGCAGAAAGACTGGGAGATCAGCTGCCGTATCAGAGAGATACAAACGCCGAACGGCAACCTGCGTATCGTTCACTTTAAACATATCCATCAGGAATACTATACACCAGTCAGACTACACAAATACAGCTTCAGAGACGACGACACCTGTAAACGTTGTGGCGTACAAGGAGCAGATTTTCTGCACTTGGTGTAGGAGTGTCCCCGAGTGCATGATTTTTGGGTGGAGGTGGTTAACAGACTGCAGACTATGATCAGTGCTGAGCTGCAACGTACTCCGCATGGATGTCTTTTAGGTTTTACACCTGCGCTAAAGGGTGCAATTGGCAAGTTTACGGACATTGCGCTACTACTGGTAAAAAGAAGGGTGTCGATGAACTGGGAAAGCAAGATGGCTACCAAGCCGGAACATTGGTAAAAAGACTTACTGTACTGCAAAGAGACTCTTAACCTATATGCAGAGGAATTACCAACGAGGTCAAATCCCAAGTATATATGGGAACCGCTAGTAAGCTATCTGAGATCAAGGGAATCATCTGCGCCAGTGGAGGGAGAGGCATAAATAATTGTATGTCATTCTTACTGTCATGCTGTGTTTTTGTAATCTGTGAACAATTGTAGGGGGAGGTATACTGGAAAATGTAATCAGCGAGCTATGCACTGTTCTTTGCTTGTTTCTTTACTTGAAAATGATAAATAAATCCCCCCAAAATTAAAAAACTATCCAGTGAAGAACCAAGTATGCATCTGTATTATTAATATCCCTAGAGACAGGATAAGATTACTTATTTGAAAGAACTATTATCTTTACATCAAAGACCCTTGTCAGATAGGCAATCATAGTTATGAAATCTGTGGATTCTCCCAAGATGTTTAGTTATCAAATGGTTTATGAAACATTTCTGTCAGACATGAATGTAGCTGAAACCCATGGTTGTGGTTTTATCTTTTTTTAATAATCTTTTTATTGTAACAGAGCAGAATTATGTCTTTACATCATCAATCTTACAAACACAATTAAGCATTAGCACCCCTTCCCCCCAATGTATTGCCGGGCGGCCAGGCAGGGTCGCTACCCACCTTCTCTCCTGGTATGCTGTTACCATCAATGGTTTCTGCTTGAATCAAGGCAAGGGTTGTGTCTCCCACCGAAGGCGTACAGGGACTCTCCCTATATACATTCCATTTATCCCAGATTTCCCCCCACTTTTTCAGACAACCTCTTTGCACATATACCCTTTTCTCCGCCACCATGCACCAATCCAGATCTCTCTTCCAGTCCCGCAACAAGGGCGGAGCGGAGGCACCCCAGTAGCGCGCTATGTTTCTTTTGGCCAGCATAAAGCCCAGGGTTACCCAGGTTTGGTCCGCCCTCCCTAGGTTTATGTCCCCCCCACACATTCAAAAGGCACCATTTAGGCAATATTTTGAGCACTTCTCCCACTCCCGACATGCAATCCCCCTCTGCCTGCCAGTAGAGTTGAATCACCAGACTCTTCCATATAATATGATAGAATTACCCCATCTCTCCACAACCTGTTACAGGTGGCTTCTGCCCTATGTCCCATCTTCACGAGTGTGGTGCATGAAATGTATACCCCATGCAATATTTTGATTTGGACCAGTGAGAACAGGGTCCCGATTGCTACCTCCCACTGCGAGGCTAAAGCCTTGGGACAGTTCTCCTCTTGCAGGTCTGGAATATAAACACTCCAGTGATCTTTCAGCACTGTGAGTGAGTCTGGCAGGTTATTGATCAGCTTTTTGTATGTTAATGAGAATGCTTTTTTGGGGCGATGTTCCTCAAGGAGTCTACATTTCAGAGGCGACCACTCTGGGAGCTCACTTCGCCTGGGCCCCTGCCACCTGTATGGCATGACGGATCTGCAAATATCGGAAGTACTCCGTCTTGGCCAGTTCATATGTTTTCTTTAGGTGTTCAAATGAGATCATCCCTCTACCCGTGTGGATGTCTCCCAACCTGGAAATCCCGATGAGGTCCCACTGAGTGAAGCCTTTTCTTATGCCTGCTGTCCCCAGTTGCTGGGATTCCCAAAGTAGTGTGGCTTTGGTGAGTTTTCACCCTAGTGTGGAGAGAGTCACATGCCATTGACGGACTGTCACCGCTGTGGGTCCCTCTAGTGTGGGTCAGTGTAAAGTATGTGGAGATACCCTCTCAGCTGCATTACCAGCCTATCCATCTGGTACGCTGGTTCTGCTAGCCATTGATTAACGGTTGCAATCTCTGCTGCCCTATAATACATCTGGATGTGTGGCAATGCGATCCCTCCGTCATACCAACCACAGGTCAGCATATTGAAAGCAATCCTCGGTGGACCACGTTCCACAGCAGGGAATGCACCTCACTGTCTATTGAGTTTAAGTATGAGTCTTGAACTGGGAAGGGAGTATTATACAAAACGAATAAAAATATCGTCAGGGCCATCATTTTAAACAGTGCCGCCCTGCCGAGAAGTGAAAGTGGGAGGGCTCGCCAATGGCGAACATCACCCTTAAGTCGTTCCAGAGGAGGCAGTAGGTTACTGGCTTGAAACCGGGCCTGGTCAGTTGTGACAAAGATGCCCAGGTAGCGAAAAAAGTCTGTAGCCACCTGTGCCTCACAAGCCATCAGTAGCTTTGCCGTCTTCCCAAGGAGGACAAACTACGGATTTGGCCCAGTTTATGGTATATCCTGAGTACCGACCAAATGTGGTGAAGATATTTAGTATTCTTGCTATGGAGGCCAGAGGGGACGCGACATATAGGAGGATATCGTCAGCGTATAGCGAGATCCTGTCTTGCCAATCCTCCAGTGCAGCCCATGTATAATAGGATCTTTCCGGATCCATGCCACCACAGGTTCGAGCATCCGCGCAAAGACCAGTGAGTACAGGGGACAGCCTTGTCTCGTGCCCCGTTGCAGTGGGAAAGTGTGTGACCTCTCTCCGTTAACCACTACCTGAGCCTGTGGGTTTGTATATAGGAGGCTAATCCAAGAGACAAATCGTGGACCAAACCCCAGTCGTTTAAGCACTACCATTAAATATGGCCATTCGACAGAGTTGAATGCCATCTGAGCATTCAAGGACAGCACAGAGGCATCCTCTCTAATTCTATGGGCTCTTCCCAAAACTCCATGCAGACACCTAAGATTTAGGCCAGTGCTGCATCCCGGCATAAATCCGGACTGGTCTGGATGGACGAGGACTGGGAGGTGGGGGATAAGTTGTTGGGCCAGAAGTTTAGCGAGAATGACGATTCTCCAATTATCATACAGAGAGAAACTTGATTTCATTAAAGACAACGGAGGCTGACATTATGAAATAACTTTTATTGCTGCCCAAGACATGCAGCTCTTTAAAGTGTAACAAATACATCATAGAAAAACATTCCACATAACAATAACAAGGCGCTATGGCAACCAACTATCTTCCTCTTGGAGCTGCGAAAGGATAAAGAACTTCTTCCAAGATAAAAGTCATTATGACTTCTTTACAAAGACGTAGAGTTTGAAATAGAAAAGAGAAATAATGGTAGAGACTATTCCACATACATATAAAAGAAATAATATGGCAACGTAGAAATATTCCATGTAAGTAACATTGTAAAACAACCACCAGGGAGTGGTGGGATAATGTCAGCCTCTGTTGTCTTCAATGAAATCAAGATTCTCTCTGTATGATAATTGGAGAATCATCATTTCGTTACAAGACCGGAGGTTACATTATGCAAGTTTAAAGCTCTGCAATGCTACGTTGCTTACATGTTCTACAGGTTTAAGATAAAATTTAACAAAAGTGGAAGCATTTGACCAATCTGCTGCTTTGAGGATATCTGAAATGGAACCTCCACTCCAGAAAACCTTACTGGCCATAGCACCTCGTGAAGAATGAGCGCCAAATTTGGATAAGTCAGTCAATACGTGCTTCCAACATTACCGTTCTGACCCATCTCGAGATAGTAGCAGAAGATATTGCCTTGTAGGGTTTCACAAAATAAATCAGTAGTTGATTTTCATTTAAAGGTCTGTTCATACACTTTCATGCAACTTACCACACAAAGTTTGGGACAGTCAAAAAAGAATGGGTATAAAATGTTTTCCGACATTGTTTTGGTCCTTTTCCAAATCTCAAACAACACACCATCAGGGGAATAAATCCTATTAGAAATGTCTAAATCTTTAACGTCTGATACTCCACTAAAAGATATCAAGCAAAGTAGTGTAGTTAACTTAATGGAAAGTGGTTTCCTTGAAAGGAAGAGGTTATCAGGCCAGGATGTAAAAAGCTCAAAGATAAGATTTACGTTCCATAATGAATCATATTTAGCTTTAGGAGGATGCTTCAGTCTTATTCCTTTCATCACTCTACGAACTAGGGGGTCAGTACCAATAGAGAAGTCATTTAACAAGGAATGCCCTGCAGAAATTGCAGATCTGTAACAATTTACTGTTCTATAGGAAAGTCCTGATTTAAAAGGTCTGCTATGTAGTTTGCTACTTCTACAACAGGTGCGTCCCCCGGGGTCCAGGCACCAACCACACCATTTCTTCCATGAACCGATGTATCTTCTCCTTGTTCCCGGAGCCCATGACTCATCCAAAAGGTTTTTAGCCTCTCCTGAAAGGCCCGAATATCTTCCGGAACCCCTGAAATCTTCCAGGCAAGAAGGTTCATCTTTCCTTCTAAGAGAAGAGGGTGTACCTCTCATCTGAGCCCTGAAGGAGGTCCAAACTCCCTTGGATAAGGCATGGAGTCTCTACTGCCAATTCCATCACGCCTGGGAACCAGATTTGAGAATTCCAAAAAGGAGTAATTAAAACAATGTGGCAATGCTCCCTTCGAACTTTCAAGAGAACTCTCTGGATTAGTGCGAAGGGAGGGAAGGCATAACAATTCTGTAAGTCCCGAGGTTGGAGAAGAGCGTCCACTGCAGTTGCTAGTGGGTTTGGTCTCCAACTGAAGAAAGGATTTGTCTGAAAGGTCAGCCTGCTGGCAAAAAGATCTATCTGGAAGGGTCCCCATAGATCTTGAACTCTTTGGAAGACTGAAGGATTCAGTTTCCAGTCACTGGAGTCTCTTAGGAACCTTGAGTTCCAATCTGCCCTTGTGTTTAGATGGCCTGGGATGAATTCTGCTCTCAGAGTTATTTTGTGATTCCAACAGAAATACCAAATCTTTTGGGCTAGATCTGCTAGAAGTTTTGACCTTGCTCGCTCTAATCGATTGATTTAGGAGACGGCTGTGAAGTTGTCTAGTTTGATTAGAACCACAATGTTTTTCAGGGTAGACTTGAAGGTCATTAGGGCGTTCAGGCTGGCTAACATCTCCAGGCAATTTCCCCCCCATTTCTATCTTTCCTAGTCTGGCACCCCAGCCTAGATTGCTCGCATTGGATTCCAATGTATGATCCGGGGTATTCCCGAATATTGCTTTCCCATTTCAACTGTCTAAGTTGTTGCGCCACCATAGGAGATCCTCTTGAGCTTCCAGAGACAGGTGAACAATGTCCGAGTACCAAACACCTTTTTTCAGTCCTGAAGATTTTAGTCTCTGTAAGGCCCTGTAGTGAAGGGGGCCTGGGGGGATAGCTTGAGTGGATGAAGATAAGAGCCCTACAACCCTCGCTAGTTCCCTCAGGCTCACTGTGTCTTTGGATAAAACATATGAAACTTCATCTTTATTTTTGACAATTTCTTCGCGGGAAGTTGTAATTGAGCTAGGTGTGTTTACCTGAAAACCTAGAAACTCTAGATTTTGCGAAGGAGTCATAATGGATCTCACTACATTGATGATGAAACCTAGACTCTCTAAGACATCCACAGTCCAATTCATGTGAGTTTGTTGTTCTTCCTGGCTCTGAGACATCAGTAAGATGTCGTCTAGGTAGATAATCAGGCAAACTCCTCTTCTCCTCAAGGAGGCGACCACTGGCCTCAGGACCTTGGTGAAACACCAAAGAGCTGAGGATAGGCCAAAGGGGAGACAGCGAAACTGGTAGGTTATATCTCTCCAAACAAACCTTCGGAATTTCTGAGAATCTGGATCCATAGGGATTGTAAAATATGCGTCCTTGAGATCTAGTTTTATGAGCCAATATCCCTCTTGGAGAATATCTCTCAAAAGATATATACCCTCCATTTTGAAGTGTCTGTACACAAGAAAGGTGTTTCATTCCTTTAGATTTATTACCGGGCGCCAGCCCTTTTCTTTCTTTTTCACCAGAAAGATTGTGCTCACAAAACCCAGACCAATGTTTGAAACGATGCAAATCGCACCTTTGTCTAGCATCTGACTCATTCTTTCTTTCATTCTTTTTGTGCCGAACGGGGCACCTAGATCATTTGTAGCGCACAGGCTACCAATCGATAAAACCCTGTCGTTGGTAGCACGTAGGTTACCATGAGGCTCAGTGTGTTTACACTTTATTAGGACTTTACCGCCTTTTTGGGGGGGGGAGAGTGTCCTGTTCTTCTTCCGAACAGAGCACTGTGTCTTCACCAGGAGCATTACTTTTTCTTCTGGCAAGTGCTGCCTCCACAGCTTCCTTTAGGAGGACTTTAATTGCCTCTCAAAGAGGTTCATCAGAGAGGTCTCAGTGAGAGGAGTCTCATTAGTTGGTTGAGAATCTCCTTGAGACCTAATGTCTTAATACCTTTTTTTTTTTTAAATAGGAGACCAAGGGATGTTTCAAAAGGATTCACTTCTTAAAATTATGAACGTTTTCTCAAAAACAAAACCTTATTGGTTAAGTTAGAAAAGACTACAAGGCAAATGTAGCTAAAGAGATCGTGTCGAGCAAAGAAACAGCTGATCCTGGTCCGTTGGCTCAGCGCTGTGCGTCTCCATGGAGACGCACAGCGCGAGTCAAAATCGGGCCTTCAGAAAGCCTAATTTGCACCCTGCGGGTCACATTTTGAGCGCAAAGCTCTTAATTTGTTGAGCGGGTCTCCTCCGGGGAAGCCGGAGGACCCGGAAGTGTGCGGCAGAAAGCAGGCTTTTCGGAGAAAGCTGGTTTCCCGCTGACGAGGCGCGTCTGGTGTTCGTAAGTAAACACCAAGTCTTGTCAGATAGGATCTTGTAAATAAAAAAGGAAGGCCGAGTCGGAGGTTGGCTTCGTTTATGCCTTTGGGGGAAAGGAAACTTAAACAGCGACCAGAGAAGGGAAGAGTTCTTTGCTTCCCTTTCTTATGCCAGTGATTCCGATCAAGTTGTAAAGGTGTGAAAAATTATTATTAAAAAGGATAAAATTAGGCGAGGAAGGTAAAGGGGCCAACCATAAATTGGAAGGGGGGTCCTTGAAAGATAGAAAAACTTACCTGTTGACAGATCGATCGTATTAGAAGATTTAAAAGGTTAAACCAGACTAAAATACACAGTCAGTTATAGTGTAAAATATAAACAGTCTAAATGTTTATAAATATGTAATTTAGCGGATAAAAAAGCAGATACAACAGTTCTAAAATATCAGTCATAGGAGATAGGAAGAAGTTGTACTTAACTGTCCAGGAGCAGCGAATAAAAGAGGAAGATAGTTGGTTGCCATGGCGCCTTGTTATTGTTATGTGGAACTTTTTTCTATGATATATTTGTTACACTTTAAAGGGCTGCATGTCTTGGGCGGCAATAAAAGTTTTTGCATAATGTAGCCTCCGGTCTTGTAATGAAATCTTTGTTCTGCATTTAATAACATGATTGGCCTGTGCATGTGTCCCTTGGGTTACCCTCCCCCCCCCCATGTATGACAATTATGGTTCCTAATCGCTGATCTGGTGGGAATGTACCCTTGGTGTTGCTCTCCTCAAACACTGCCAATAAGTGGGGCGCAGACATCTGTGCTGTGAGTTTGTATAGCTCTATAGGGATACCGTTTGGCCCCAGTGCCTTGCTCGACTTTAGGGCTCCAATCGCCTGGGTTATTTCTTCTAACATTAGGTCTTCCTCCCGCGGCTGGTGTTCTTCTAACATTAATACTGGTGAAGAGATATCCCTTAGGAACTCTGGGGATTTGTGTTCTGAATGTATGGTACTAGCTGAATAAACCTCCTCATAGTGGTCCGCAAAGGCTGCCGCAATCTCCACTCGATTCCGAACCTCTTCCCCGGCCCCAGATGTGAGTGAAGGGACCCACCTATCCGCCTTTGGCGCTGGTCGAGCCAGGCCAGCAATATGCCAGCTTTGTCGCCATGTTCGAATACTTGTGTTGTGTTGCGCACAGTTTATTCCTCGCCTCCTCTGTGACCAAGTCCCTTTAATCTTGTTGCCCAAGTTTGAGGGTGTGTTGCGTATCTTCATCGTAATTCCTCACTATTTCAAGCTCCAAATCAAGGATTTCCGTTTCAAGCTGCACGACTATCGCCCTTTTCTCTTTTTTGTGTCCGGCTATGAGCGAGAGGGCTTGCCCCCTAACCACAGTCTTATACACTTCCCACAACGTCTGTGACTATGTGACCGTGCCCGCATTTTCTTGAAAGTAAAGGGTGGTGGCTTCAAGCAGACCTTTTCATATTTTGAGTATTTAGTGTGTACCAGGGGTTTATTGCTATTGGTCCCACCTTTCGCACTCCACCCAACTTGTAAGTTGCCCATATGGAGGAGTGGTCAGAGACACCAAACGCCAGTTGTCTGACTTCCGCAAAGTGGGGGAGGAGTGTGGGTAGAGTCATGAAGAAATCAATTCTCGATCGACTACCATGAGCTCCGGAATGGAAGGTGTACTCTAGTGTATTAGGGTTGAGAGACCTCCAGAGATCTATGAGGCCTAAAGGTGATAAGAAATCTGCCAGCCGCGTGAGTTTGCCGCCGGCAGCTCTAGGTGGCATAAGGTCCAGGCAGTCACAGCCCACCATGTTAAAGTCCCCCCCCAGTAAAAAGCGACACACAGGAAGTTCCAGTATTTGAGCCCCCAGGTCCGTCAAGGATGATTCTCCCAGTGTGGGGGGGGGGGGGGGGACGTATACTGAAATTATATTAATTAACTCCCCTCGCCATCTCCCCCAAGATCGCCACGTAGCTGCCCAGTCTGTCCATCCAAGTTCTCTCTATTGTAATGGGAAGATTCTTCTTAAGTAGGATTCCTGCACCTATCAAACCGGATGTGTATCCTGCATGCACTCATTTCGTAACCCCATTGGTTCAGGGCCTTACAACTATTTCCCAAGAGATGAGTTTCCTGCAAGCGGACCACATCCTTTTAATAAACTGGAACACGATACCTCGCTTGTCCTTACTCCCCAGCCCATTTACGTTCCAGGACATCAATTTCAATTCAGCCTGCACTTGCCTTATCATGGTGGCTCTAAACAGAGTGCATCATTGCTCGAGATTCTGGGCTGCCTATGGCATCCTCCTCTGGTCCCCCAGGTGGGACGCAGCGTCCTGGCCACTTTTCCTGGTGCTATCTGCCTGTGTCCTGTTACCTGGAAAACTACCAAATGAACTAAAGAAACTAACTCGAAAACATGAAACAACCCCCCTCCCTTCCTTTTCACTAGCCACCCCCACCCTGCAACCCTGCCTGGCAGTGCCCCAATTGCCTGTCCCCCCCCAACTCAGCAGAGAGCCTGTCGACCACCCCCAACAAGTTAAACTGAGGGAACATTCACCTGCCTTTCCCGAACCCTCCCACCCCCCCCTCACGGTCCTAGCCGTTACCAGACCGCCATAAGTTTAAAGCGGTCTGTCCCAACCCTTCTGGCGTGGTTCATTGCCTCAAACCACTACCCTGGTCCATGAGTACGGCCTGTAAAATAGGTCTTACCTCTTCTTCCAGCATCTGAATTTCCAGCCGACTATAGCAGCGCTAGTTCAACAAAGAGCTCATCATATGTTCAGCTTGGTTACAAGGCTATTACTGTCCCTCGACATCCGCTCCTCTTGGTCTTGGCCCCTGCAATCATGGCACTTCACTCATCCGTCCCTCTTTAGTGAATCGCCCAGCTGGGGGATTAGTTTTCCTGGTTTTCCCCAGAGTGGGCTTCTCCCCCGGCACCTCGGACTGTTCCCCAGCCCTCTATCCATTCCCATCCTTCCTCCTGAGTCGCAAAGAACCAGACATTACCCTCAGACTCCACTCTGAGGCGTGCGGGAAAGAGCATGGAGTATTTTACCCTTTGGTCCCCGAGTGCTCTTTTTACATCAAGGAAGCTGCGGCTTAATTTCTGGGTCTTCAGGGTAAAGTCCTGAAAGAAGATTACCTGCGAGTTTTCAAACAGGACCGGGGGAGCCTCCCGAGCTGTTTGCAAGATAACATCTCGATCCTTGTAATTGAAGAGTCGTGCAATGATGGGTTGCGGTGGGGCCCCAGGCTTGGGGCGACCTCCCAGTACCCAGTGGGCTCTCTCCACTGTGAAAAACTTTGGTAGACCTTTTGGCTGGAGCAGACCCAAAATAAATTCCTCCATGAAGAGGTCGACTGTGAACCCTTCTGCCTTTTTAGGGACCCATAGGATTCAGACGTTGTTACGGTGCGATCTCCCCTCTTGATCTTCACGCCTGGCCTCGAGCTGGACCGTTCAAGTATGCATTTCTTTCATTTGGGCTTTGAGACTCACGGAATCTTGAAGTAGCGTTTTCGTGGAGTCTTCTACTGTTTGCACTCTTGCCCCCATATTGCACAGGTCAGCCCGGATTAAGGATACCTCCGTAGTAACACAGTCTAATCGGGTTTCCAGCGCTGTTTGCACACCCCGAAATTGCTGCCATTATGTCGTGTAGGGATAGCGTGTCTTTTTCTTGTGTTGCCTAGGCCTCTGAAGTAGGGCGTTCATGCAGGGGGTACTGGGTCTCAGTGCCTTTGGGCAGGGCAAACTTGTCCAGTTGAATTGGTGGGAGATTTTGGCGTTCCTTCCCCCGGACATCTTCTCGGCTTGGGTGGACGACCCTTGTCAGTCTTTCTTTGGGGTCCTAGGGTGTGCTTCTGCCGCCTGCAAGGAGTAGGCAAGACAACCCCTGCAGCCTGAAGGTTACACCCAGGTTCCCTCCACTTTTGGCCCTCTCCCACTCCCTGGCCTGTAGGCAATGTGCTTTTCAGCCACTTGAAGCCCTCACTTGCCACTCTCTCCGATTTGGTGTTTGGATGCACCCACTAGGTGGCTTAGGGTTGCCTGAAGCCTCCCCCTTGTCCAGAATATAGGATATGGTAATGGGCCGAAGTGTGTTTCCTGAGCAGTCCCCCCAGCTCCCACTGCTGATTTTCCTCACGTGCTGTTGCGCCCCAGCTGACCTTCAGGTACTCACGTTTTTCCCCAGTTTGGTATTATGGCCCCTTGTAGTCGCTACCCTACTTCCTCCTTCATTTGCATTGTTCACTGAGAGTGAGATGGGCTCCCGCCCTCGTCTAGCACTCTTGCCTCCGTCTGCCACCAGCCGGCTTTCCTCTGTACTTCCGCCCTACTGCTATGCCCGGAGGTGGGCTACTGCTGCGGTATTGCTTCCTCACCCCATCACTGGGGCGTCACTGACCTCTGTCCGGCTCACTTGGTTTGAGCCCCGCACTTCCCGGCGTCACCTCAGCTCTCCTCCACCCTCCCTGAGCCGAGGCAGTCGGGTGGGACAGCCGGTGGGGTGGAGGGGGACGGGGGAGGGAGAACACTGATCAGCAGGCCTCAGCCACCTTCGGGGCGGATCCCCCCGATATCGGCGCTCTACTCCCTCTGCCAGCGAGACGGTGGACCCGGTCGGCAGCCTCAGGTCTCTTACGTTACTCTCAGGGGCGCACACAGCTTCGCACTTGTGTCCGCACTGCACTAGGCACCAGCTGCTATTGTTCCACTAGGCCGGTGCTTCGATGATCCAGCCCGGCCTCAGAGCAGTATTGGAGCAAATGTAACGCCTGTTGCACCCACGCAGCCCAACGCTGGCAACGCCACACCTTCGTCTATCTTTTCACGTCGAGGCTGTGATCTCGCATTTGGTCCGGATTTACGGGGGATTAAGGGAAGGGATTGCGGAGCCGCTCTAGGAAGCAGCCATCTTTCTTTGTGGCAAGCCACGCCCCCCATGGCTGTATTTTTTGCATCAAACAGAATGTTCAGTTAAAATGCAATGTGTTATTTTTGCATATTGTTTTTTTATCAATAATAGTTCATAACCAAACTGGTATAAATCAACAAGGGACACAGAAAATGGTCTTAATCAGGAAGGAACTGCCACATGAGATAAATATGAGTCTGGAGTCTGTACAGATTAATTTAAGAAATAACAGAACACAAAATAAAGAAATGCCCCTTTTGTCACCTAAAGGCATACCATTGAGAGAACATGAATATATCATACGGAGCCTAATGTAGACATAGACTGGTTATGGAGTAGAGAACAAGTGACTAGTTTCTTCACTATAATTGTCTAAAGTTATCTTTCTATATTCATGAGAATGGGTAACATGTCAGTAACGGCACCTTCAATTTAGTTTGTATAACACCTTGATATTTCACCCGCAAGATTAGGAGCATCAAAAGGTGAAGGCCTACAGGGGCTTTATAACACACTCTATCAATTTTTAAGAGAGCCGTTTGAAATTTTAGATTATAAACAATTGCAAAAACAGATTGCCCTCTCATATTATATTGAAACTGATCCCACATTTAATTTGAATAGAGATGCATATTTTTTCTATGTCCCACTATAACATGACAATTTGTATTATTGTTTCAATGTTCAAGAACCACCTATGGTATGTCATTATTTTCTATGCATATACGCTTCACTAGACAAATGTAATTTTCAGTTTGAAGTAGACCGAAACGCGTTGCTTTATCCCCCAGGAGTGTATTAATTTTGTAAAACTAAAAGCAACTTTATATTTGACTCTTCCAGTTTTTTCTTGTGACAGGAACAGAGTCCTGATTTATGTGTATGTAGCGGATCTTTCTGCCTCACGGCCCACACCGAGCACCGACTACAAAGAGAGAACAGGCAAAAAATATACATGTTGTAAAACTTCATTTATTCTTTCTATATAAACCCAACTTAGACTATAGAAACTTTGGAAATTCTAAAGTTAGTTATAACTTACATTTCTAATTTACGCTTCTCCAGTTACAACTTCGATTTATAAAAGTATGCACCACCATCAATTTACTACAAGTCGTGCACCTTCATACACAGTCTTGTGGAATCACTCGCCACACTACATTAACTATAACTAGCCACTCTACCATGCACTGTGTTCTCAGAAATTATGTCATTTGAGGTGCAGTAAGTGTTATTAATACTGCTATGATTTCACATGCAATAAGCCATTTAATATGCCAAAGGTATTACTAGTTCATGGAGAAAGGGCGAAAAGGCTTTAAAAACACCTTTAAAGTTTGTAAAAACAATCAAACACATTTAACCTTTGTAAAAACAATCATTAGCCAATCACATAATGCCTTGTCATGGCTTCATCCAAATCCGTCCAGCCATTCGTGTCAGTACAACAGCTGTGAAAAATGCACTGCTGCCAAAACGTAGTTTGGGCCCCCTTTTTTTTTCTTTGAAACCCCCCTTGACAAATCTCCACAAAATTTTGCATACTCTGCCAATATAGAAAAAAGAAATAAGTGTGCAAAATCTGGTGGAGATTTGTCAAACAGGTGCAAAGTTATTAGTGGTGAGAAATACGAGGAATTCCAATCTCCGAATATATATATATATATATATCTCCGCGGTCGCCAGTAGGTAGTTATAGTTAGGACCTATTTTCCATAGGAAATCCGCAACATTCTATTCCCAATAAGTCTGGTGTCGGTTGATGAATCTTTGCGAAATTTTCCAAACTTTTGGCCAGCTCTGGTCCGCTCCTATCCTGAAAGTTTTGTGGTGATTCGTCAAGCAGGGCCCAAGAAAAAAGGGGGGTCCCAAAACATGTTTTCCCCATGCATTTTCCCATAGGACCTGTTGACGCAGCTACAGCCCGAACTGCTGAATGGAATTACACCAAATTTGGCAAAGAGGTAGTCCTCAGTTCAGACTCGTGCCTTTTGCATAAATGGTGTAAATCTGT
Organism: Triturus cristatus; assembly: GCF_964204655.1. NCBI lineage: Eukaryota > Metazoa > Chordata > Amphibia > Caudata > Salamandridae > Triturus > Triturus cristatus. Next base: position 830,610,607 of record NC_140579.1, on the reverse strand, counting down.
TCAGTAGTTCCTGAGAAAATTAGACTAAAAAAAGATAGATATATCTATGGCCTCGGAGGATCCGCGCACCCTAAGCGCACCCTATGCGCACCCTCCCCGAACCGAGCGCGCTCCCTCTCGATCACGCGCTGAATGCTAATTGGCTGTCAAGTGTCTGTCTACATTCGAAACCAGGAACTGTTGGCAGCCATTTTGTGCCTCGGTAGAAGCGAGGCTGAAGAAGTAAGGGGAATAAGTGTTTAAAACACATAAAGGGGGCAGGGTAGAAATACTCTGACCCTCTAGTGTTTCTTACGGGGTCCCAGAAGGACCCCCTGGGGCCCCCTTTTAAAAAAAAATTAAATTTGTCAAAATGCGCGCAGGGTGCGCGGATCCGGCCCGGAAAAAAAAAAAAAAAAACGAAGCGCGGCTCTCCGCGCTTCGTTAATAAATAGCCCCCAGGTGGGCCAAATCCCGGGGGCAAAATGTTTGTAAATTAATAGGGGGGGGGCTGCGTGGCCCCCCTCCTGGAGCCCTCGAGGGCCCTGGGGACCGCCACCCCCCAGGGCCGGCTCCTACAGTGTCCTGGGGTGCCCACCCCAGGACACTGTTTGCTATGAGAGGGCGGGAGTTTCCCGCCTTCCCATAGCAAACTTCGTTAGGATTTTGAAAGAGAGCAGGGAAACCTGCTCTCTTTCAAAATCCAAACGATAATGCTTTTCCACACGGGGAGCTGCATGTCGCCAGCTCCCCATGTGGAAAAGCAATACCGGCTCCCGAAGGACGCGGGGAGTCGGCTGGGACCGTGGGGGCGTTGGGGCTCCCCCCACGGTCTCCAATGTTTTTTTATAAGCCCCGGGGGATGGGGTCCACGGGGATAATAAAAATTAGTGATGGGGCTATTTTTTTTTTACGGTAAAATTAGGAGTCGCACATCCTAACGCGTTGGGTGCACGGTTTCTCTCGCGTTGGGTGCGCGGGTCCAATGAAAAAAAACTGAAATTTTTGGGAGAAAAGAATATAGGATTAGATGTAAAAATATATTACTTTTATGAGTAGTTTACAGTTTGTCTTCAAATAATATTCACATAAAATACATATATATATTTTTTTTAAATGTTAAATATTTCACGGGATTCGCGCACCCACCGCGTCTTGCATGCACATGATGCATCGCGGAAGCGCGCAAGCGTCGCATAACGAGCATCGTACGTGTCGCGTATAGGCTTGGAGTCGCGTACCGGTCGCATGGCAATCGCGCACCAAACACATACCCAACGCATACCGTACGCGGATGCTTACGCGTAGGGGTCGAGAACGGTGCGCATATGGTGCGCGGATCCCAAAAAAATGGGGAAAAAAATAAAACAAAGTTTTGAAAATATAGTTCAAAAAATATTTTATAAAAATATATTTTAAAATATTAACACTTTTTTTTAACCCCATTATAAAAACAAATATTTTTTAGTTTTTAAAAGAATTAATTGAAAAAAATAAGTTAAAAAAAGGTGATAAACAACTATTTAAAAAAAACATAATTAAAGGAATTGACACTGAAATTGAAAAATTTTGAAATTCAATGAAAATCATTAAACATCATAGCTTTAGAGATAAATTATAGATAGGAATTAGCATTTAAAAAACCTTTGAAATTCACTGAAAAAACCATAGGTTTCATGCACGTTATAGTTAGGAATTGGCATTTAAAAAACCTTAGAAATTCACAGAAAAAACCATAGGTTTCGGGGCGTTATAGTTAGCTGGACATTTCCCTCGTACAAAACCCTAGAAATTCCCCCGTTATAGTTAGTTCAGCTAACTATAACTCCCGCGCCCCCACAATGCACTGCTGATGACGTCACATATTACATCACTCATGACATGGTCAGTGACATCACTGATGACATCATCCATGTAATAAATTAGTGCATCTTCTCACACCCTAATATAACCGACTCAAAATTTCAGACGGCCATTCTCAAAACCATAGATACTCCAATACCAATCATTACATACCCACTCTTTGACTCTTAGGTCTACACACACCTCCACACACTCACCTGTAGAGTCACTCATACTTACAGTCACTCAGTACAGGACTATCATATGCATTTATACACCTATATAGACACTCGGACACCGCCAATCATCCATAGACATACTCACACACCTAGTCAATCATGCAAATAATTAATCACACACCAATTTACTCACCTATACAGTTATACACATACAAGTTCACTTACTCATAAAAATACTACCACATTCTTACGCTCTTATACAATTACTGATACAAGCACACACTCATCCATACAGCCACTCTCACAATCACACTCTCACATATACTCGGTTATATACTTGGTTATATACTCTTACACACATATACCCTGCCCTTCACATATGTAGTTAGTCACAAATGTACCACTGAGATATACATTCAATCACTAACACACCCATACATCCACTCACCCAACCATACAGTCCACCACAGATGCACTCTTAAAACCATGCACCCATAGAATCACCCACTCACACATCTATGCACAGAGTCACACACACCCTACCCACACAAACACTCAGGCACCCATACAGATACTCAGACAACCAATCAATAACCCATATAGACACTCATATAGCTATTAACAAAACCATGCAGCCACTTATACACCAACAGACAGACAGATACAGACATTCACACAGTTTAGTTACTAGTCTGCAGTAAGATACATTTAATGACTCACTTATAGAGTCACACACACCTAGAAAATCATCCATTCACACACTTATACACCCACTCATTCTTCCATAGGTCTTTTCCTATATATATTAAACATATTAAAACTTTAAGAAACACAGACTCACTGGATGACGTCATCAGTGATGTCATTTAAGATGTCATTAGTGATGTCACTGACCATGTCATGAGTGATGTAATATGTGACGTCATCAGCAGTGCATTGCGGGGGCGCGCGAGTTATAGTTTATTTATTTATTTATTTATTTTAAAGGTTTTATATAGCGCTGGCTAGACCCGGAGGTATCAGAGCGCTTTACATGAGTATCAAACCACAGTTGCAGGTTACATCGTTATAAAGGTTACACAGTTATTAGAGCATGGCAACATAGTTAGTTATAAGTAAGATCGAAACAAACAATAAGGACATATACATAAGGGAAAAAGCAGGCAAGGGGAGAGATTCAGTGGGGGGCAGGGGAAGTAGACAGAGAACGAATGAGGGAAAAGAGGAGGGGAGGGGAGGGTGAGAGACACAGCATGGAAAGAGGAGGGGGGTGACAGGGACACAAACCGGTAGACGAGTCATAGCTGCGTCCAAAGTCCAGTAAGCTGTGATCCCAGGGGAAGTGGTTCATTTCCCCATCTCTGTAGCGAGAGGTTCCCTTTACACAGTGGACTCTCTCAGAGGGGTCTCTGAGACTCCAAGGCCTACACACTGGATCCTTCCCCAAAAAGGGGAGAGGGAGTGCTTTGGCAAGGGGGGCCATACCATACCTCAACTGTGAGTGGCTCCCCTGGCGCTGTGGACTCTCTCAGCGGGTTCGCTGAGACTCCAGAGTATAAATATTGGATCTTTCCCCAACAAGGGGAGAAGGAGTGCTTAGTAAAAGGGCACAAAGGATAGGGGGCTAGGCAGTGTTGCAGGCAAGGGGAGAGATTATGGGGAGAGGGGATAGGATCAAAGGAAGTAGACAAAGAAAGAACGAGTACTATGAATTATGAGCGCTTTACATGAGTAGAGTTGCGTATTTTACAAATTGTACATTGTTACATCAGGCACAACAGTTACAAGTTAAATTTTTTAGAAAAATGGTATGTAGAGGGGTAAGGGGTAAAGTAAAAGGGTGAGGGGAGGGAGAATTTAACGGAGCATAGGAAAAAGGATAGACAAAGCAAGCAGGTGGAGAGGAATTTTGGGGAGAGAGGAAGGAAAAGGAGAGGTAGCCAAAGGATGAAGGAGGGAAGTGGAGGTGGAGGGGGTAGGGGAGACAGCGTGGTGGCAAGGAGAGTAACTGTGTTTGAACGTCCGGTAGGGTGGGGCAGGGATCATTTTTATATAACAAGGCATGCTTATATAACTTCCTACGCTGCTTAATAGAAAGCTGGTCTCTATGATTTTGCTTTAAAGCCCTACGTAGGGTGTTATAGGCTTCTCTACAGGTATTCTCAAACCATGACTGTGCATGTTGACGTGACTGTGAAATGGATCTAGAAAGCAGAATTTTGATCTTATCTAGGAAAATTGCAAAGTCAGATAAGATACAGGCCAGAACACGGGGTATACAATTACAGCTATACACCAGGGCATAACTATTGGATAACACCTGGGACATTATGCTGTTCATGGTTTGCCATACCGCCCTGCGTCCTTAGTAGATAGTACCTGGGAAGGCAGAGGCTTGGGCTTTTGTGGCATATGTGGTAGCACCATCTTTGCTGAAATAGGTTTGTGGTCACTATATGACTGAAAGAGGACCTCACAATCCTTAATAAGTGGAGACATGCTCCAGGTGACAAATATATAGTCAATAGTGCTTCCTGCACCTCGCCCTATAAAGGTTGGGATGTGTAGATCAGTACATTTAGAAACCCCGTTCTGCCAGATAGAATAGAACCCGTCTCCTAGCATTCATCCCATTACGATCTAACTTGTGAGAAAATTGATCAAATGTAGTGGGAGAAAGGGTCAGAGGGTGCCCCAATTTTGCACTTAAGTCTCCCGCCACCAACAGCTTAAGGGGGCAATCCACTCAAGCCTCTCTCCCCACAAGCATGTCAATTAACATGAATAGGTCTTGAAAGTCACCTTTGGACTAGAAGTTATTATTGTAAAAATTTACCAGGTATACCTTGTGGGTCTCTTTCCAGGTGAGACAGAAGGCCTGCGCCTCCCGCTGTCCCTGAAATAGCTGTACAATCGAAGCAGCAATATCCACTTTAAACCGGGCCGGACCTCCTTTAGCTCTGCCCGAAACAGATGGAATAGTGGGCAGGCTAAGACACGTAAACCCATCAAATAAAATGTCATTACTCTCCCAAGTTTCTTACATGAATACTATATCGAAGTTCAAGATGAAGGATCGCCATCCGTCTAACGAGGTTTTTGAGGCTACGCCCGCTATGTTCCAACTTAAAAATCTCATGCAAGCATCATCAGTTGGACATTACTCAAGGCATGCTCACACTGGCCCCTAAAGTGGGAGAGTTCAGTGTAGGAGCGATGGACAATTGGGCAGCAGGGGTTAAACAAACAGGTGCCTCGTCAATATTCGGAATGCAGGGTCCTACACACAAATGGCTCAACGATGGTTGTGCAACGGGACTAAAATTGTAAATGGTCCCACCCTTTTATAGTAAATATGGAACCATGGGCAGAAAATTCTGTCGGGAAAAGGGGGGCATTGGGCAGCAAAAGTGAAACTATCAAATATCCTGCCCACTTTCTGGGAAACAGAGCAAACAAGCTCCTCCCTAAACCGTCAATCGTCAATTCAGCCTAACCAGTGGAGAGAATCTATTGTTCAAATGGAGTGATACTGGAGGGGGGAAGTCTAGGTAACAGAGGTATGGTGAACAAAACTGCCAGGAGTACAGGATTGATTCACAAGGTGCTGATAGAAAAAGCCAAGTGAGACTATCTTAATGGAGCTGTTTTTAACCATTCCCAAACTTGCTTTACACAGTATTCCCTGAACAACCGTCGGATTACGGAATTTGACCACAATGACATCTCCACTAATCCCATAAACCCGCACCAATGCCCCCCACCCGTCCTGCCATCAAGATCTCTTTAGATGTGTCCCAATTGCCAGTGAAGTTGTTATTCAGCCAATGGAAGGATTTATTCATTTGGCCCCAGGTGGATTCCATATTGTCTTCTGTGAGCCTAGGGACATTAGTCAGGGCAATGACATACGGGGCGGATGCTGGAGGAAGGTCTATCACAGGTGGAGAGGTCTGGTTTGAGGCATAAACTGTTGGTTGTTTAGCAAGTTGGTTTGCTGGTAAACTGCCATGTGGATGTAATACGACCATATTCTGGGCAGGGATAATAGGGGTAGATCAGAGTTCAAATATGGAGTACAAACGTTAGTCCTGGAGTCAGAAAGCTTCGCCAGTTTGGATTCAATTATCGCTAAACGTTCAAGGATAGAACGAAGCTTGGAGTCCAAAAATCACCTATACCTTTACTCAGTTTACACCAGGTGTTTTCATTAACCGCTGCTAAACCCCCAATCAGATCTACATCAGCCTATGGTACAAGGCGATTTTACTAGTTGTGGTAGAATTTCTAGACTTAGTTGGTTTGGCAGTTTTGCCCCTGCGCTTGGCTTTTTGGCCACTCTCCCCCTGAGAATCACACAACTGGTCGCCACCCTCAATGCTTAATGAGACAGGCTCAGTATCCCCTCCTTGTATAGCCCCTATGCAGTCTAGGTCATCATTCCCATTTCTAACTAGTTCCGCAGAACAAGCATGGCCCCTTGGTTCAGCAGTTGGGCTTGTTACCAATGACGCGCTCTGCGTTGGTAGCAGCTCACAGGAGTCTAGGTCAATAGGTGTACGATTGATCTCTTCAGATGTGAGGGAAAGGCGACATTCCACCAGCCGAATTTCATTGGTTATTATGTCCACAGCCCGGGTTAGGTAATTGTTGATAGTTGAGCGGGTGCGGGTTGGGAGGAGGGGGAGAAGTACCGTACTAAAAGCACTTGAGACACCCCTTCTCTTGCCAATACTACAAGCCTGGTTGGAAAAAAGTAGGCCAATAAAAACTGGAGCAGAATAGGCAAGCGTAGTCTAAACCCTAACAAGCACGGCTGGCCACAACTCTCAAGGTGTGAATATAAGAAGAAAATATCTGGGACAGAATAACAAAACAGTACCTTGTTACATAGTGGCTGCTTACTTGGTACAGTGGAGTTCTGCAACAGGCCTTAGCGGGGGGTCCAGCCCAGCCTCTTCCGGGCCCGCCCTTGGCCAGGGCACGCCCCGCTGGAGCCCAAGAGCGTCTTTATGCACCTAAGGGGATGACGCGGGCACCTACTGGTGCTAGCAGCGTTGTAAGTTGTGGTCCCTGGCCTCCCCCGCAGTAAAGTGCCTGGTGCTGACACAAATCTGAATCAGGCTCCCGAGAACATCTTTATGTGCCTCCAGCGCGGAGGGGATGACACGGGCGCCTCCTGGCACTAGCAGCGATAGTAGTTGTGGTCCCCGGCTGCCCCTGCAGTTAAGTGCCTGGTTCAAAACTAAATCAGGCTCCCGCACCGCGCGAGCCCAAGAGCGTCTTTAAGCGCCTCCGGTGCCTAGAGGATAATGCGGGTGCCTTCTGGCGCTAGCAGCGACGGTAGTTGTGCTCCCCGGCTGCACCCGCAGTAAAGTGCCTGGTGCAAACTGAATCGGGATATGTTAACAATATTAAGAAACTAAAAAGTCAGACCAGTACATTTTATAATTTATTTTTCATCAATATAACTTTTTGTATTTTGCATTACTGAAGGTGCCATGAATAGGGGTATTATATGTAGACAGGAATTTCAATTTCCTAACAAAACACACACACAAACTCTGATGTATGAAGTCCCCAGAACCCATAAAGATTCAATTAATCCTCATTTTAGACCCATTCTATTATAGGGCCCATTACAGAACCTTTGTCTAAATATGTTGATCAATTCTTGAAACCTTTGATTACCGCTCTTCAAGCATTTGTCAAAGACACAGGACAAATGATAGCTAAAACAGAAGGAATACCATTCAATGCCGATACCGATACCGATACCCTGGTCACTATAGATATTGAGGCCCTATACACCAACATCCCTCAACTAGGAGCTCTGGAAGCGGTCAAAGTGACGCTAGACAGGATTGAGATTAACGATTACCATACTTTTATCTTGCAATGCTTAGCCATTGTGATTAAAGATAATTATTTTGAGTTTAACAACTCCTGTTACAAACAAACCAAATGAGTTAGCACGGGGGCAGCCTGTGCCCCCAATGTGGCCAATATATTGAAGAGAAATTCATTTTCAACTGAGTAGCACCCTTCGCTGAAAATATTCATCAATGGCAGAGATACATTGATGACATTTTCTTTACATGGAAAGGAGAAGAACATCTTAAAGAATTCCTCCTTTGGATCAATCTCTGTGATCCAAACATGAAGTTCACTCCTAAAATGAGTAATAGCAAAGTAGAATTTCTTGATATTTGCATCTTTGATTAAAACTTGATCCAAGTATCAATATGTACCAAACAGATGGCTAGGAATACCTACCTCCATTTTGGCAGCTACCATCCCAGGTGTCAAAAACAAGGCATTCCATTTAGCCAGTTTCTGCGGCTCCGCAGAAATTGTTGTAACATTAAGGACTAGGACTTTCATGCTGAACAACTCAAACATAAGTTCCTCGCTAGAGGTTATCCCAACCGATTGATCAAAGACTCATATAAAAGAGCAAAGTATTACAACCAAGATAGTCTTTTCAAGAAAAACCAAGGAATGATGACCAAAAGTTGATTTGTGTCACCCGACACTCGTACCTTAACATCAAATCAGACAAATTCTAGGATCCCAATGGCATATTCTTAATGCCGGAGACCAATCATCAAAACTTCCTAGACCAGTCCATTTATCCACAGCATATAATGCTCCCATTTGGTCGGTCTCCTCCACCGGCCAAACCTTGTTTGAAGACGGAACGCGACGCTGTTATTTGGAAGGTAAATTCACCACAACCTTCTCTTTTCCCCACACTGTGATTCTAGGATTGTTTTCTTTTAGAATAGGTATCCGTGCACCTTTCTCGTTATAAAGGACTTAGTTTCAGTTGCCAATTAAACCCTTAGGGTCCTTTATCTATCTCCCCAACCCCCGCAGGCTCCTCCACATTACATGAACCGTACTGGAGTATTCCTCGAACCTTGAGAATAAGGACATCTCTATTCTTGCACTTCTCCCTACATCACACTTATTGTAGTACATGTTGATCCCCCTGTTTCTAGACTGCATACGAGGCAAGTTGCTTCCTACATGCTGTACGGAGTCCCTTTATTTATCACTGTGACTGCTAGTATTTCTTCCACTCCATGCTATTAACGCTAGCCTGCATATTTTATATTTCCTCTTTATGTAAACTTCCTTACAACCCTGTACATTTGAAAGAAAACTTGTTTTTCCAAACCTAATCTTGAACCTGGCATTATCAGGATATCTCTCATGGACTTGAGATTATCAGCATAGTATAGATGCATCCTTCCTTACTTCTGAATACATCCTTCTTTCTTGTTTCTATTTTCCAGCATACCCTATAGAATGAACATCTATAGACAGCTTATCCACTTCCTCACACCGCCCTCTGTTTTCTATTTCCGTTCTTAGCCTGATCTATAGAATGAACATCAAAATTGCATTTATCTATTCATTCACTCTCTCTTTTTTCACTTTCTATGTTCTTTTAGGCTAGCACGATGGTGCACATTGAAGCACTATCCTTATGAAGCACGTGTGTCAGAGATCCCATACAGCTATGAGCACCTCTAGGGCACTAAAGGTTCTTGGATTTTCTTCTTCCCTTCTAGCCTGCATTTTTAATGTATAAATTAATGTTCTATATTTTCCTATTTCAGACCAGTACTTGAAACCTAACATGAGCCCCCTAATGTTCTAACTATACCAGTATGGATGGCAGAGGCCACCCACTATTGAACACAAACAGCGCCCGGATAAAGGTTGCACCATCCTCTTCAACCAATTTCAAACCTTTGAAATGTGAGTCGGCGCATTTCTGTCTATACTTGGCTTCACTTATTTTTATTCAAAAGGGGATTTTATAAGTGTTAAAGCTATAAGATAATAACACACACAGGGAAGAGGGTATAAGTGAGACTCAGAAAATGTAACGCCCTGAACGTCTCAGGATCGTTTAACAGACACGACAATGAGGACGCAACCACTTGTGAAGGGTTAGTTCTTTTAATGAAGGCAAATAAAATACAAAGAACAAACAAAAGTTATAGTCACTGGAATCCTCCAGGCTAAGTACGTTACCAGCCCACAGCACGGATGGTCCTAACCTTCCTCTGCATATACGCCGATCCCGGCGTATGCCAACAGAGGGCAGAAATGAAATGGCCGACAATGCCAATCGGTAGGCTGTGAGGGGCACGAAGAGTGTTGGGGAGAATCGAGGAGTCAGGGAAACACCCAGCCGGGGTCTCTACCTGAAGGGAGCAGCCGCTCAACCTCTTCCTCAGACTGCACCGGGATGCGGAGTCACCTCCTGGTGATGCGTCACCGATACCCCAATCACAAGCAAGAAGACTGAACCGAGAGCAGCCGCTCGATCGATCCTGTGGACTTCCGAGTCTGTAACGCGGCAAACACCTCCTGGTGTGCGTTACAGCTGGCAGTCCCTGTGTCTCTGGTCGGGCTGGGAGTTACGACTCCAACCAGCAAAAGCGCCACTGCGCTTGGACTCAGCCGAGTCAAAAAGCGAAGCTCAATGGTTGACCGGTAGAGCTTCCGGGTCCTTCACAGGTGACGATGGGGCAAGACACGGCCCAGGGAGTAACGACTCGACCTACCTCCGTTCTTGCCTTACTGGAGCACCACTCCGGAACACTGCTCTTCACGAAGCAGGTACGTCGGTGTAAACACAATATCCGACAGCCTTGTACCTCCCGGTTCCTCCCTTTATAGGGCGTGTTTTCCTTGAGTTATGTAACAGCTCTCCTGTTTACATAAGGGCGTGTTTCCCTTGAGTTATGGAACAGCTCTCCTGTTTACATAAGGGCGTGTTTCCCTTGAGTTATGTAACAGCTCTCCTGTTTACATAAGGGCGTGTTTCCCTTGAGTTATGTAACAGCTCTCCTGTTTACATAAGGGCGTGTTTCCCTTGTATGACAGGAATTCTTGACAGTACATCCTCCCTCTCAGCGGCTCCCCACGGGTCCAGCGCTGGCAGGAAAACGCCGATGGAACAAGGAGACCAAGCGCGGAGCATGAACCCCTTCAGCCGGTTCCCATGAATGCTCCTCCGGGCCATAGCCTTTCCACGCAACCAGGTACCACAGCTTCCCCCTGCGCCATTTGGACGCCCGTATGCCCGACACTTCATACTCCACCTCCGACTCCACGCATACCGGCCTAGGTGTCCCAGACGGCTTGGAGGGTGCTGGTTTGAGCAATGATACATGAAAGACAGGGTGTATCCGCAATGACTGGGGCAAGCACACCTTCACGTTCACGGGACCCATACACTTGATAATTCGATAGGGGCCCATGTACTTGGGATGAAACACACTGTTCTTTCGAAACCTCATGTTTCTTGTGGATATCCAGACGTAGTCTCCAGTGCGGTACAGTGGCCCGGGCCTTCTCTTCCTATCTGCCGCAGCCTTGTATCTTCTCTTGGCCTCTATTAGGACAGCCCTTGAGCGCATCAACGTGTCTTTTATGTGTGCCACCCTGTCCGCTGTGGCGGGAATCCTGTCCTCTCTGAACGGATGTAGAAATGGCAAGAACCTGGGATGTTGGCCATAGTTGCTATAGAACGGAGATGACTGTGTGGAGCTGTGAGTGGCGTTGTTATAGGCTATCTCTGCAACCCATAGCAAGTCGACCCATTCTTCCCTGCCCTGGTCCACAAAACATCGCAGATACTGTTTGAGCGTTTGGTTCAGGCGCTCGGTTTGGCCGTCCGTTTGAGGGTGGTAGCTGGTGGACAGGGCGGTCTTAACATGCAGCGCAGTGCACCAAGTCTTCCAGAATTGCGCAGTAAACTGCGACCCCCGGTCCGACACGATCACCCCAGGTAATCCATGCAGTCGTACCACATTCTTTAGGAGTAGTGACGCCAATTCCCCGGCCGTAGGGACTCTCTTGCAGGGGATGAAGTGCCCCATTTTTGTCAAGTAATCCACCACCACCAGTATTGCCGTCATCCCCTGGTCTACCGGTAGGCCCACCACGAAGTCCAGTGATATGCTATCCCATGGTCTATCCGGGGTCGGAAGTGGATGTAAGAGCCCTTGGGTTCGGCCATGGTCGGCCTTCATGGTAGCACACGTAGGACACTCCTGTCCCCACCTCCTGACATCCACTCTCATGGTTGGCCACCAGAAATGCCGTCCCATGCTAGCCACCGTTTTTTCAAAGCCCAAATGACCTGCGCATGGAGAGTCATGGCACCAGATGAATGCTTGTTTCCTTAGCCTAGGCGTGGGTATCAATAGGCACCTGCCCTTCAGGGGTATCCCGTCCTTCAGCTGCCATTCTCTGTGACTGAGGAGCCACCTCCGCCATGCGAATGACCTGATCCCTCTCTTTATTCCCCTCAGGAAAGTATCCGGTTGGATAACCCCCAATACCATCCTCGGGGAAATGATGGAACGCTCGGTTGCAGGCAATGGTTCCTTAACTGCAGATTGACGGGACAGGGCGTCCGCCTTCCGGTTTTCCGTCCCCGGCCGATATGTGATGCGGAAGTTGAACCCCGCAAAGAAGATCATCCACCGCAGCTGCCTGGGAGAAAGGTGTCTGGTGGCCGTCATGAACTGTAGGTTCCGATGGTCCGTGTACACCGATACCACATGTCTTGCCCCCATCAACCAATGCCTCCATTCGGTGAAGGCGTCCTTGATTGCGAGAAGCTCCTTCTCCGCAATATGGTAGTTGCGTTCGGCGTCGTTGAGTTTGCGGGACATGTACGCAACGGGATGAAGCACCCCTGTGTCGTGGTTGCGTTGGGACAAGATAGCCCCCAGCGCCACATCCGCTTCCACCACGTAGGGGAGATCCGGATCGGGGTGAGCCAACACCGGCGCCTTACCAAAGGCGCTTTTCAGGGCCTCAAAGGCTTTGTTCGCTTCAGGGGACCTGACAAACTCCTTGGACTTCCTCAGTAGCTGTGTGATTGGGGCCACCACTCCTGAAAATCCTTCTATAAACCGCCTGTAAAAGTTGGCGAAGCCAATGAAACTTTGGACGTCCTTCACGCTTTGGGGCACCGGCCATTCTTTCACCGCCTTGATCTTTCGTTCTGTCATCTCCTGTCCCTCTGGACTCAGCATCACTCCGAGGAATTCCACGGATGTGACGTGGAAGTCACACTTGCTGAGTTTACAAAACAGCATGTTTTCCCTCAGCTTTTGGAGCACAGCTTTGACGTGGTGTACGTGCTCCTCCACACTGGACGAATAGATGAGGATGTCGTCGATATATACGACCACGTAGATATCCAACTCCTCTCTGAATACCTCATTCAAAAAGTACTGAAAGGCTGCCGGGGCGTTGCACAGACCGAACGGCATGACGAGGTACTCAAAAAGGCCGAACCTGGTCTTAAAGGCGGTCTTCCACTCGTCTCCGTCCCTCATGCGCACCAGATGGTATGCCCCTTTCAAATCCAACTTGGTGTAGATACGAGCTTTCTTGACCTGTTCCAGAAGTACACTGATGAGAGGCAAGGGGTACCGATTTTTTATGGTTATCGCATTCAATGCCCTAAAGTCCACACAGGCTCTCAGCTCCCCATTAGCCTTCGGGATGAAGAAGAGTGGCGAGGCGGCCGGAGACTTGGACAGGCGGATGAATCCTAGCTTGAGGAGTTTATCCAGGTACCCCCGGAGATGCACGTTTTCAGGCTCCGTCAGGGCATACAGCCTGCCGCTGGGAACGCTGGCCCCTGGCACCAGGTCGATCTGGCAGTCAAACTGTCTATGTGGTGGTAGCACTTCCGCCTTCACCTCATCAAATACATCCTCAAAACTGTGATAAGCCTGGGGGAGAGCCACATCTTTTTCTGCCGCTGTAGCCACCGTCTGACTCCCGCTCTCATCTGCGTCAAGGGATTCCGTTCTTATTCCACAATGCAGGATGCAATACGGTGACGTCATTTCGATGCGATGTGTTGGCCAATCCACAAAGGGGTTGTGTTTCTGTAGCCACGGCAATCCCAATATGACGCCATATTGGGGCGCTCGGATGATGTTAAAATCGATTTGTTCCAAATGGTTCCTCCCATATCTCATCGGAAGGACCCCCGTGTGCTGTCCGATGGGCCCCGTCACCAATCGCCTTCCGTCTACCGCATAGACGTCTTCGGGTACTGCTTTGGGAAGAAGCACTAGCCCTAGCCTGCATGCCTCGTTGTGGTCCATAAACATGCCAGTGGCCCCTGAATCCACCATGGCCACAACGGGTATCCACTGGTCATGCACTCCCACGTGCACCGTGATAAACAGGTGTCGTTGTTCCTTAGTGACCGAGTTGGAAAGTGAAGGGATGGATGAGTGACTCCGAGATGCCCCTTCTCTGGTCTTGGAGTCCTCTAGTTTTCCGCCGGTATGTCCACCACGGCTGTTACCGACCGGTTGGCCCGATAACGTGACGTCTTCGGTTTGGCAGGGCATTCACGTACGTAGTGGCCTTTTTTGCCACAATATAGGCACAATCCTTGTTTACGGCGTGACTCTTTCTCCGTGGCTGTGAGGCTCGCTCGTATTGCGCTGATGTCCATGGGTTCTCCCTTGGATGCGGTGGAAGTTTCAGGACTTCCCACCGTCACATAGGATGGAAGGGATTTTCCTTTTCTCCCTTGATCCCCCTTTCTTTCACTTAGCCTATGTTCCAGCCGTAATACCAGGTTGATAAGGCCCTCACATGTCTTGGGTTGAGGGTCAATATGAGCCACGGCGTCCTTGAGCTCATCGCACAGCCCTTGATGGAAGAGCGCCGTCTGTTTAGCAACAGGCCACTTGGTTTCCGCAACCAGCCTTCGGAACGCGTTGATACTGCACCAGGTCGTTGGATCCCTGTCTCAACTCAAGCATTTCACGGTCCGCCGTGTACGAGTCAGCCCTTCTGTCGAATACCTTCAGGAATTCCTCGCGAAAAGCACCCCAATCACATAAGAGGGGGTCGTCCCTGCTCACCAGAGGTACGGCCCATTGTGCCGCGTTTCCAGCCAAATAGGATATAAGGAAAGCCACACGAGCCTGACTCGTGGGGAACGCCTTTGGTTTGCACGATAAATGTAGCGCCACTTGTGTGAGGAATACCTGCACTGTGTTAGGATCCCCACTGTACCTCTCTGGTGTTGCCAAGGGGATGGCTACCGGCATTTCCACTACTACCGCAGGGGTCTGGTTCGTGAGGGAGGTGCTGGGCGTGAGCGGGTCCAATTGGATAGCATCCAGTCTGGCTTTTACATCGGCTGTTTCTTGCCTAGAGGCAGCCACTTCAACTTGCATGGCCGCTAAAGCAGCCAGCACATCATCAAGTGTTGCCATGTCTGTTATCGACCGGGAGACAGTTAGTGTTATTAAGGTCGGATATTTTGTAACGCCCTGAACGTCTCAGGATCGTTTAACAGACACGACAATGAGGACGCAACCACTTGTGAAGGGTTAGTTCTTTTAATGAAGGCAAATAAAATACAAAGAACAAACAAAAGTTATAGTCACTGGAATCCTCCAGGCTAAGTACGTTACCAGCCCACAGCACGGATGGTCCTAACCGTCCTCTGCATATACGCCGATCCCGGCGTATGCCAACAGAGGGCAGAAATGAAATGGCCGACAATGCCAATCGGTAGGCTGTGAGGGGCACGAAGAGTGTTGGGGAGAATCGAGGAGTCAGGGAAACACCCAGCCGGGGTCTCTACCTGAAGGGAGCAGCCGCTCAACCTCTTCCTCAGACTGCACCGGGATGCGGAGTCACCTCCTGGTGATGCGTCACCGATACCCCAATCACAAGCAAGAAGACTGAACCGAGAGCAGCCGCTCGATCGATCCTGTGGACTTCCGAGTCTGTAACGCGGCAAACACCTCCTGGTGTGCGTTACAGCTGGCAGTCCCTGTGTCTCTGGTCGGGCTGGGAGTTACGACTCCAACCAGCAAAAGCGCCACTGCGCTTGGACTCAGCCGAGTCAAAAAGCGAAGCTCAATGGTTGACCGGTAGAGCTTCCGGGTCCTTCACAGGTGACGATGGGGCAAGACACGGCCCAGGGAGTAACGACTCGACCTACCTCCGTTCTTGCCTTACTGGAGCACCACTCCGGAACACTGCTCTTCACGAAGCAGGTACGTCGGTGTAAACACAATATCCGACAGCCTTGTACCTCCCGGTTCCTCCCTTTATAGGGCGTGTTTTCCTTGAGTTATGTAACAGCTCTCCTGTTTACATAAGGGCGTGTTTCCCTTGTATGACAGGAATTCTTGACAGAAAATGAGTATTTGCAGAGTTGGTGACCAGACTGCATAGCCCATAACCATTGCTGTCTCTTCCTTCTTGCCTGGACAAGACAAGGACAGTGTCCAATTCTGCTGCCCCCCCTCTTTCTTCCTCTTACTCCTCTCTTTGTCACGCTCCTCCTCACTTGCAGAAAACCGGGACTGTTCTTTCCTCTCCTTTGTCATTCGTTCCCCAGTGAAATGGATCCAAAAAAAGGACACTTGTCTTACAAAAGTCTTTTTCTGACATTTTTCTATTCCAAAACGGGGGAATTTCTAGGGTTTTGTACGAGGGAAATGTCCAGCTAACTATAACACCCCTGAAACCTATGGTTTTTTCAGTGAATATATATATATATTCATTCACTGAAAAAACCATAGGTTTTAGGGAAAGTTATAGTTAGATGGACATTTCACTCGTACACAACCATAGAAATTCCCCCGTTATAGTTAGTTCAGCTGTGACGTCATCAGCAGTGCATTGCTGGGGCGCGAGCTATAGTTAGCTGAACTAACTATAACGGGGGAATTTCTATGGTTTTGTACGAGTGAAATGTCCATCTAACTAGAACTTTACATAAAACCTATGATTTTTTCAGCTAATCTTGAAGTTTATTTAAATGCTAATCTCTAACTATAACATGCCTGAAACCTATGTTTTTTCAGTGAATTTCAAAGGTTTTTTAAATGCTAATTTCTAACTATGCCTACAGAGATAGGACATGTGAGGAAAGAAGATAAAACGCACAGAAAGAAGCAAAAGAAATGCAGAAAGAGGTAACAGAAGTCCACAAAGATGAAGAAAATTGCAGGAAGAAGCAAGATGTGCAGAAAGAACCAACAGAGGAAAAGAAAGAGGCCTTGTTGCAAAATCATCCTGTGCCCACAACTTTTTCAAACGGGTACTGGTGGTAACGGACTCTGACTAACCAGGCATAGAGACAGTGCTATGCTAAAAGACACTTGGAATACAGTGAAAACACCTACATACACTAGGGAACACTGTGCGTAGCGGTACCCCTGTGATTAGCATGACCTCTTCTGTAAGGCCCTAGTACATAATAGGGGAGGAGGATTAAAACTACCTCTTAAAACCTTCCACGGGGCGCGTTTGCACAGTGGTGAAGGGAGGGGGTGGGGCCTGAGGTGAGGTGTGCCCCCGCTAAATAATTAATCAAAGCCCCGGGGGGTGGTGGTCCTCGGGGGGGGCCTTTGAGGCCCCCCATACATTAAAAAAAAAGCCCCGGGGGTGGCGGTCCCCGGGGATGCGGGGGGGGGCTGTGTGCCCCCCTGCAAATATTTATAGAAAGCCCCGGGGGTTGGCAGTCCCCAGAGCTGCGGGGGTCCCCCTGGGCCCCCGCAATTATATATATATATATATATATATATATATATATATATATAGTCGCCAGTAGATAGTTATAGTTAGGACCCTGTTTCCATAGGAAATCCGCAACATTCTCTTTGGAATAACTTTGGCGACGGTCGACGAATCCTCGCAAAATTTTCAAAATAGGTGGGGCGCTACGCTCCGCTCCTACCCTGAAAGTCTCGGGGGGATTCGTCAAGCGGGGGCTGAGATAAAAGGGGGGTCCCAAAACGTGTTTTTCCCATGCATTTTTCCATAGGACCTTTAGACACAGCTACAGCCCGAACGGCTGAACAGAGTTACTTGAAATTTGGCAGAGAGGTAGTCCTCAGGTCAAGGAAGTGCCTTTTGTAGGTCTGGTGTAAATCTGTTCAGTAGTTCCTGAGAAAATAGCATTTAAATCAATATATATATCTGAGCCAGCTTACGGTGCGCTTACCGTGCGCTTACGGTAAGCTTACCGTACGCGTACGGTGCCGTGCGCGAGCGCGATTCTGATTGGCTGTTAGATCTTAGTAAACATTCAAATCGGTCGAAACCAGGAAGCAGCGGCCGCCATTTTCTCTCTCGCACTCTGAGGGGGGGAGGAAAAACAAAGGCAAAAAACATGTAAAGGGACTGTTTACACAGCTCTTAATCAATGTGTCCCCAAAGAACCCCCAAGGCCAAAAATTCATTTTTATTTTTTTACGAAAAATCGCCGATTACGCTTACGGTAAAAAATAAAAAAAATATCCACACTCTCCCCACACCGTGTGCAAATGGTGTCCGCAGGACACCATTTATACATGGCATTTTCAACCGTGTTCATTAGAAAATTTAAAAGCTTACCTTTCACAACGAAGCGCATAATATGTCCTCCATGTGCGCACGGAGCGCGAAGCGCATCGTGCGTACATGGCCCATCCACGGCACTAACTGCGTAAAGTGGGCACGGGGTGCTGCTCACTGTGCGCGCACGGTGCGCGAAGCGCACCGTGCGCGCACGGAACGAACTGCGTTAAGTGGGCGCGCACGCCACGAATGGCGTAAAGTAACTTAGCATTTAAAAAAACGTACAAATTCACTGAAAAAACCATAGGTTTCACACACGTTATAGTTAGGAATTAGCATTTAAAAAACCTTGCAAATTCAGTGAAAAAACCATAGGTGTCACACATGTTATAGTTAGCTGGACATTTTACTGATAAAAAACCAATGAAATTCCCCCGTTATAGTTAGTGCAGGCAACTATAACTCACGCGACCGCAATCCTCTGCTGATGACATATGTGTCTTTATGAAAAAAAAATATTTGTAATATATGTATAGCTAAAATTTAATGGAAGAAGACATGGGCAAATAATTGTCTAAATACAGTATTAGCATCAGCAGAGGATTCCGGTCGCGTGAGTTATAGTTGCCTGCACTAACTATAACGGGGGAATTTCATTGGTTTTTTATCAGTAAAATGTCCAGCTAACTATAACATGTGTGAAACCTATGGTTTTTTCACTGAATATATATATATATATATCTTTTTTGGCCCTGGGGGGTCTTTGTGGGAACCCCTGAGCAGGCCTAGGAGGTCAGGGTGTTTCTACCTTGCCCCCTTTTCCTGTTTTACACATTTGTTTTTCAGTTTCCCTGTGCCTCGCTTCTACCGAGGCACAAGATGGCTGCCAACACTTCCTGATTTGGAGTGTTGACAGCCAATTAGCATGAGGCTCGTGATCGGGAAGGTGGGCGGATCCTCCGCGGCCATATATATCATTAACTTTATTTCTTAAATTTCTCAAAAACTACTGAACGGATTCACACCATTTTTAAAAAGGACGCTTTCTGAGCCACGCAGTACCTTTTTGCCAAATCTGGTGTAATTCCGTTCAGCAGTTTTTGCTATGTGTCTAAACTTTCCTATGGGAAAATTATTTTTTTACCTCTATTTTTTTATTTTCTCAGGAACTACTGAACGGATTTACACCATTTAAAAAAAGGTTCCCTTTCTGAGCCAAGGGCTACCTTTTTGCAAATTTTGGTGCAATTCCGTTTAGCAGTTTGGGCTGTAGCCTGTTCCAAAATTTCCTATGGGAAATAACATGGAGAAAACATGTTTTGGGACTCCCCTTTTTTCTTGTCCCCCGCTTGACGAATCACCCCCAAACTTTCAGGATAGGAGCTGACCGGAGCGCCCCACCAGTTTTGAAAATTTCACGAAGATCCGTCATCCGGCGCCAAAGTTATTGGGAAAAGAATGTTACGAATTTCCTATGGATAATAGGTCCTAACTATACCTACTGGTGACCGCCACTAGGTAATATTAATATATATATCTATCCAAAATAAACTTAATCCTTGCTCACAAATTGGACTAGTTTGTCCAAAGCAGGATCGGACACCACTTTGAGTGCAAGTCTAAAGTGATTTATTCCAGTTACAATTCATTGATGTCAGGCAAATGACGTTCATCCACGACACGTTTCGACCGCTGAACTGCGGTCTTGATCACATGACTGCTCTGCGTCACAATGCATATTTAACCATTCCCAGTCATCCCCGTGCAAGCTTCTTTGACAACCATGGACCACATGGTGTCGGTATAATATAAAAATTGGCTTTTATAAACATTAGCATTAAACATTTATACATAACATTGAATACATTTGTGATTGTTGATCTATTCTCTCAAATTCTGGTATTCCATTGTAGAACCTCAGATACAAACATCATAGATCCTATTTTATCCCATCAGGATTTATATACACTTGTACATACACTACTTCTATGCGTTTACAATTTCAAATTATTCTAAGATGTAGTATGTACTAATGTTTTTCCCTACCAATTGTTTGGTTACATGATATATTTCTGAGATTGATCTATACCCAGTTAGAGAATACTAAGTATATTTGTATCATTTGTATGTGAAGTTGAATGTTTTACTGCTCATCAGTCTATCTTCACCAATTTTTACATTAAAGTGCTAAGTGTCCATATTACACAACCCCTATTAAACTGCTAAGTGCTATTGCATGTGCTCGCATATATAATAAAGTGCAAATGTTCCATTTTCTCATCATCCACTGAAGCCTTTTGTGAGCTGTGCTTCATGTTAATAAAATATGTTAGATCTTAAAACTCACATACCAATGGATTGCTGGTTATTCATATTCATATATATATATTTTTATATATATATATTCACTTAAAAAACCATAGGTTTCACACACGTTATAGTTAGGAATTAGCATTTTAAAAACCTTGCAAATTCACTGAAAAAACCATAGGTTTCACACATGTTATAGTTAGCTGGACATTTCACTCGTAAAAAACCATTGAAATTCCCCCGTTATAGTTAGTTCAGCTAAATATAACTCGCGCGACCGCAATCCACTGCTAATGACGTCACATATTACATCACTCATGACATGGTCAGTGACATCACTCATGACATCACTCATGACATCACTGATGACATCACTCATGACATCATCCAGTGAATATGTGTCTTTCTGAAAAATAAATATTTTTATATATGTATATCTAAAGGTTAATGGAAGAATAAATGGGTAAATAAGTGTCTAAATGGATGGGGTTTTTTGTAAAATTAATTGTATAACTGACTTATTAACAGTATCTTAGTGAATACAGTGATGTAATATGTGACATCATCAGCAGTGGATTGCGGTCGCGCGAGTTATATTTAGCTGAACTAACTATAACGGGGGAATTTCAATGGTTTTTTACGAGTGAAATGTCCAGCTAACTATAACGTGTGTGAAACCTATGGTTTTTTAAGTGAATTTGCAAGTTTTTTTAAATGCTAATTTCTAACTATAACATGTGTGAAACCTATGGTTTTTTTAGTGAATGTGTAAGGTTTTTTAAATGCTAATTTATGTATGTATTATATTTTTTATATATTTATTTTATAATAAACTACCTATGTATATAGTTATAGATTGACTGTATCCTGTAATATGGAATGGCTCGCACAGTGCGCGCACCCCGCGATTTTTTGAAAAAAAAAAAAATGTTTTTTTCACCCTTCGGAGTCCTTCACGGACCACCTGACAAAGGCTAGGGGGTCAGGAACTCTCTACCCTGCCCCCTTTTCACGTTCTCTACCTTTCTTTTTCACTGCCACACACAAAATGGCGTCCGACACTTCCTGATTTTGACCGATTCGAATGTTTACTAACATCTAACCACCAATCAGAATTACGCTCGCGCACGGCACAGTGCGCGCATGGTGCGCGCATATAGATATTTATGTACTTTTAACTGCAATTTTCTCAGGAACTACTGAACAGATTGACACCATATATGCAAAAGGCACCTGCCTGACCTGAGGACTACCTCTTTGCCAAATTTCAAGTAATTCTGTTCAGCCGTTCGGGCTGTACCTTCGACTAAAGGTCCTATGGGAAAATGCATGCGGAAAACGCGTTTTGGGACCCCCTTTATTCTCAGCCCCCGCTTGACGAATCACTCCGAGACTTTCAGGGTAGGAGCTGAGCGGAGAGCCCCATTAGTTTTGAAAAGTTCACGAAGATAAGTCAACCGGCGCCAAAGTTATTCAAAATAGAATTTTCAGATTTCCTATGGGAACTCGGTCCTAACTATAACTATCTACTGGCGACCGCCAGTAGATAATATATATACATACACACACACACACACATTATCTACTGGCGGTCGCCAGTAGTAGATAGTTATAGTTAGGACCGTGTTTCCATAGGAAATCCGCAACATTCTAATTGGAATAATTTTGGCGCCGGTTGACGAATCCTCGCAAATTTTTCAAAACTAATGGGGCGCTACGCTCCGCTCCTACCCTGAAAGTCTCGGGGGGATTCGTCAAGCGGGGGCTGAGAAAAAAGGGGGGTCCCAAAACGCGTTTTCCCCATGCATTTTCCCATAGGACCTTTAGTCCGAGCTACAGCCCGAACGGCTGAACAGAATTACTTGAAATTGGGCAGAGAGGTAGTCCTCAGGTCAGGGATGTGCCTTTTGCAGGTCTGGTGTAAATCTGTTCTGTTCAGTAGGTCCTGAGAAAATAGCATTTAAATCAATATATATATCTGTAAGCGCGCTCCGTGCGCTTACGGTAAGCTTACCGTACGCGTACGGTGCCGTGCGCGAGCTCAATTCTGATTGGTGGTTACATGACTGTAAACATTCGAATCTGTCGAAATCAGAAAGTATCGGCCGCCATTTTCTGTCTCTCGCACTGAAAAACAAAGGTTGATAACATGAAAAGGGGGCAACGAAGAGAGTTGCAGACCCCCTATCGTTCGTCAGGGGGTTCACGAAGGACCAAAAAGTATGAAAAATAAATTTAATAATTTTAAAAAAAAAATCGCGCAGTGCGCGTACGGTAAGCTTACCGTACGCGTACGGTAAAAAAAAATAAAAAAGAATTAACAATCACATTTAATATATAAATCTAAGGACCCCCAAGGGAGAAAAAAACAATTGATATTTTGTAAAAAATGGCGAGGCGTGCACGGTACGAAATGCTCAATGTGGGCGCTCGGTGCGCGAAGTGCACCGAGTGCCCACAGCGCGCGCACGGTGCGCGAAGCGCACCTTGCACGCAAAAATTAAAAATAAATACATAACTTAGCATTTAAAAAACCGTACAAATTCACTGAAAAAACCATAGGTTTCACACACGTTATAGTTAGGAATTAGCATTTAAAAAACCTTGCAAATTCACTTAAAAAACCATAGGTTTCACACAAGTTATAGTTAGCTGTACATTTTGTAAAAAATGGCGAGGCGTGCACGGTACGAAATGCTCACTGTGGGCGCTCCGGTGCGCGAAGTGCACCGAGTGCCCACAGCGCGCGCACGGTGCGCGAAGCGCACCGTGCGCCCAAAAATTAAAAATAAATACATAACTTAGCATTTAAAAAACCGTACAAATTCACTGAAAAAACCATAGGTTTCACACACATTATAGTTAGGAATTAGCATTTAAAAAACCTTGCAAATTAACTACAAGTTATAGTTAGCTGTACATTTCACTCGTAAAAAACCAATGAAATTCCACGTTATAGTTAGATCAGGTAACTATAACTTGCGCGACCGCAATGCACAATGTGTCATTTCAGATGTCATCATTGATGTCATGAGTGATGTCACTGACCATGTCATAAGTGATGTAATATGTGACGTCATCAGCAGTTTATTGTGGGCGCGCAAGTTATAGTTACCTGATCTAACTATAACGTGGAATTTCATTGGTTTTTTACGAGTGAAATGTACAGCTAACTATAACTTGTGTGAAACCTATGGTTTTTTAAGTGAATATATATATATACATATACACTTATATATATTAAAAAACAAAGGTTACAGGGACATAGTTGGGATCTGAATTTACTCGCACAAAACCATAGAAATTCAGCTGTTACAGTTATACTTATAGTTAAACTTATGTTAAGAAACTATGACTTGTTGCCATAAGTTACTTAATGGCATGGGTTATAGTTACTTCAGATAAGTCTAACTGTAAGTATAACTATAAATGCTGAATTTTTATAGTTTGTGTGAGTAAATTCAGAACCTAACTATAATGTCCCTGTAACCTTTGTTTTTTTTGTGACTTTATATGTTTTTATAACACGCACAGGTTTGGCTGCAGTCGGTTTTATTTTTTTCCATTTTTTTTCTGGATCCGTGGATCTTTATTCTGGGTCCGCAAATTTACTGCGCTAAGACTCAAGGGTGAATCCGTTGATCGGATGAAAAAAATAATTGGGCAATCTTTTTTGCCCACAAGAGGTCCCTAATGGACCCCTTTGTGTGTCCTTTGGGGTCCGGATACCTGTATCCTGACCCCTTATGTGCTTTTGTGCTAATTTTCCCACCCCCCTCCCCAGCAGATGCAACAAACAAAATGGCAGCTGCAACTTTTCTGCGAGGTTTAGGCTAGCCAACCACCATCTTTCTTTGGCATGCGGATCCGCAAGTGAACTTAAAGGATCCGCATCCCTATATATCTGTATTTGTTTGCCCTTTAATATCTGTAAAACTACTTAACTAATTTACACCAAATGACAAAAAGCACGCTTTCTGGAACATCATCTAGCTTTCTGCCAAACTTGGTGTAATTCTGTTCAGCGGTTTCGGCTGTAGTCGTGTTCAAAATGTCTAGGGGAAAATATATAGTCCCTGCTTGACGGATCACCCACAAAACTTTCAACTCAGCAGCTGAACAGAGTTAAGCATACGTTTTGAAAATTTAGTGGAGATTCATCAAGCAGTGCCAATGTTATTTGCAAAACAAAAAACGCTCTTCCTGTGGAAACTAGGTCCTAACTATAACGACCTACCCGCAAGCGCCGGAAGGATATAAATAGATATAGAGATATATACAAATATACAATATAATCTTTGACACCGGCAGACTAATCTTCTCAATGATTCTTGTTGTGAATGGAAAGCTTTGGGTTGATCCGTCAGGCAGGGACCGAGAAAAGCAGGGGGCGCTGTATGTTTCCTATACTAATTCCCATAGAGAATTTAGTTGCAACTACAGCATGAACCGCTGGACGGAATTAAATCAAAATTGGCAGAAATTTGTCCAGAAAGAACCCTTTTTAGGTCGAGCCTGTAGCATGCGCTGCTCTGGCGAGACTTCTTGTAAGGGGCTTCAGAAAGCTCACCACACGCTCGTGCGTGTGTTTTTGGTTTTTATAGGCTATTGGGCTCTGCGTGCGTCTTTCTAAGAAAGACAGCACGCAATTTGGCAAAGGCATGTGCCATGTCCCGCCTTTGCTCCACCCACAGCCTATAATAGCATGCGGTTACCCGCACGGGCCACATCTGATTTCCATTATCGTGCACAGATGCTTGTGCGATAATGCAAAACAGATGTCTCGCTGTGGCGCACGCGCACCACTCGCATGCTTGTTTTTTATTTTTCCATTTCAAGCACTGTCTACATCCAGGCCGAATTCCATGTACCTCACACAGGCGGGTACTGTTCGCAGCCTCAGAAGGAGTCTTGTGCACAAGCTGAGTGGGGGATTTTGTTGCATGAGATGGAAAGTGTAATATGATGCACATGCACTGTCTCAGCGAGCCGCTGAAATATAAAGTATCGTCACATACAGGTACAAGCTGCTACTCCTTCAGTGTTTCAGTCCCATGATGCAAACATTGTTTATAATTTCAGCGCGGCTGCCAGGATGTAATTGACTGGCCTCATGGCACTATGTACATATTTTTAACAACAGTGTCGGCAGGTTTTGTTGGGCGTGTCACCGTTTAATCCTTCAGTGTTTTAGTCCTGTGATGCAAACGTTACCAGTGAAATAAACTCCGTAAAATAATTTAATAGTATCAATTATCAGCACAATTTTGTTCACAGTTTTAGCGCGGTTGCCAGGGTTTAGGGTTGGTAATAGGATCAGGATCAGCTCCAAGTTGGAGCGTCTGGATTGTAATATTTAGTGGTAAAAGCTAAAGTTCGTAATTGTTACAGGTTTCCTTCTGAAGTCTTTGCTATCTTCCGTGATGCATTGCAAGCGCACAAGGAAAGATAGCTCACAGGATTAATGTGCCAACCGTAGTTTGTGTAATTTGAAAGTACTATGCCCCACTGTTTGTTTAGCATATTAATACGCTTTCCGTGGAGCCGGCGCCTAGGCGGCTGGCAGGGTGTAGTGTCGCTAACAGAACGAGGATGGGCTGCAAATTGGGGCGTCCCGCAAATGTAATATTTACTGCTAGGAGCTACACTTTCTGGTTCTAGCGGGTTTTGTTATAAGGTGTTTGCTATATTTTGTGATGCATTGCAAGTGCATATAAAAAAAATTGTGAAAAAAACACTAGGTTAGGGGGTCTAAGGGAATTTTAGAGACCAGCGCGGACCAATCCCCAAATCACTCACACTCTATCAACAAAAGGATCCGCGGGTCTACAACGGTCTAACTAGAACACAAAGACAACAAAACAGCATATTCAGACATGAAAGAGTCCTTCTATAGAGGACTAAGTCCCATCACCCACCGAAGTGGCATGCTTCATCATCTGGGACCTCCCTTAGCCACACCTGGTGCAGTTAAAGAGCTACAACTCCTTTATTTACTATAAAAAGGAGGAGCTCATGGATGTTTTTGATGTAACGCGGAGGGTAACAATCTCCTAATGAAAAAAGGCTGCCAATCGTGTGGTGAAGCTAAATGCAGTGTGTGAACTAAGAAATGTGATTTAAAATTGATTACCAATAGAAAAATATTTTTACTCAGTATCTAGTGGTATCAAAACAAAACGCAGGAGTTGGAGGAAAACGAGTGCACAAACATTATAGGAACACGTCCTCGGTGGTCTACATGTTTCAGCCAACTTGTGTCTAAACAATATGACAGTGGCTTTCGTCAGGACCGAGTGCTGACACTACTGCAAAAATTAAAAATGTGAAAAACACAACAACAAAGGAATGATACAACCTACACAGGTACCTGCTTATCTTGAGATATGCGGCACCGTAGGGATGTACATGTATCACCTGTTGAAAAAAGAGAAGTTTTAACAGGAAAGACATGAATAGAATATGCTGGTTGAGGTCAAGAGTATTCAATGACTGAAGACAAATGTGCCAATAGTGAACATTTGTCATAAAGAGATCTGAATGACCTTCTTACCCGTAATCAATCGGGGATGCGTCCTACACTCCTGGTAACAACTCAGGGCGTGAGGCAACACTCTAAAAAACATAAATAAAAAGAACAAACTAATACCATAGGGGAAACAGAGATTGGTTGGTTCGCTGAAAAAAGCACAAGCAGGCTTAATTAAAAAGACACACATATGGTTGGTCGATTGACTCAGGGGAGCATGTATACATCTAGAGCCTCAGAATTAAGTACAATACAATTCAATCAGTTCGCAGCTGGAGAACCGCTTCATTTCACAGGTATTAACATGAGTATTCTTCTAGTAGAAAGATAATAATTCTTATTTTACTTAGAACGAGAGGACCAAGTCCATTCACCTCTCTGAAGACACTATAACTAATGTGTCAAATAAGCCCAAGTAAAAAGCGGTGGTTGCCCCGTTGATCAAACACAGGTATCGGTAAACAGAAAGACATGCCCTGCAGACAGAGCGCCGTGGCACCATGGCCACATGAGTCCCAGCACCATTTATTTAAACAGGTACGGCACTATCAAGAGAATGAAAATACAATAAAATAGAATGAGAAAGCCCAACCTCAAAAGCATGCTTACCTGTCCGTCGTTACCCTGGACCTTCTTCCTAGTTGTTTCCGAGTGGTAACCGGATCAGAGTAAGCATGCCGAATTTATAAACTCGTAGTTTTGGCTGCAACACACCAAGCGCAAACTCCACATAGCCCTCGTCACATGACAGTGGTGCTCCTGCGTCATACGCGTCAAAGAGCGTGAGCGCGAGTGGGTATGCTGGGTATAGTAGTTTAATCCGGAATCCCTTCCTCACCTCGGATTGCAGTAGAATGCGTTCTGTTTATAAATAATATATCGTGCGCACCAAACCACAGAATAAAAATAATAATAACTCCGAGGTTTTCTGGTCAAGGCCAGCATATTGTGAGTTACGGAATTAACTGCAGAAATAAATCCTACCGAAATGTGAACAGAAAGCAACCATCGAAGTACTATAATGGCTCTATCCTTGTTATTACCGGCCAAATGATAGTGGATTTGTGAAACAGATACCAGTGTGCAACTGCATATACATGGGTTTGTTATATCTGAGGCTTGTTTCCGACCTCTGTTTTGATGCTATAATATTTTGTGCTCTTCTATTGCATCTGACGCTGTAGTCTGTAGGAGACTATACTTGTCATTAACTAAAACGGGGTTTTGTAATGGTATATCACGAGGGGGTGGCCTGTGTTGATGCCACCTGTTTAACAAACCCGTGTATATGCAGTTGCACACTGGTATCTGTTTTACAAATCCACTATCATTTGGCTGGTAATAACAAGGATAGAGCCATTATAGTTCTTCGATGGTTGCTTTCTGTTCACATTTCGGTAGGATTTATTTCTGTAGTTAATTCCGTAACTCACAATATGCTGGCCTTGGCCAGAAAACCTCAGAGTTATTATTATTTTTATTCTATGGTTTGGTGCGCACGATATATTATTTATAAACAGAACGCATTCTACTGCAACCCGAGGTGAGGAAGGGATTCCGGATTAAACTACTATACCCAGCATACCCACTCGCGCTCACGCTCTTTGACGCGTATGACGCAGGAGCACCACTGTCATGTGACGAGGGCTATGTGGAGTTTGCGCTTGGTGTGTTGCAGCCAAAACTACGAGTTTATAAATTCGGCATGCTTACTCTGATCCGGTTACCACTCGGAAACAACTAGGAAGAAGGTCCGGGGTAACGACGGACAGGTAAGCATGCTTTTGAGTTTGGGCTTTCTCATTCTATTTTATTTGTATTTTCATTCTCTTGATAGTGCCGTACCTGTTTAAATAAATGGTGCTGGGACTCATGTGGCCATGGTGCCACAGCGCTCTGTCTGCAGGGCATGTCTTTCTGTTTACCGATACCTGTGTTTGATCAACGGGGCAACCACCGCTTTTTACTTGGGCTTATTTGACACATTAGTTATAGTGTCTTCAGAGAGGTGAATGGACTTGGTCCTCTCGTTCTAAGTAAAATAAGAATTATTATCTTTCTACTAGAAGAATACTCATGTTAATACCTGTGAAATGAAACGGTTCTCCAGCTGCGAACTGATTGAATTGTATTGTACTTAATTCTGAGGCTCTAGAAGATGTATAATGCTCCCCTGAGTCAATCGACCAACTATATGTGTGTCTTTTTAATTAAGCCTGCTTGTGCTTTTTTCAGCGAACAAACCAATCTCTGTTTCCCCTATGGTATTAGTTTGTTCTTTTTATTTATGTTTTTTAGAGCGTTGCCTCACGCCCTGAGTTGTTACCAGGAGTGTAGGACGCATCCCCGATTGATTACGGGTAAGAAGGTCATTCAGATCTCTTTATGACAAATGTTCACTATTGGCACATTTGTCTTCAGTCATTGAATACTCTTGACCTCAACCAGCATATTCTATTCATGTCTTTCCTGTTAAAACTTCTCTTTTTTCAACAGGTGATAAATGTACATCCCTACGGTGCCGCATATCTCAAGATAAGCAGGTACCTGTGTAGGTTGTATCGTTCCTTTGTTGTGTTTTTCACATTTTTTATTTATTGCAGTAGTGTCTGCACTCGGTCCTGACGAAAGCCACTGTTATATTGTTTAGACACAAGTTGGCTGAAACATGTAGACCACCGAGGACGTGTTCCTATAATGTTTGTGCACACATTTTCCTCCAACTCCTGCGTTTTATTTTGATACCACTAGATACTGAGTAAAAATATTTTTCTATTGGTAATCACTTTTAAATCACATTTCTTAGTTCACACACTGCATTTAGCTTCACCACACGATTGGCAGCCTTTTTTCATTAGGAGATTGTTACCCTCCGTGTTACAACAAAAACATCCATGAGCTCCTCCTTTTTATAGTAAATAAAGGAGTTGTAGCTCTTTAACTGCACCAGGTGTGGTTAAGGGAGGTCCCAGATGATGAAGCATGCCACTTCGGTGGGTGATGGGACTTAGTCCTCTATAGAAGGACTCTTTCATGTCTGAATATGCTGTTTTGTTGTCTTTGTGTTCTAGTTAGACCGCTGTAGACCCGCGGATCCTTTTGTTGATAGAGTATAAAAAAATAGCTCAAACGTTTAACATGCCCACCACAGTCTCTGTAATGTAAAAGTACCATGCCCCAGTGTACCCTAGCTAGTGACTGGCCTTGCGGCACTATGTACAAATTTATAACAACAGTGTCGACAGGTTTTGTTGGCTATGTCAGCGTTTCATCCTTCAGTGTTTAAGTCGTGTGATGCAAACGTTGCTTATAATTTCAGTGCCGCTGCAAGGGTGTAATTGACTGGCCTTGTGGCACTATATACAAATTGTTAAAAACAATGTCGACAGGTTTTGTTGGCTGTGTCAGCGTTTCATCCTTCAGTGTTTAAGTCCTGTGATGAAACTCCATTTAATAGTGTCAATTATCAGCACAATTTTGTTCACAATTTCAGCGTGGCTGCCAGGGTTTAGGGTCGGTTATAGGATCAGGATCAGCTCCAAGTTGGAGCATCTGGATTGCAATATTTAGTGGCAACAGCTATCACTCAGCGCCACCACAGCTATCACTCAGCGCCACCACAGCTATCACTCAGCGCCACCACAGCATCACTCAGCGCCACCACAGCATCACTCAGCGCCACCACAGCATCACTCAGCGCCACCACAGCATCACTCAGCATTGCCTTTGCACTAGTACACCACCACATCATCACTCAGCAAGACCTGAGTATCGTTCAGCATCACCTCGGCATCCTCTGCGCACCAGTCACCACCACCACCACCACCACCACCACTACTACCACTACCACCTCAGCATCACTCAACACCACCTCAGCCTGCTCTCGGAATATGGCATCTGTTGGTTCTTCCCTAGCGTCTGGCCGCTGCTAGTGTTATAATACAAGTACTAGTTCCCAACCTTCACCCTCTGATTGTTTATGCCCCCTCAAAAAAAAGCTTTAACAAACAACCATTGGAATAGGCAGAAACAAGTTGCCAGCATTGCAAGAACAAAAGAAAACTGAGGAAATATTTTATTGTAAATACTTTTTTTAATATGGTCGTTCAGTTGTACATAATGCCTTCTTGGTCATATACAAGGTAACAAAAATGCTTCTGACACTTTATTATAACTTTTCAGCATGCTGCACAGCAGCCACACTTCTCAACAGCACAGCTTGAAGACACTGGCAAAGTTAATAGCTCTGGCTAAACACTTATAAGGCTCCTAAGGCGAGACCTATTGTCTATGCCAATGCTTGTTGGTATTTGCTATCCGGTTCAGTAGTTGTTGCGAAATCAAGAAAAGTAAATAAATAAGGATATATAGGGATGTGGGTGCTCCGAGAATCAGAAAGCCCCCGTGCTGAGACTTGATTGGCTGCAAACACTTCAGCCAGGAAGTCTTGGCAGCCATCTTAAGACTTTACTTCAGCCATGCCCCCCCCCCCCCCAAAAAGTAAAAAATAAATAAATAAAATAGAGAAGGGTGCATGGTAGGAATACCATGACCCTCTAGGCCTCTTGGGGTCTGGCAGGGACCTCACCTAGGGCAACAAAAAGTATTTTTTGATTACATTTTTCAGCTGGAGTCGGGCTGGATCCATGGCTCTGGCCGAAAAATAAAATAAAGAGAAGCGCAGACTCCTGTGTTTCTCTAATGGTTAGCCCCCGGGTCTTTCATGGCCCCGGGGCAGGCTATCTAAATCAAAGAAGGGGGCTGCGCAGTCCCCTCCTGTAGCAAATTACGACCCTGGGGGCCGCCAACCCCCAGGGGCAGCTCCTGCTATGGCCCCTCTCGGGACATAGCTGTTTGCTGTGACTTGGTGGGAGTTTTGACAGCTCCCGCCAAGTCAGACAAAACATTCCACTTCCAGCAAGCGGGAGTTGACATAATTCTCACTTGCTGGAAGCCAAGCTTTTGTCTGTCAGCAGGCAGGGAGCCACACAAAAGACTTGCTCTGAGAGAAGGGGAGCTGCATTTTCAGCAGCTCACTGTCTGTCAGAGCAATGCAGGCTCCCACAGGAGGTGGGTAGTCGGCAGGGACCGTGGGGTCCTTGAGACTACCCCCCCTTGGGGAACCCAGAATAAAGAGGCTGGGCCCCCTCCCCCATTTGTTAATGGCCGGGGATGGGGGCCCCGGGCACTTTAAATCTGCCCAGGAAGGGGGGCCATGTGGCACCCCTCCCTCATTTGTATAAGGCCGGGTCCCGGGAGATGGGGTCCCCAGCACCAAACATGGCCCATCGAGTGGGGCTGTGCAGTCTCCCTCCCCTATTGAATTATGGTTGGGCCCCGGGGGGTGGGGTTCCTGAGGCCAAAATCTACCCAAAAAGGGGGGGTGAGCAGCCACCCCCTATTCAAATGTGGCATGTCCACTCGCACCCACTCACAGCCCCACTTAAACTCACGCACTCACTGAAAAACCCAGACACTCACGGAACCACTCTGAGATTCATGCACCTACTCACACACCCAGTCACAAACCCATTGAGACACTCAAGCACTCTCACACACTCACTCCCAAAGGTTAGAAGTTTTAGTTCAAATTAAAAAGCCTTAGAAATTCACCTAACAATCCAAAAATTACAGGGACATTGTGGAAATAGATTTTTAAAAAACCTTAGAAATTCACTGAAAAAAACAAAGGTTAAAGAGAAGTTCTAGTTAGGCTTAGATTTCACTCGTACAAAACCAGTGAAATTCAGCAGTTCTAGTTGCCTGAGCCAACTATAGCTTACGCCTCCGCAATGCATAACATGGTCAGTGACTTCACTGATGACATCATCCACAGAACCACTCACGACCCTATACAACCTGTCATACACCCACTCACACAACCACATGCCTATTCACAGAGCCATACAAGCACTTATGTTGGACTTGGCCCTTTTTCCCTGATTTTTTTCGTTTTTGTAGTGTTAAGGTGCAGGTGCTTACTTCTCCCAAGATGGCTGCCACAGACCCCTGCTACTGCAGGGTGGTCGTTTTTCATAGTAGCACCCTAGCTGCCAGGAGCTGGCTGGGACCCACAACAATGTTGCGACACCAGCCCGCCTTTTTGTCCCATAGGTAGAGTGGGGAAGCTCCTGGAAGAAGCTGGAACCTTCTAGAAGGGAGGTGGGGTTTTACTTTTGCCGCCTTGGTAGAGGTCACCTGACCTAGGGCTACTTAAGAGGGGGAGGGAAACTTTTGTGGTGAGTTGGCCATTGGGGTGAAGCAGAGCTGGAAGAATCCACTTGGTAGAGGTCACCTGACCTAGGGCTACTTAAGAGGGGGAGGGAAACTTTTGTGGTGAGTTGGCCATTGGGGTGAAGCAGAGCTGGAAGAATCCACCAGGAGTGTAGGCGGTAGGGCCTAGCCAGGGACTTATGCCTCTGAGAGTGACAGGATTTAGGTACTGCCTCTTAAGTGAGTGAGGTGCCCTGTGAATCCCACTGATCTTGCCCAGTAGTAGGAGGACCCAGAGACTCTCTGCCAGCCTGACTAGGAAGGATCTAGTCGCCCTCTCCATTCCTACCCCCTGTAACAGAACCCCTTAAGGGCGCCAGATACATCTGCGCCACAAGACTTCATCTGTCAACTGAGAACTGAAACCTAACTGTAAGAACTGAGACTGCATGACAAGAGCGAGCTGTAAGCCTTGAATGTCAGAGCTGAGACTGCGTGTCCAAGCTGACCCATCAAACTAAATGCTAAGCCGATTGCCAAGCCACCGGGGATCGACCAGGTACTAGCGCTGTGACCCCCGAGCTCCCTGCCCTGGTCTGGGACCCCCGGCAGCGTGCTCCGCTGAGCACCATATCCCCATCCTTAACTTGAGCCCCCCCCCCTGCGACGACGAAGCCAGCGCACTCACCGCCGTGGCCTGGAGGCCTGGAGAAGTGCCCTGCTGTGTCGCGAGGCCCTGGAGAAGTGCCCTGCTGTGTCGCGAGGCCCTGGAGAAGCCCGGGGCCCCGTCGCTGCCGTCGCAGCCGTGTGAGGAGGTGCGCAAGGTCGGGGCCGAGTTCCCCCATCGTCGTGAGGACGGACGCCTGCTGACGCCGAGACGGAGGTAAGCCCGGAGGCAGGCCGAGATCCCCCCTGGTGCGCCCCCTGCTGGTCTGGGAACCACACCGCACCTGGCCCGGGTTGTCCCCTCCGTGGGAGTCCCCTACCCTGCCTGCGCGACGGAGAGACCCCGCCGAGGGATCCTGTCCGTGCCCCCCTCTCACGATACTGAGCGCGGTGCTCTGTGAACTGCACCGGAGCATAAGGACCCGCTCCTCAAGTCTGGTAACCCTCCCCGCTGGAAGCCGTCCCAAGTACGGACTGACATTACCCTCGGGTGGCGCTTCACACCACCGACTCCGCTTCCCCAGCCGGAGAGACCGGGACTGCGAGTAGCGTGTTATGTTGTATGCTCTGCTCGAAAGTATTTACATGCCGATGATCACGAGTAGCGTGTTAGGTTATATGCTCTGCTCGAAAGTATTTACATGCCGATGATCACGAGTAGCGTGTTATGTATATGCCCTGCTCAAATGTATTCACAGGTAAATGATTGCGCGTAGCGCTTGGT
This sequence comes from Triturus cristatus, assembly GCF_964204655.1. Taxonomy (NCBI): domain Eukaryota; kingdom Metazoa; phylum Chordata; class Amphibia; order Caudata; family Salamandridae; genus Triturus; species Triturus cristatus. The sequence goes on along the minus strand of NC_140579.1, from coordinate 830,575,788 downwards.
TATATGCTTTGCTTCACAGGATTAGGGGCCATCGATTACGAGGAGCGCTCAGTTCTACAGGCTCCATGTTAATGTACCCGATGTCACCCATTACGAGTATCGTGCTGTGTTAGACGGCCTGTTCAGGGAAAGGCCTCACTTAGCGCGCACAGCGCTATAATCACCCGCACTTAGCCAACTGCCGTGGGTGTCTGAATGAGGTTAGGCACTGCATAAATATCGCCAAGATTGCCGTATTTACTGATGGATGGTATTATGATGCATGTATCGCCTTGTTACTTCCTGAACTGCAACTGACCAGCAATACTTGGATAAACTTGAAGTATTTGCATAATTTAAACGGTGTGGCGTCACTTATTGTGTGTGTCCCTAGTCCATGAGGAGTGTGTGGTGTATGGTTGCTTAACACATAGCCCTCTGGTTGCCCGACCGGCTCGCGCCACGTTACCGCCCATAGGGCCTGGTGACCCCAGGTTCCTACATTGTTGGCGAGCGGTGGGATCCTTAGGACCTGTGACCATACAGCACCCTTCCGTGAGGCGGAGGGCGCCACAATTAAACGCCTATTTGTTCCAGAGCTCTGAAACCATTGATTGCTGCATTGTTATTTCCACTGTCCAGGTTGAGAGTACAGGAAGCCTGGTTAGATGAGAACTGTTACCTATACCCTAGGAAATTTTCTCCTTAGTGTCTAGGTCCCCACCTGCCAGAATGGAATTCCGGTTAGCTGACCTAGAGGGGTACACTGTGAAGCAACTAAGGGAATTCGGGCAGGGGATGGGGGTGCCTGGGATGCGGAAGGCCAAAGGACCGGAACTCCGCACCGCCATTAGGGCATGGGTAGAGGCCCACCCAGAAGGGAGAGGGGATGAGGGACAGGAGGCGCCAGATGCACCCCAGGAGGAGAGCGCCCAGGAAGTACTAGACATCTTAAATGTAGATATGTCGGAAAATGTGCCCCCAGGGAGACGTTCTGGGGCCAGTAGTAGGACAGGGTCTAGAAGGAGCGCGTCTCCAGAGGAGTACGAGGACAGGAGGGAGGAGAGGCAGTTAAAGTGGAAGCTGGCCAAGTTGGAACGAGAAAGAAAATGGGAACTGGCCAAATTGGAGCATGAAAGAGAAAGGGAAAGAGAAGAGTAGAGATGGGCAATGGAGGAAATGAAGATGGCGCACGAGCTTCGGCTAAAAGAGCTGGAGTTGCGTGCCCTCCAGATGAATGTGTCCAGTGAGGACACTGGTGGCAGCATACCGAAAGCTCCACAGGAGCTAGAATTTTATTTACCCCAGGATGACATCACCAGGGTGTCTGAGGAGGCATTGGTGGGTGACCCTGAAGGGGGTGGTGCAGGGCTCTTCCAACCCAGCGAGGTGGGGGAGGTGGCAGATAGCCCAGCTAGGTCCCAGGGAGAGAGGGTTGTAGGGCCTCACGACCTATCCATAGGAAGGAGTGAGACAGGGAGGTGTCCCGAGGTGCCCCAACCGCAGTCTCAGGGCCTGGAGAGTTCCGCAAGGGAGCCCCAGGTTGGGAGCCTAGGCTGTCCCGATGTGCCGCCCGAGGAAAGGGAACCCCTAGTGTCAGGAGGACCCAGGGCGACTGTAACCAGCGCTCCTGAGGTTCTGGGGTTGGCCCAGTTGCAGGGTTTAGATCCTGGGCTGGGATGCCAGGCTCAGGGGTTGCCTGACCTGGTGGGTGGGACGCCTGTTAACAGTGTCCCCCCAGAAGTAACTTCCAGGGGTACTCTTCCCGGTAGGAGGGTGCTGAAATCTGGAAGGGGGTGCAGAGGGAGGAAGGTCTCGCCTCGGGCACCGGCTCAGCCTAAGGGTTTAGACCCTAGGTTGAGGAATCAGTTGAAAGGTCAAGGCCCTGCACTGAGGAGACAGTGGTGGTCTGAGGGTGCCTCGCAGGGTAGGGTGAGGAACCCCAGAAGGAGAGGCAAGGGGAGGAGAGCCTCGCCCCTGAAGGCTGGTCAGCCTAAGGGTGTGGACCCTAGGTGGAAGGACCAGAGGCAGTTTAGGACTGCAAGGAAGAGTAGGAGAGTGGTCATCGGGCACTACAGGCCTGGGGCTACTGCCCCCCACTCTGCGAGACCACGAGGGCCAGAGACATCTGGATGGCCCAGGGGCCGGTCCTGGCCACAACAAGCTAGGGAGCCCCAGTGGGGTGGTTTCGTTGGTCCAGGAAGGATTGAGAGGGAACCATCCGGTTCCAGAGTGGAAGAGAATCTGCAGTTGCGGGCCTGCGTCCACCTTTTCTCGCCCCAAGCAGGGAAGACCATCAAGGCATTGATTGGTCTACCCTGGCTTTCGGCTGGAAGGGGGTTATGTTGGACTTGGCCCTTTTTCCCTGATTTTTTTCGTTTTTGTAGTGTTAAGGTGCAGGTGCTTACTTCTCCCAAGATGGCTGCCACAGACCCCTGCTACTGCAGGGTGGTCGTTTTTCATAGTAGCACCCTAGCTGCCAGGAGCTGGCTGGGACCCACAACAATGTTGCGACACCAGCCCGCCTTTTTGTCCCATAGGTAGAGTGGGGAAGCTCCTGGAAGAAGCTGGAACCTTCTAGAAGGGAGGTGGGGTTTTACTTTTGCCGTCTTGGTAGAGGTCACCTGACCTAGGGCTACTTAAGAGGGGGAGGGAAACTTTTGTGGTGAGTTGGCCATTGGGGTGAAGCAGAGCTGGAAGAATCCACCAGGAGTGTAGGCGGTAGGGCCTAGCCAGGGACTTATGCCTCTGAGAGTGACAGGATTTAGGTACTGCCTCTTAAGTGAGTGAGGTGCCCTGTGAATCCCACTGATCTTGCCCAGTAGTAGGAGGACCCAGAGACTCTCTGCCAGCCTGACTAGGAAGGATCTAGTCGCCCTCTCCATTCCTACCCCCTGTAACAGAACCCCTTAAGGGCGCCAGATACATCTGCGCCACAAGACTTCATCTGTCAACTGAGAACTGAAACCTAACTGTAAGAACTGAGACTGCATGACAAGAGCGAGCTGTAAGCCTTGAATGCCAGAGCTGAGACTGCGTGTCCAAGCTGACCCATCAAACTAAATGCTAAGCCGATTGCCAAGCCACCGGGGATCGACCAGGTACTAGCGCTGTGACCCCCGCGCTCCCTGCCCTGGTCTGGGACCCCCGGCAGCGTGCTCCGCTGAGCACCATATCCCCATCCTTAACTTGAGCCCCCCCCCTGCGACGACGAAGCCAGCGCACTCACCGCCGCGGCCTGGAGAAGTGCCCTGCTGTGTCGCGAGGCCCTGGAGAAGTGCCCTGCTGTGTCGCGAGGCCCTGGAGAAGCCCGGGGCCCCGTCGCTGCCGTCGCAGCCGTGTGAGGAGGTGCGCAAGGTCGGGGCCGAGTTCCCCCATCGTCGTGAGGACGGACGCCTGCTGACGCCGAGACGGAGGTAAGCCCGGAGGCCGCGATCCCCCCTGGTGCGCCCCCTGCTGGTCTGGGAACCACACCGCACCTGGCCCGGGTTGTCCCCTCCGTGGGAGTCCCCTACCCTGCCTGCATGACGGAGAGACCCCGCCGAGGGATCCTGTCCGCGCCCCCCTCTCACGATACTGAGCGCGGTGCTCTGTGAACTGCACCGGAGCATAAGGACCCGCTCCTCAAGTCCGGTAACCCTCCCCGCTGGAAGCCGTCCCAAGTACGGACTGACATTACCCTCGGGTGGCGCTTCACACCACCGACTCCGCTTCCCCAGCCGGAGAGACCGGGACTGCGAGTAGCGTGTTATGTTGTATGCTCTGCTCGAAAGTATTTACATGCCGATGATCACGAGTAGCGTGTTATGTTAGATGCTCTGCTCGAAAGTATTTACATGCCGATGATCACGAGTAGCGTGTTAGGTTATATGCTCTGCTCGAAAGTATTTACATGCCGATGATCACGAGTAGCGTGTTATGTATATGCCCTGCTCAAATGTATTCACAGGTAAATGATTGCGCGTAGCGCTTGGTTATATGCTTTGCTTCACAGGATTAGGGGCCATCGATTACGAGGAGCGCTCAGTTCTACAGGCTCCATGTTAATGTACCCGATGTCACCCATTACGAGTATCGTGCTGTGTTAGACGGCCTGTTCAGGGAAAGGCCTCACTTAGCGCGCACAGCGCTATAATCACCCGCACTTAGCCAACTGCCGTGGGTGTCTGAATGAGGTTAGGCACTGCATAAATATCGCCAAGATTGCCGTATTTACTGATGGATGGTATTATGATGCATGTATCGCCTTGTTACTTCCTGAACTGCAACTGACCAGCAATACTTGGATAAACTTGAAGTATTTGCATAATTTAAACGGTGTGGCGTCACTTATTGTGTGTGTCCCTAGTCCATGAGGAGTGTGTGGTGTATGGTTGCTTAACACATAGCCCTCTGGTTGCCCGACCGGCTCGCGCCACGTTACCGCCCATAGGGCCTGGTGACCCCAGGTTCCTACAACTTACAAAACCACTCACTCACCCATAAAGCTACTCATAAAGCCAGTCACCTACCCATACAGCCACTCAGAGCCACACCCTCACCCAAACAGCTACTCACACACCCCCTTATTCACCTATACAGCCTCAACACAGCCCATCACTCATCTATACAAGCCCTCACACACCCAAATAACCACTAACATACCCATACACACATCCGTACAAGCACGCATACATCTGCTCACTCACCCATAGATCCATTCTCAGACACCAACTCACTTAACCAAACAGCCACTCACAACCATAGTCACTCACACACCCACTCCCCCACCAAAATAATCACTCACACAGCCAGTCACACACCCATACAGCTACCCACATACCCACTTCTACAAACCATACAGCCACTCACACACCCACTCAGACATGGATACATACAGTCACACAGACACTCACATAATAAATATTAGAAATAGTATCACTCAGTAGTACAGAAAGTATACTATTTTGACTTTTGTAGTACCTTTGTACATATGTTTAACACAAACTTTTAGAAAACATGCACACTCCCTGGATGATGACATCAGTTATGTCATTTGAGATTTCATCAGTGAGGTCACTGACCACGTCATGAGTGATGTAATATGCGAGGTCATAAGCAGGGCATTCTGGGGGCGTAAGTTCTAGTTAGCTCAGATAACTATAATTGCTGAATTTCACTAGTTTTGTACAAGTGAAATATGCGCTTAACTACAGTGCAAGTGTGCATATGCGTGTCAGTCAAAGCCCTTGGGTCTATCCGTATTTATAAATGAATATGCGCACTCCAGGGATTTGTTTCCAGATGTTTTTAAATCAATGGGGACGCGTTTCAACCATATGGTCTTTGTCACGCCCAACAAACTCTCAAACCAAAAACATATAACAGATACTATGCATTTATACATGTCTGAGAACAGAGGAAAAACCTGAAAATGGGTTGAAAAGTATAATCCAGTTTGTCTGTATCACAGCGAGTCTATAAATTCAACATCAATAAATAAGTACTTACATTTGGTGCTAAATTCAGCAGACACAAAAGCAAAGCGACAAAACAAAGGTAGATGTCCCAGTGGCTATCAATTGAACAACACAAGCTATCCCTATTACTATCTGAATGCTGTCACCACATTGCTACCCTTAGACCAGTCGCCCGTCCATAGAGGGATAAATCAAAATGCAGTGTCTGACAAGATTTTCATGCAATTACTCTACCTATAAAGTACATAAGGAATGAACAAACAACCAATACAAATAAGGCAAACTCTATAAATACTCAAACAGGAAAATCATCTCCTCATTTATCAGTGAAAATGTAAAATAGACAAACTGTAAATACATGAAGCATATTTATGTAAAGTGCTATAGCAAGTGAATGAATCTATCACAGACAAACATCTAGGTGTAAACCATAGAATCAACCATTCATAAAATAATCCAATGAAAAATATTGACCATACACAATTATTAATTGAAAAAATATATATATATGATATTTATTTAGTCATTTTTTTATATACATCATTCATTAAATCTTTTGATATTATTGATTATTCTGTTTTGTACAGACATATATATATCATCATTAAACAATCAAACAGACAATATATACAAAGATACAGTTGATACAAGCAATGCGGCAGATGGAGAACTACGCGCGTTTCGGCAATGTAGCCTTCGTCAGGAGACCGTCTATTGCTTTGGAACTGTATAGAATATATAAAGAACATACAATATAATGATTACATTTCACACCTAGATAGAAAATAATTTGTCTTTTTTCGTTTTTTTACATATTCACATATATACATCAATACAATCCCTACGGCTAATATTACATCTTTCACTTAAGTAACATATAGTACACAAAAACACAATAAATGTAAATGACAATAATGATCATACTAATGTAACATACAAAACATATATGGTTTAAACCTCATTATGTACACAATATACATGCATTATATACAACCTATATACAACCTCATAATTTACACAATATTAACACAAAAGGAGGTAAAAAAGGAACCAAGTGATTAGAAAAAAGAAGAAAAATATAATGGATAGTAAGATAAAAGGTTACAAAGGAGAATTAAATAATGAATAAACATTGGACAGGATATAATATAAAGCTCAGACTATATAGTTTCACATGCCTAAACTCAACAAACCGGTATAGCCACAACGTAATACTGCTTACTTACTCTATAAGATAGCGAGAATCCTAGATGTAAAATCTCGAAGTAAGTGTAACACAAATAATACTCCAAATGTGATGGAACGGCACAACGCCACAGAAGCTTATCTACATGACACGAAAGGAGATGAAGAAAAGAAAGCTAAAGTTAAATTGCATCAGCATGTCAACTGATAAATCAGGCACATATAATGTAAACACTACTAACTCACTATGTATGGATACAGATATCTTCAATAAGAGATTTCTGAAATATATCGAAAAACCAACGAATATTCGGATGTTTTTAGGACAAATGAATATGGTGGAGGCTTGCTGAACAGCAAATAATAAAAATAATAATAAAAGGATGAACAGCGGTAGAAAAGAAAAAAATATGAGAAAAGAAAATGCTTAAAATAGGACACAAAAATAAACTTGCAGCAATAATAACGTAGAAATATACGTACTGAGTTAAAATAGTAACCCGTTACGAAACGCTGATTAGCCAGATAGCCCCCGTATTTGTATGTGGATAATTGTGACACTTATCCAGAAACTTTTCCGGTGAGCAGCCGAGTAGATGATAAAAACAATAAATGTAACTGCAGAGATGAGAACGCAAAAACAATACGATTTAATATATTGAATAGTCATGATGTATAACTCAGTATCGTGGACCCACTTATTCCTACAGATCAGACTTACATCAGGATATGCTGAAGTTCAGTCTCGTTATAGAAGAGAGGAAAATAACAGGATGCAACAGGGTATAGGTACGTCACAAACAGTCCATACGAGCCTAGAATTAAAGAAAGAGTATACGTATGTATACTAGAATTACGAATATCCAGATAAAGGATATAAGGCTCGAGCTTCAAAATAAGATTATTTTCATTTTGCTACAGATAAAGGCATACCTGATTCTTTGCTCAAACGTTCATAACGGACGGCTCCGCTTCCTATCGACAGGGTATTTTGCTGTGAAATGGCGCCTCAAAGGCATCCTATATATAGCTAGAATGTTTCGCGCGGTTTACTAAATTGGAGAAAGGCTAATGAGCCACAGCTGATACTAGGAAATTCCTAGTTTAAAAGTAAAGGTAGAAAGAGGACAACACGGATACAACACTCCATACGTGCGTCCATCCTCCAGAATTAATCCGTTGTTAGAGAAATTGCATCAAAAGCGACCGACGCTGAATCACTCCAAATGCAGAAACAGAAAACGGACCGTGTAGTCTAGTTCGATATGTAGGAAAAGATGGCATATATTGCCGCATGACCAACAAACCAATAAGCCGGGGGTCGCGTAACTACTGATCTGAACAGTGTATGCTAAATACAACGTATAAATAGCGATAAACACAAATAAATGAGAATAAAAACATATAAAAAACGACCAGATAACTCCGATCAAAGGGATGGTGCATGCTGTACCAAGACAAATGGTGATAAGAAACACATGTTATATCAAACGACTGTTCTCATTACTGATGGTACTGATATAACGAAATAAAGAGAAAATAGAATAAAAATATAAATGTTAGAGTTCCACTATCGACCAAAATTACGTACGTAATGCATAATAGTGTATGACGCCACAATAAGTGTAACATGAAAACATGAACAATAATGAAAGTTATTTTTAACAAAAAGGAAAAATGGGGGGTACTGAATCCATCTACAGTCACATAGCATATATGTATAGAGCCCCATACAATATATATAAGATGGCTATATGATGATGGTATATTATGATGGAATACAGCAGAAAACCATCCTATGCCAAATATATGCATAGTGATCCGATTGATATCAAAGCCTGACATTATATGTAGTAACCAAGTTTAGATAATGGCCTGTTCCCAAGGTATCTCCAAGTTCAAACCTTTATTGACTGTGTCAAGATAGAACATCCAAAAAACTTCACTTTTTTTCTAATTTTTTCAGAGCAGTGGCCTTCCTTGTTAGTAATTTTTTCCAAAATATACCAACGTATATTGTCCGCAGTATGGTTTTTTTTCAAGAATGAGAACAGTGGTTTGATATAACATGTGTTTCTTATCACCATTTGTCTTGGTACAGCATGCACCATCCCTTTGATCGGACTTATACGGTCGTTTTTTATACTTATTTTTATTTTTTTATTCTCATTTATTTGTGTTTATCGCTATTTATACGTTGTATTTAGCATACACTGTTCAGATCAGTAGTTACGCGACCCCCGGCTTATTGGTTTGTTGGTCATGAGGCCATATATGCCATCTTTTCCTACATATCGAACTAGACTACACGGTCCGTTTTCTGTTTCTGCATTTGGAGTGATTCAGCGTCGGTCGCTTTTGATGCAATTTCTCTAACAACGGATTAATTCTGGAGGATGGAATTTCCTAGTATCAGCTGTGGCTAGTTAGCCTTTCTCCAATTTAGTAAACCGCGCGAAACATTCTAGCTATATATAGGATGCCTTTGAGGCGCCATTTCACAGCAAAATACCCTGTCGATAGGAAGCGGAGCCGGCCGTTATGAACGTTTGAGCAAAGAATCAGGTATGCCTTTATCTGTAGCAACACGAAAATAATCTTATTTTGAAGCTCGAGCCTTATATCCTTTATCTGGATATTCGTAATTCTAGTATACATACGTATACTCTTTCTTTAATTCTAGGCTCGTATGGACTGTTTGTGACGTACCTATACCCTGTTGCGTCCTGTTATTTTCCTCTCTTCTATAACGAGACTGAACTTCAGCATATCCTGATGTAAGTCTGATCTGTAGGAATAAGTGTGTCCACGATATTGAGTTATACATCATGACTATTCAATATATTAAATCGTATTGTTTTTGCGTTCTCATCTCTGCAGTTACATTTATTGTTTTTATTATCTACTCGGCTGCTCACCGGAAAAGTTTCTGGATAAGTGTCACAATTATCCACATACAAATACGGGGGCTATCTGGCTAATCAGCGTTTCGTAACAGGTTACTATTTTAACTCAGTACGTATATTTCTACGTTATTATTGCTGCAAGTTTATTTTTGTGTCCTATTTTAAGCATTTTCTTTTCTCATATTTTTTTCTTTTCTACCGCTGTTCATCCTTTTATTATTATTATTTTTATTATTTGCTGTTCAGCAAGCCTCCACCATATTCATTTGTCCTAAAAACATCCGAATATTAGTTGGTTTTTCTATATATTTCAGAAATCTCTTATTGAGGATATCTGTATCCATACATAGTGAGTTAGTAGAGTTTACATTATATGTGCCTGATCTATCAGTTGACATGCCGATGCAATTTAACTTTAGCTTTCTTTTCTTCATCTCCTTTCGTGTCATGTAGATAAGCTTCTGTGGCGTTGTGCCGTTCCATCACATTTGGAGTATTATTTTCGTTACACTTACTTCGAGATTTTACATCTAGGATTCTCGCTATCTTATAAAGTAAGTAAGCAGTATTACGTTGTGGCTATACCGGTTTGTTGAGTTTAGGTATGTGAAACTATATAGTCTGAGCTTTATATTATATCCTGTCCAATGTTTATTCATTATTTAATTCTCCTTTGTAACCTTTTATCTTACTATCCATTATATTTTTCTTCTTTTTTCTAATCACTTGGTTCCTTTTTTACCTCCTTTTGTGTTAATATTGTGTAAATTATGAGGTTGTATATAGGTTGTATATAATGCATGTATATTGTGTACATAATGAGGTTTAAACTATATATGTTTTGTATGTTACATTAGTATGATCATTGTCATTTACATTTATTGTGTTTTTGTGTACTATATGTTACTTAAGTGAAAGATGTAATATTAGCCGTAGGGATTGTATTGATGTATATATGTGAATATGTAAAAAAACGAAAAAAGACAAATTATTTTCTATCTAGGTGTGAAATGTAATCATTATATTGTATGTTCTTTATATATTCTATACAGTTCCAAAGCAATAGACGGTCTCCTGACGAAGGCTACATTGCCGAAACGCGCGTAGTTCTCAGAAACAGAATAATCAATAATATCAAAAGATTTAATGAATGATATATATAAAAAAAATGACTAAATAAATATCATACATATATATTTTTTCAACTAATAATTGTGTATGGTCAATATTTTTCATTGGATTATTTTATGAATGGTTGATTCTATGGTTTACACCTAGATTCATTCACTTGCTATAGCACTTTACATAAATAACTTATTTCCTTACATATAGCAAGTCTATTAGGTTTGTAGGGGTCCCCTTCTTTCTAAACAATACATGAAGCATATATCTTAAAATAAGTCAACACAACCCACCCTGATGAAAAACTAAAATAAATGATTCTGGGAAATACGTGGTGACTTTTTCCTGTAAAAGATACAAAAATGTTCTCAGGCAAAACCCTGCAGATGATTGTTGTGTTTGAACAACAAAAATATTTCAAATAATTCTTCATTCGTGATCAAACACTTCTTAAAACGAAACCTGAAGCTTATAAATTTAATTCGACAGTGCCTACTGTTAAGGATCAGAAAGAGTTGCATTAAACACTCAAAAATGGCAATGGTGGGGGTGTGGTTTGGGCAGCCACCATGGCGGACGCGGATTAATCGAGCTCCACGCGTCTACGCACATAATCCTCATTAATCCTACCGAAAATTCCTTTGAAAACTGCTGGCTGGTGTCGGGGAGACCGAGACTCTATGCCCTGCCTCTCCGGTGGGTCACGAAAAGGAACACCCGCAGTGGATCGTGCTCCGTGCAGTGCGGCCTCCCGGCGCTCCAGGTGGGTCGGGCCTGGCGTTTAATCTGGCGCCGATCCTGGACGGAGCGTGACTGGTGACTGCGGGGCTGGCCGGGCACTAGAGGTGAGTGTAATGTTGGCGCAACGGACCGAACCATTGCCCGAGGGTCTGTGTGCGTGTGTCAGGGTCACGCCCCCCCAGCGTGGCCGGAGTTGGGTGAGCCCGACGTCCCCTCGGACGGCACGCACGAACATCAATAAAAAGCCCAGGGCTCTGGGTGTGGCAGGCATTGCACTGACCACCACTACCACACCTGTGTGCAGCAGTGTTTCATTTACAGGCCCGGGGCACGACATTACACTGGCGACGAGGTGGTCTCGCCACCCCATCGCGCGATATGGAACCCACGCTCTTGCCCAAGGAGCGGTTCGTGCCACCTGCTATTGGTCCGGCCCCCGCGCTGCCTCTGGCCCCCTTGGCTGCCCTGCGAGGTCCCCCGCCGGCCTCACCTGATTGCCGATGCTCCCAGCGGTTTCCCCGGACTCCAAAGACTGCTTCCTTCCCCTCAGGCTGCCTGCCTCTTCTGCGGGGCCTGCGCGCGCGGAACGCTGGGACCCGCCTGCCGACTCTCACGCATCTCGCGTGAGGCCCGTTTTTGCTGTGGAGGAAGTCCCTGGCCGACCCTGCGCCCCCCCGGACGGCCCCTGGCCCTCCACTCGACCTACCTGCCTGCGGACGACGCCTGGGTGAGCGGTGTGCCCCAGCGGTGAGTCGGTGACGCCCCCGGCTGCCGCCTTCGGCGAACATGGCCAACGTGCCCCCCCTCGAACCTTTCGAAGTCACTGGCACCCCGACGTCTCAAGCTGCACGCTGGAAGAAATGGGTGGAACGTTTGGAGAACTACTTCGTGGCGGCGGAAGTCGCAGTGGTGCGGAGGTGGTGGAGGGTGGGCTGCCCATGACCTACGCCACGCTACGCGACGCCATCACAGCGTACTTTGAACCGTTCGCAAGCGCGGACTATGAACGCTTCCTGCTCCGCCAGGCCCGCCAACTCCCGGAGGAGTCGGTAGATGTCTTCTACGCCAGGCTAAAAAAACTAGCCAGCACGTGCACGCTCCCCGATGCGGACGACGAGATCCGCGCACAGTTCATCCAAGGCTGCGCGTCGTCCAAACTCCGTGAAAGGGTACTGGAGGCGGACAACATGCCCATGCGCGACATCCTCACGCTAGGGCGCTCGAAGGAACTGTCCAAGGCCAGAGCCGCGCACATGGAGCCGAAGCCGGCGGTCACCATCAAAACGGAACCGGTGTGCGCTATCACGGCGGAGGTAGCCGACACTCGCACGAAGCATCCCCAGCGGAGGAGCCCAAGACCAGTCCAGCCGTCTCCCAGCCGAGCCTGCGTGTGGTGTGGAGGAGCGACACCACACAAAGGAGCGTGCCCGGCCCAAGGCAAAATCTGCAGCGCATGTGGCAAAGCCAACCATTTTGCGAGTGTATGCCTGTCCACGTCAAGAAAGAAGCAAGGAGGCCCGCCTAGGAGGGTGAGACAGCTGGCACCCCTACCCAGCTCCTCCGCCAACAGCGACATGGATGATGACGACGAAGCGGATGTCGCCTCGGTACATGTCGTGCGGATGCTCAACACCCTGGCCGCGACGCCATCAGCCGGACCCATGTGAACAGTCTCGGTACAGGACCAGGCCGTACCTGTTCTGATCGACACCGGTGCCTCCATCAACCTGATGGCGGCCAGCGTGTACCGGACGCTGAGGAGCGCTCCACCACTCCGGCCAACGAGGGTGCAAGTGTACGCCTACGGCACCCATCGCCCCCTACGCCTGTGTGGGGTTTTCAGGACAGACCTATCCCACGACACCACTCGGCTGCCAACCAAAATATATGTGTCACAGGAAGGGACGTGATTCCTAGTGGGGTGCCGAACAGCCCAAGACCTGGGCCTGATCCACTTCGCCCTCACCGTCCAAACCAGCAACCTAGACCATCTGGTGCAGGAGCATGCGGCCCTGTTCGACGGAATCGGGTGCCTCAAAGGACCCGCCATACACCTCCACATCGACAGGACAGTCGCCCCAGTAGCCCTCCGGCATCGACGCATCGCGTTCCACCTACGACCCAAAGTGGAAGCAGAACTACGGACACTGGAGCAAGCGGGAATTATCGAACGAGTGAGCGGACCCACCCCATGGGTGTCACCCATCGTGGTGGCGAAGAAGCCGAAACAGCCGGATGCAGTGCGGATCTGCGTGGACATGCGCGTCCCCACCTGACGCCGACCATCGACGACATCGTTGGAGAGCTATCAGGCTCCAAATGGTTCTCCAAAATGGACCTGAGGTCGGGATATCACCAGATCCAGTTGCACCCCGATTCCCGCCCAATCACCACCTTTTCCACGCACGCAGGCCTCTGGCGCTACACCCGGCTCAATTTTGGGATCTCGAGCACAGCGGAGGTGTTCCAGAACATTATCCAGAATGTCCTGCAAGGGCTGGACGGCGTCTTGAACGTCAGCGACGACATCCTCGTCCACGCCCCAACTCTGGATGAACATATCCGACGCCTCCGAGCAGTGTTCTCCCGGCTGCAGGAACGAGGCCTAACCCTCCACAGAGACAAATGTGATTTCCTGCGCAAAGACATTAGCTTCTTCGGATACCGATTCTCCGACCAAGGGATAGGCCCGGACCCGGATAAGGTTAAGGACATACACGCGGCCCCCGCGCCTACCTCCGTGACAGCTGTCCGCAGTTTCCTGGGAATGGTCACGTACTGCGGGAGGTTCATCCGAGACCTGTCTGACCTCACTGGGCCCCTCCGCGACCTCACCAAAGCCTCCGCCACCTGGTAGTGGGGCCCAGCACAGCAAGAGTCGTTCCAGAGAACCAAAGAGGCGCTCTCAGCTGACACCACCCTGGCATACTTCGACCCCCGGCTCGAGTCACAACTCATAGTGGACGCCAGCCCGACAGGCCTAGGAGCCGTGCTAGCCCAGCAGCAGAGGTGTGGAGAGTGGGCCCCCGTCGCGTACGCAAGCAGAACACTCACGCCAACGGAGCAGCGGTACTCGCAGATCGAGAAGGAGGCCATTGCGATCCTGTGGGGGTCCCGCCACTTCCACATCTACCTGTATGGACACCCGTTTGTGGTGATCACTGATCACAAGCCCCTAGTCCCGCTGTTCCAAGGCTCATCATCACGCCCTCCCCCGCGGATAGAGAAGTGGGTCCTCCAGCTCCAAGAGTTCCAATTCACTGTAGAGTACCGACCAGGCGCCCGAAATCCAGCAGATTTCCTGTCCAGACACGCCCGCCCAGCCACGGACGCGGAAGCCACGGAGGCGGCCGCCACCGAGGCGTATGTCCGGATGATTGTGGAAAGGTCCCGACCCCTGCCGATGTCCCTAGAGGAGGTGGCGCTGGCTACCAAAGAAGACGACTGTCTTCAGATGGCCATCCGAGCGGTCGCGTCTGGAGATTGGAAGCCGCTCCAAAGCCCGTCGTCCTTTCGCACGCCCGAGGCTCAAGCGTCACTGAAGGCACTCTACCTCGTCAGGAACGAATTGTCGGTGTCCCCTGAAGGCTGTCTCCTGAGAGGCCCCCGCCTGGTACTGCCCGGCAGCCTCACGCAACGAGCCGCCCTCCTGGCGCATGGCGCTCACCAAGGCATCGTCAAGTCGAAGAACTGCCTCAGGTGCAAGCTCTGGTTCCCGGGACTCGACAAGTTGGTAGAAGATACGGTCCAGCGGTGCCCAGTGTGTTTGGCGACCAGCCTACCCGACCCCCCAGCACCCGTGATCACTGAAGACGGCCCGACCTCCCCGTGGGTACGAGCCAGTGCCGACTTCGGCAGCTTACCTGGAGGGCGACACATGCTAGTCGTGGTGGATGACTACTCGCGGTACCCCGAGGTAGAGATCGTTCCCTCAACAGCCGCAGCAGACGTGATCCCCAAGCTGGAGAAGGTCATGGCCACCCATGGACTCCTAAGTGAGCTGCGCACGGACAACGGTCCACCATTCAACGGCACAGAGCTGGCCGAGTACCTGCAATCCCACCGCATCAAACACCGACGCATAACCCCGCGGTGGCCGCAAGCAAATGGAGAGGTTGAGAGACTGATGAGGACTTTAAATAAAACTATTCAGATTGCCCTAGCAGACGGCCTCAACGTCGAGCTAGCCCTCTACCAATTCCTGCGCGAGTACCGGCTGACGCCCCACTGCACCACCGGGGTCCCCCCGAGCCACCTGTGTCTGGGCCGAGCGATCCGGGACACTATCCCGCACCACCCTGTGTGGGAGTCGTCACCAGACCCACCCAACCGCTCCACAGAAAGTCGACTAAAAACGAACCAAGACGCCTCCCGGAGGAGGAGAGCAGCGGACAGTACAATCCATGTCGGCGACCAGGTGCTAGTGAAAGACCGACACCCCGGGGGGAAATTCCGCCTGCCCTTCGAGCTGGCCCCATGGATTGTCACCAATGTACAAGGGACCCTGGTCACCGCCGTCAGAGGCGGTGAAAAAGTAACTAGAAACGTGTCGTTCTTCAAGAAGGTCCCGCGCGAGGAGGAGGAAGACCTCCAGGAGCTTGAAGACTACTACCCAACGCCATCTCCCAGCCCTCGGAACCCCCCAGGAGCGGAGGAACCCCGAAGAGCGGAGAGCGCCGGAACGGATTCTTCTACGTCAACTGAGAGAGAGGAGGTGCCACAAGCGGCGCCGAGCCGCCCGGACCCGGTGGAAGCGGACAGCTCAGAGGACATGTTTCTCACCCCACCGGATGGGCGCAGCCAGAGCAAGTACCACCTACGCCCGCACCCGCGACCATCCCAGAGGTACAGAGACTTTGTGGCTCGCTGTCAACTGTGGGAGTGAGGGAAGGCTGCCCCTCCAACAAACAACCAAGTAAGACTGTTCCTTTTGTTTTCCATGAGACTTTTAGAGACTGTTAAACTGTTGGGTCGCGCTAGGCGACCGGTTTCGTTTGGTTTCAGTTCTGGGTAAAGGAGGAATGTAATGTTGGCGCAACGGACCGAACCATTGCCCGAGGGTCCGTGCGCGTGTGTCAGGGTCACGCCCCCCTAGCGAGGCCGGAGTTGGGTGAGCCCGACGTCCCCTCGGACGGCACGCACGAACATCAATAAAAAGCCCAGGGCTCTGGGCGTGGCAGGCATTGCACTGACCAACACTACCACACCTGTGTGCAGCAGTGTTTCATTTACAGGCCCGGGGCACGACATTACAGTGAGGAGCATTCCCTGCGGCGAGGGCCATGGACACCGCACCATCGGCGGTGCCCCCTGCCGAACCAGTTTTCGGTGGAACTGCGCGGTGCCAGGCCCAGCAGAGGCTGAGAGAGCGGAGTGGCTCCCAGCCGGGGCTCGTCTTGCGACCCATGACTGTGGCCCCGCTGGGCTGGGGCACTTCGGAGAGTGCCGGTCTCCTGCTGCGCCCAGAGCGGGTGGTGCTGCACATCAGACCTGCAGGCTGCGTTTTCCTCTCCTCACTTTAAAATGGGAATTTTCCTGCCGGGGGCTGCTGCAAGCTGAATTCCAGACTGGGAGGTGACAGACTGTATACACGGTCAGAAATCGAGATGTGTGTCGCCTGCTAGACTTGGTATTTATAGCACACCTTTACCTGACCAGTTGCTGTCTGGACCTTGAGGCGTGCAGCGACAAATAACTGGCACCATCTAGCCCACCCCCTCTCCCCCCTGGGCCATCTGCTTTGCCTCGCATAATTGACCTGTGTGTAGGCTGCAGCCTACACTTGAGGCCCACGGGCGCCACGGCGACAAGCTGTGAACATTAGAGGCACTAGGGACAGTGAGTAGACCTGACGTTACCGCAAGAGCCTGTGCTGCGGCATGGGGCCGTTGTGGGCTGGTGGTCCGCCGAGTCTGGTCCCTGTAGTGGGTCTACTTGGCTGGTAGCTCCAGGTTGCAGAAACAGCCAGGCTAGGTCTGGTGGGGCTTGCAGCCCAGGAGCAGTATGGTTCCGTGAGAACCGGCCTGTGGCATCTCCCACCGCAGGTCCTTTGGACGACGGACTTGGGCTGCGCAGCGGTCTGGGGCTGCTTCTGGAGTAACGCCTTAATACCCATATCCAGAGCAATCATAGCCGCCATCACAGACGCCAGGGATACCGTAGATGTGAAGATTGAGCTTGTTGGATCGAGGTCTCCTTCCTCCGCCACGAACGAAGGAAAGCAGTAGATCGGATAACGCAAGCAGAAACGCGGGTCTCGTCAGTCGAAGACACAGTGTCCTATCTCCAGCAACGCGTTAATAGGCTCACAGTGGTCTCGCAGGAACTGGCGACCCGGGTCGAAGATGCAGAGGGACGCGCCAGACGCAACAACCTTCACTTTGTGGGTTTTTCCAGAAGGCTGAGGGGTGCCTCCATGAATCGTTTTCTTACCCAGTGGCTCAGGGATCTCCTTCGAGATGACATGTTGTCCTCTTGCTTCGAGGTCGAAATGGCCCACCGAGCGATTACGAAGAGGCCTCCCCCGGGGAAAACCCATGGCCAGTCATTGCTAAACTGCTTAACTACCCGGACAGGGACGCTGTATTGCAATATGCCAGACTTTCTAAAGACAAACCATCTTCGATTCTAGACCAATAATGGTATTTCCGGATTACACTCGCCTGGTGCAGCAACGTCAATCCTTCATGGTAGCAAAGCGACGGCTGATCTCGGGAAGGAAATACCTGAAAAGACATGGGCGCAACTGGTTCGGAGGGCCTGGAAGAGTACTAGAAATGCTAGGTTTCAATTAATACATTTCTTTATATTACATAGGGCTTATTTAACCACAGCTAAGATTAATCATTATTTTTTTACAGATACTGCCCATTGCCCACGCTGTAATTTAGGGGGGGCGGAGTTACACCACATGATGTGGAGCTGCGGGCAGTTAGGAACATACTGGGAGGAGTTAGTCAACTTGCTTTGTGGAGTTACGGAGCGCCACATAGAGACCGACATGGGCACCTGTTGAATGCACTGGTTTCCGCGCACTCCTAAAACAAGAATCACCAGAAAGTTTCTGGATCTAGGCCTAATATTGGCTAAAAGAGAGATCACAGCGCAATGGAAGACAAGACGAGGGCGGTGGAAGTCGGAGTTACTCAAATAGGCTAAGAGTGAGAGTACAGTCAGATTGCAACAGGGTATACGGGCTAATAATGAGAAGGCCATGGAGGCAGCGAGGGTGTGGGAGACCATAGTAATTGCATTACAGACGCCCGAAACTGATTCGGATGCAAGCTCTGTCGGAGAGGCCCGAGGGGGATCACCTTGATTGATAAAAGCGCTGTGATGGTAGCCACGGCCTATCCCTGTGGTGCACTAAAAGGATATCGCGAGATGATACAAGAACGGAAGGTATTGTCCCCCACTTGTTCTGATATAGGGTGCGAAGGAACTGATAATGCTTCAGATACAAGAGACCAGAAATTTGGACACACCGGCAGCAGGGGGGGAGGGGGGGGGGGGAAGAGTGTGTTTGATTGAGTTGGTTTATTGTTAAATATATGGATAACATTATTGCGTATTGGAATGACATAATCGACAATATGTTTAAGATAATGCACGAATGAGAGCATTAGGATGTATGCAGTGAGGTGAATAATATTGGATCATCGATAAATAGGACTGTTAGGTCTCACTAAGGGAGTTATGGGGGCAATAAGAATAATAGTCCGATGTAATGTATCGATGTTAATTATGGATGTTTGATTGCCAAATGTTTTGCAAATTAATAAAAACAGATTTAAAAAATTAAAAAAAAGCAAAGCGACGGCTGCAGGATCTTAACGTTCAATATACTCTCCTATATCCAGCCAGACTACGGGTTGTTTATAACTCCAAGACACATTTTTTTGACACACCGGAGGCCGTGTTCTCTTGGTCGGATGAACGTACCCACCTGAAACCTCGCTCTCCACCGCTCCTGGAGTCAGACTCATCCCGTGGATCGCAGAGAAACCAATCTCGAAGGACAAAGTCGAAGAGGCGACATAGGTCTGGATCCGACTGCCGCTCCAGTCTGGAACGGAAATCCTGAGCTGACCTACAACTGGACTCTTTGGGTGTGGACACCAGCCAGCTGTTGAACATTTAAACATGTTTTCATTCTATACACTAAGTTGTGTGGACGCTCCACAGTTTGTCCAACCCCGGCCATTTACACCTCAAGTTGAAGTTCTGGGGAAAGGTTGGGAACCATTGGGGCGGGGGGAACTCTCAGCTCCCCCGTTGGATGTCGGGTGAATCCCCTACCACGACATATGCTCCTTGTTTTTGGCAGTATCGGGGGCGGGGGAGGGGGCAAGATAATGGGTGCTACAGGGGTTTTGTATTTGCTGTTAGAGATAGCACACGCGTGGACGCACAATCCAGAACCCGATCTTGCACGAGACTCAGTGTCCATATACGCGAAATAGATGACCACCTCAGTTAACATTCCCCTTCAGGGGGATTTGACAGTGGGTCGTAGAACGTCAGGCGCTTACTCAACAAAGTTAAGCGTGGAGTCATCCTTCGCCAGGCCAAGCGGTATATGGCCAACATCCTCCTCCTTCAGGAAACTCATATGCTGGGTACTAAGGCTCTCTGCTTGGCGAGGTTTGGTTATCACGAGGTATACCATGCAGGGTTCACAAGGGGCTCTCGAGGAGTAGCTATTCTTATTCACTTTCGTGTTCTGTTTACATATGAGAAACATTGGGCAGACCGTGGGGGGGGGGGGGGGGGGGGTTTGATATGTTATCTTAACAGGCACAGTCTACCGAGAACACAGCATTGGAAGTGTTTATGCCCCCCCCCCAACCCCGAGCTCTTCCTTTGTCGATATCATCGCCCGGCTGTGGAGCGAACTTCCAGATGGTTTAACCCTGTTGGGTGGTGACTGGAATGATGTAATGCTACCATTGGATAGATGCCGTGGGTCCGGGGCTTAGGACAGATACCTCGAAACTCTCTCAGCTTGCTAACACATTAGGTTGGTTGGATATATGGAGGGAAAACAATCAAGCAGAAGCTGGATACATGTACATGTCCACAGTCCATGGTTCTGTCCCGGCTGGACTACATATTTACACCGCACAGGTACATCCATAGGTTTTCCCAGGCCACACATCTGCCTAGAGGTCTGTCAGATCACTCACCTGTATGTATTAAGCTTCTTATGCATTTCCCAAAACCCGCCCCTAGGTGGCGAATGCCCCCATGGCATCTCCAGGAAGCAGACTACCAGAAGACTCTCACCCGAGCAATCCAGGAATACTTCGATGTGAACGCGGCCTCAGCCCCTTCTAAGACAACCTTATGTGAAGCCCTAAAATCCACACTCCAGGGGGGTCGACATCAGTTATCATACACAAAAGAAACGTGAACATTCCACCCAACGAGCGGAGGTAGAGGCTCATTGCACGTCGTTAGAGACACAATATGGTTGTGACCCCTGCCCTGTTCTCCGGCGCAACCTCATTCACGCTCAACAGCAGTTACAGCAACATTTAATAGACGAGGCCAAAGACATCTGGATGGCGTCACAACATCGGATTTATCAATGGGGGACAAATCAAGTAAAATGTTACATAGGCTCTGTCAGAATGCGCGCCTTCCGGCCCCTATTATCCGGGGATCCAACAGTGTTCTACACTCCTCCCCTGGGGCAGTGGCATCAGAATTTGCGCATCATTTTACCACCCTATACGCACAGCAAGACCTGCTCTCCGAGGTTCTCATTGCAGAATTCCTTCGGGACATCCCCCCTCCTAAGTTAACTGACCACATGAGAGACCAGCTGTATGCCCCATCACGTTAGAGGAACTAAATGCAGCATTGGTGGCAATGCATCCGGGAAGGGCCCCTGGCCCAAATTGATTCCCCATGGAATTCCTTCGGTCGCATGGGACTGCTTTGGGCCCTTATTTGCTGGAGGCCATTCAGGAGGCGCTTGATCTGCAAATAATACCCCAGGACTGGCGGCTTGCGATATAGTTCTTTCTAAAACAGGGCCGTCCACCGGAAGATCCCTCTTCATATCGCCCTATATCCCTGATAAACTTTGAACCCAAGCTTCTGGGCAAGATTCTAGCAGACCGCATACGGGTCTGCATACAAGACCTTCTTCATCTCGATCAATCCGGCCGTATGCCACACAGGGCAAACCGTCACAACATCTGCCGGGTCCACAAC
This sequence comes from Triturus cristatus, assembly GCF_964204655.1. Taxonomy (NCBI): domain Eukaryota; kingdom Metazoa; phylum Chordata; class Amphibia; order Caudata; family Salamandridae; genus Triturus; species Triturus cristatus. Next base: position 830,554,175 of record NC_140579.1, on the reverse strand, counting down.
GCTATGACTCTGGCACCGGAACTGGGACGACACGCAGCCATACTACTTGCCAACATTGATAAGGCATTTGACTCCCTTAGCTGGGAATACCTTAGAAGAAGTCAACCTCGGCCCACGGTTCGTAGCATATATCCATCTACTTTATACACAACTGCCTCAGTGCCCATTGCGGGTCACCGTTCGACATCCTTCCCTGTTTGTCGGGGGGACGAGACAGGGTTGTACCCTGTCCCCTCTCTTGTTCGACTTAGCGATTGAACCTTTGGCGGTCCGGGTACGCAGAGATCCGGTGCTCCGGGGATTCGAGTGGCCTTGGTCACAACCGGATCGGATTGCACTTTATGCGGGCGACGTCCTTTTTTTTTTTTTTTTTTTTAAATGACGGACCTGTGGATCTCGGGGCCACGGATCCTACAGATCCTCCAGGTATTAGAACAAACCTCGGGGCTACATACCATCCCCTCCAAATCTGTATTGTACCCGGTCTGCGGCAACCTGGGGGGGGGGGTACTTGGTCAGCTCAGTTGGTACAGGCGACAGAGGGCTTCAAATACTTAGGGATTTTTATGTCCCCATGCCCAAAGGCTTCGTGGGCACATAATATGAACCCACTCTTGACCGGCTTTTGCGATGAGACAAATATTTGGTCATCTCTCCCCCTCTTGCTTTACAGGCGCTCAGCGATATTTAAGATGGTCTCTCTACCTAGACTACTATACAGATTAAAAAACTTTCCATATCATATTCCGTGATACTGCTTCGCTCAAATTAAAGCCACTCAAAATAAGCTGCAAACATGTGTATAATCTACGTATTGCAGTGGCATAGCAGCGGCGGATGTTTTTGCCTACTATGCGGAATCTCACCTTCTAAATATTAATGAATGGTTGTATGGTACAGCATCAGATCCGGCGTTCGCCTTGGAACTTTACAGTAGACAGAATCTGGATTTCCTCCCGCATGCCAGTAGAACAACGACCCGGATATGGATGTATACTGTTAGGCAGATTGGGTGGCAGGGACGTTTGACTAAGGCGACCCCTTTGTGGTACGGCACCCATTGCGCCAGGTGGCCACGTTGATGGGTTTTCGCAAGTGGGTCCTAATTGGTATCTCCACTCTTGGAGATGTGATGAAGGGTACCTCGCTGAAGTCTTCAGCAGCTGCAGGCGGAATACTTTTTACATAAAATGCAATTCTACAAATACCTACAGCTACGTCATGCCCTCGCCGCCACAATTCTCACATTGGAATCCCTTCCGAAGTTTCACCCCTTGGAAGGTCGCCTTCTTATGGGGGATTTGACGGCTCCAAAAATTTGACAGATATAACAGACCCTTACCACTCATGCCAAGACGACCCTTCACAAGACCAAAGAGAAGTGGGAAGCATTTATCCCGGATATGTCAGACGACGACTGGGCGGAGGCTATCGCTAGTCAGCGGGGTGCCGCTGTCTCCTCTCGATACCGCTTCAAACAATTTAAATACATCAAGTGTATTTGCCCGTCTCCGCCTTTGGAGGAGGGGTGTCATCTAATCATCCCAATGTCTGTGTTGTGCAAGAGATGAGGGGACGTTTTTTCATACAGTATGGGACTGTACGGCATTACAGCCTTTCTGGCATAAGGTTGCGGCCTGCTTGGGTGAGGTGTTGTCCTGGGATCTCCCATTCGACCCCAAGTGATTTTTATTGGACAGCACCGATGGGATTGGGGGGGGGGGAAATCGGTAGAAACAACATCTATTATTCCTAGCCCCGACCATAGCTAAGTGGGACGTGGCACAATTATTGAAGGGAACATTCCCCCGACGATAGGCAAATGGAACTGGATAGATGTATGGGTGCAGATATTGCGGTCTTCCAGGCGAGGGGCAGTCCATTAAAGCATAGGAAAATATGGTCCCAATGGGCAGATTACAGGGGCATAGATCTTCCCCCTCTTCCGACTCAAACCCCCTGGTGCATGTATTCTCCCATTCACCGCAAGCCACAGCACGACACATTCAATATCATACATTAGATGACACAATACCTTCAAATTATTGAATTTTTATGGGTAATTGAACGGTCCGCGCAATGTTGTTAAAGTTTTTATTGTTATATCTGTTATTGACATTGATCTTGTATACGAACTTTGGTACTCTAGACTTATCCGATGTGGCAATGTATATATGCAGGGCGGTGGTACCATGTAAACCTAATAAAATTTGTTTTGTGAAAAAAAATGGCAATAATGAGCTTAAAGTTTCATTTTAAGAAGTGTTTGATCATGAATGTAGAATTATGTGAAAACATTTTATTGTTCAATGAGTTAGTTGAATATTTTCGCCGAAACACTTTCACGTGCACGTTTCATAATCTGCATTGATACAATAAACCTAGTTTTAAACTGCCCAAGTGTGCCTTGTCTGTCTTGTATGGAAGGAGAGAGGAGTTGATTGATTTGGCGCCTGAGCGCTTTTCACTGGCCCCCCCACTGATCTGGACAGTGGCGGCTCCTCCGCTAAGGAGCGTCGCCCCACTGCTATTTCAGCAGTGCAAAAAATAAAAATAAAATGATAACAGGACATTATCATTTTATTTTTTTCATGCGGGACTCAGGCAGGGCTGGGCTCTGCGACACTAGAGCAGAATGATGAGTGGTTTGCACTGCTCTGAGTGCGCATGACAGTTTGAACAGGCCTCTTTGGCCAGCCCAACCTTCATGCATACTTGGCATGTTTCCCATGGGGCTATGTTGCACAGCCCAATGGAGAACAAGCCCAGGCTATCAGGTACAGCCTGAGCGGCCTAAGGCTATTCAGGCAGCGTCGTTATAGGCTGGGAGACTACGGGAGCCTGAGTGCGTCCGGTGCTACCAGCCATCTGCTGCTCTTCATCTAAGAGGACTGAGGAGAGGCAGCGCAGCGGCTGTCAGGTGCTTCACCATTTAATGCACAAGAGCAGAATGTCGAGCGTTGCCAATACCAGTCTCCAATTTCCTCAGTCATTCAATTATATCTAGAGTGACGATAGAACTTAAAGAGGGGAAAGGGGATGGGGAGAAAGAAGAGACAGCCAAGTCTTTCTTCCGGTTCTTCTCCTTTTCTTCTTGTACTCTACTACACACTGTATTTAATCCTTTAGCGAGTACTTTTGGAAATGGTACGAAGAATTGGGAAACAATTGTATGCAAACAACCATTTACTCTGTAGCACAATATTTTGAAGAATGTAATAGAAAAAAAAAAAAACTTTTCATACAAATGTTAAGTACATACCCCGAATAGACTTGCCTAATGCCATTCTTTATTTTTACTCTACTTAATAGAAACTATCCAGGTAGAGATATGATGCTTCTGTAGTTTTTTTCTTTTAATATATACTCTTAGACTACTCCGTTTCTGTGAAGGTAGGGAAATTTCTGTTTTTAATATTAACTCTTTTTCTTTATTATGTTTTCCAGATAATGTTACGTCTTCGGGAAAAGGGAACTAGGGAATGAAAGAGCAGGAACCCTACAGACTGGTAAGTATTTGTTACAACAACTATCATCTTATTAGACTAAGAATATATTGCCTCTTGCCCTGCTTTAACTATTTACACTCCATAGGTATACTAAAATCCATTTTTTAATCTAAGATGAATTGTCTCTTGAGAGAGAAAAAAAAGCGAGGTATACATTCTCGCTGCTTGTGCTGACTCTGAAAATGATGAAAAAAAAGAACATGAACAGAAATTGGGACGCAAAACTCCCTAGACAACCGCTACCTCCAATTGACAGTCAGTGAATAGCATAGAAATACCTTACTTGTTCAACTCAGAATTGAGACACTACTCTCCATGAACCAGGAAACTCAAACGCAAAGAAAACTAATCGCTGAACACTCGACAAACTACCCAAACCAGCTTTCCGCACTTGGAATTGGAAAAGGCTTCTTACTCCTCAGGAATTTCAGGTGAAGTGCAAGGTTCTGAGGGAAAGCTTGCCACAAATTCTATTTCTGTCTTCATATTAGCAACACTAGAATGCTGCACTGGAAGTTGTTTCTTGGTGGCCATCTTGGAATTCTTTCTGTTCCAATTTAGACCCCATTGTGTACATTTTAACCCTCTTTCAGTTTTAAAAAGATGTTATCAAGGATATTACATTCACTGACCTACTTTTACTAGGAAGCGGAGGGGTTCTGACAGTGGTGAAGGTAAACTAATTGTTTAAAAAAATGTATCCAATCCTCCCCTCCCCCCATTTCGAGGCAGGAGAGGGACAGAGAGAAGATAGATAGATAGATACACTTTTTAAAAAAATATTATCTACTGGCGGTTGCCAGTAGGTAGTTATAGTTAGGACCATAGGAAAAGCGTTTTTTGATTTGCCAATATCCTTGGCGCAGTTTGACGAATCTTTGCGAAATTTTTAAAACTAATGGGGAACTCTGGTCAGCTCCTGTCTTGAAAGTTTCGGGATGATTCGTTAAGCGGGGCCAAGAAAAAAGGGGGGTCACAAAACGTGTTTTCTCCATGTTAGTAAGATAAATCTACAGCCCGAACTGCTGAACGGAATTACACCAAATTTGGCAAAAAGGTAGGTCTTGGTCCAGAAAGCGAACTTTTTTTTAAATGGTGTAAATCTGCTCACTCTTTTCTGAGAAACTAAAAAAAGAAAAATATCGATATCTGAGCACCAAGGAGGGTTCGCAAACGCATGAGCACGAGCTTCACTCTGATTGGCTGCCAACACTCAAAACCAGGAAGTGTTGGCAGCCATCTTGTGACTCGGTAACCAAGTGCCAAGAAAAGAGTTTTAAAAAATGTGAAAAACAAGACAAGGGGGCAGGGTACAAACACCCTGACCCCCTAAGCCTGCTCAGGGGATCCCACAAGGACCCCCAGGGCCAAAGAAAGCACTTTTAAATTTGTTGTAAATTTTTTTTTTATTATTAGTTTTTTTTGTTTTTTTTTTAATCGGCCTAATTCGTGCTGGATGCGCGAATCCGGCCGACAAATTTTTTTTAAAAAACGAAGCGCGGACTCCCACGCTTTGTTGTATTTAAGACCCCGGTTAGGCCAAGTTCCAATGGCATGCCAAATTATGTTGCGGGTGGGCCCCCTGCAGCCCCGGGCTCGCCACCTCCCCGGGCATAATGAATAAGGATGGGGGGGCCCCAAGCCCAGGGGGCCTGCCACCTCCCTGGGGCTTTCCTAAAATTAGGGTGGAGGGGCCTCACAGGCCCCACCACCTCCCCGGGGCTTTGAAAAATATTAGTGTGGGGTGGCTAATATCGTGGACCACCACCTCCCCGGGGCTATGTAAATGAAGGGAGGGGGCGGCCCCCCTCCTGGAGCCTTTGATGGCCCTGGGGACCGCCATCCCCCAGGGCTGGCTCCTGCAATGTCCTGGGGTGCCCACCCCCGGGACATTGCTGTTTGCCATGACAGGGCGGTAGCACGCCTCCTGCCCTGCCATAACAAACACTGCTTTAGTTTTTGGAAGCGAGAGCAGGATACCTGCTCTCGCTTCCAAAAACCAAAGCAGAATTGCTTTTGCACACGCGGAGCTGCATGTCAGCAGCTCCCCTTGTGCAAAAGCAATGTCGGCTCCAGCAGGAGGCGGGGAGCCGGCAGGACCGTGGGGGCATTGGGGCTCCCCCCACGGTCCCAAACAGTGAGGCCAGGCCCCGGGGGAATGGGGCCATAAGTGGCCCAGGAGGGGGGCCTCATGGCCCCCCTCCTCTCTAATTAAAAATAAAATTTAAAAAACGGAAAGGCCGGCCCCAGGGGATGGTGTCCCCGTGGTCATCATTGGCCTGGGGGCCACGCGGCCCCCCTCCAGATAATTACATTTTTTTTTAAAAGTCTGGCCATGCCCCGGGGGATGAGGTCACCAGGGCCAAAATTGGCCTCGGGAGGGGGGCCACGCGGCCCCTTCCAGATATAAAAAAAAAAAATTGTATAAAAAGGGGGTCATGCCCTGGGGGCCACACAGCCCCCCTTGTACATTTTTTTTTTTTAAAGCCGGCATCTTGCCGGAGGCCACGCCCCCTTTATCCACCGCTCTGCAAACGCGCCCCCTGGCGCGTTGTTAGTTGGAGAATTAATTCCCCTTGAATACGGAGGGTCCCTGGGGGTCAACTAGCCCACCAGGTACCTCCAGTAAGCGCCACAGCTGGATTGCAGAGAGGTGGTCCGAGGCCACGCCCCTTTTTACACCACTCTGCAAATGCACCTCTTGGTGCACTGCTGGTGGGGTGATGAGGTCCTCTTGTGTCCTGAGGACCTCAGGATACAAGTGGACTTCATCCCCATCCAAGAACGCGCCAGGGAGCGCGTTTGTAAAGTGGTGGGCAAAGGGGCCATGGCCTGCTCTGAGAACTTACCGATCCTGCTGTGAGAGACTTACTGGAGGTAATAGGAGGGGTAGTTAGACCCCCAAGGATGCCCTTGGCGGCCAAGTACCCCTCTTGTTACATCCAGTAAGTCCCTGACAGTGGGATTGCGAGAACGCCTTCGGAGGCCATGCCCCCCTTTTTCCACCACTCTGCAAACGCGCCTCCTGGCAGACTACGGAATGGGGGATGAAATCCAATTTACTCCCGAGTGACTTTGGGGGCCAAGAAGCCCTACTGGTACCTCCTGTAAGCCCTACGCAGTGGAATTCCTGAGTGCTGGTCGGAGGCCCAACACCCTTTCTCCACCACTCTGCTACTAGTTAAAGAAGTGTTTGCAATGTAATAGGTTTCGCATTTGCAAGAATTAGAGCTATTGGCGTTGTAAATGCAAAAGTTTTTTACTAATGTTTTTTTTGGGAGTGGAGTGGATGTACATTGTGTGTAGTGGAATTATGTGGTATGTAGTGCAGTGAAATTATGTGGATAGAAAGTATGTGGTATTTAGTGTATAGGAATTATGTAGAGTGGGATTATGTGTTATGGAGGGTAATTATGTGGTATGGTAGTCTGTGTTGTGGAGTGGTAACCTCAGGTTTAGTCTTCCTCGTTTCCATAGAAGCTCAACTATGAACTCAGTGAGACAAAAAAAAGATGTAATCACTAAGGAGCACTTGTGGACCTAGTCAGAGGTATGAGCAGGGCCACTGGAATTATGTGACTGTTTGGCTGCACCGACTTTCGCACAATTATACATTTTCTGCATTAGCCACATAATTCATCATCGGTCACCTGTTACTTATTGCTAAATGTGGGTGTTAAATTGGTACTAATGCTGTGCAAGCCACTCTTGCTTCCCTCTGCGCCTCTCTTGCCTTTTTCTGCACTTCTCTTGACCTCATTCTGCAAATCTCTTGTACATTCTGCACCTCTCTTCCCTCTTTCTGCACCTCATTTGCTTCTTTCTGTACCCCTTTTATGTCTTGCTGCACCCTTTTTGCCTCTTTCTGCACCTCCATTCCTTCTTTCTGCACTTGTCTTGCTTCTTTCTGCACCCCTCTTGCCTCTCTCAACCCCTCTTCCCTCTTTCTGCACTTCTGTTGCTTCTTTCTGCACCTCTATTGCCTTTCTGCAGTTCTCATGCCTCTTTGTGCACTTCACTTGCCTCTTCCTGTAACTCTCTTGCCTCTTTCTGTAACTCTCTTGCCTTTTTCTGCACCTCTTTTGCCTGTTTGCACACCTCTTTGTGCAAATCTCTTGCCTCTTTCTACACCTCTTGTCCCTCTTTCTGCACCACTCTTGCCTCTTTCTGTACCTCTGTTGCTTTTTTCTGCAGTTCTCTTCCTTTTTCTGCACCCCTCCTGTCTTTCTGTACCCCTCTTGTATCTTTGTGCACCACTCCTACCCCTTCCTGCACCCCTCTTTTTCCACCTCTGTTGGTTCTTTCTGCACCTCTTTTGCTTTGTTCTGCACTTCACTTGCCTCTTTCTGTACCCCTCTTCCTTCTTTCTGCACCTCTCCTGCCTCAGTCTGCCCCCCTGTTCCCTCTTTCTCTACCTCTTTTGCCCGTTTCTGCAACTCTCTTGCCTCTTTCTGCGTTTCTCTTGCCTCCTTCTGTACCTCACTTGCATCTCTTTGCACCCCTGTTGGTTCTTTCTGCACCTCTCTTGCAAATTTCTGCACCCTTCTTGCCTCGTTCTGCACCCCTTTTACCTGTTTCTTCACCTCATGCCCTCTGTCTACACCTGTTCCCTCTTTCTGTACTTCTTTTGCTTGTTTCTGCAACTCTCTTGCCTCTTTCTGGAGTTCTTTTGCCTCCTTCTGCACCTCTGTTGCTTCTTTCTGCACTTCTCTTGCCTCTTTCTGCAGCCCTGTTGCTTCTTTCTGCCCCTGTCTTGCTTCTTTCTGCACCCCTGTTGTCTCTTTCTGTACCTTTCTTGCCTGTTTCTGCATCGGTTGCCTCTTTCTGCACTTTTCTTGCTTCTTTCTACACCTCTGTTGCTTCTTTCAGCAACTCTCTTGCCTCTTTCTGAAGTTCTAACATGTTTCTACACCCCTCTTGCCTCTTTCTGCCACCCGCCTTTCCTCTTTGCACAACTCTCTAGCCTCTTTCTACACCTCTCTTCCCTCTTTCTGCACCTCTGCTTCTTTCTGCACTTCTCTTGGTTCTTTCTGCACTGCTGTTGCCTCTTTCTGGATTCCTCTTGCCTCTTAGAGCATCACTTTTGCTTCTTTCTGCACTTCTCTCTACTTTTTCTGCACCCCTCTTGCTTCTTTGCGCACCTCTGATGCTTCTTTCTGCAATTCTATTGCCTCTTTCTGCACGACCTTGCTTTTTTCTGCAGATGACTTGCCTCTTTCAGCCCCTCTGTTGTTTTTTTCTGCAGATCTCTTGCCTCTTCCTGCACCCCTCTTTTCTCTTTCTGTACCCCCCTTGCCTCTTTCTGTACCTGTTGCCTCTTTCTGCACTTCTCTTGCTCTTTCTGCACCCTTTGCGCCTCTTTCAGTACCTGTTACTTCTTTCTGCACTCTTCCTTCTTTCTGCACCCCTCGTGCCTCTTTCAGCACTCCTCTTCCTTCTTTCTGCACCCCTTGTGATTCCTTCTGAACCTCTGTTGCCTCTTTCAGCACCTCTGTTGGTTCTTTCTGCACTTCACTTGCTTCTTTCTAAACCTCAGTTGCTCCCTCTTGCCTCTTTCTGCACCCCTCTTCCCCATTTGTGTAACTCACATGCCTCTTTCTACCTCTCTTCCCTCTTTCTGCACCCCTTGTGCCTCTTTCAGCACCTGTTTTGCTTCTTTCTGCACTCCTCTTCCTTCTTTCTGCACCCATCTTGCCTCCTTCTGCACCTCTGTTGCCTCTTTCAGCACCTCTGTTGCCTCTTTCAGCACTGCTCTTGCTACTTTCTGCCCCTCACTTGCCTCTTTCTGTATCCCTGTTCCTGCACCTTTCCTGCCTGTTTACGTACTTCTCTTGCTTCTTTCTACACATCTGTTGCTCCTTTGTGCACCTCTCCTACCTCTTTCTTTACTGCTCTTGCCTCTTTTTGCATCTTTGTTGGTTCTTTCTGCACTTTCTTTCTGCACTGCTCTTGCTTCTTTCTGCACCTCACTTGCCTCTTTCTGCACTTATCTTGCTTCTTTTTAATCCTCTGTTGCTTTTTTCTGCAGATCTCTTGCCTCTTCCTGCACCCCCTTTTCTCTTTCTGTACCCCTCTTGCCTCTTTCTGCACCCCTTTTACCTGTTTCTTCACCTCATGCCCTCTGTCTACACCTGTTCCCTCTTTCTGTACTTCTTTTGCTTGTTTCTGCAACTCTTGCCTCTTTCTGGAGTTCTTTTGCCTCCTTCTGCACCTCTGTTGCTTCTTTCTGCACTTCTCTTGCCTCTTTCTGCAGCCCTGTTGCTTCTTTCTGCCCCTGTCTTGCTTCTTTCTGCACCCCTGTTGTCTCTTTCTGTACCTTTCTTGCCTGTTTCTGCATCGGTTGCCTCTTTCTGCACTTTTCTTGCTTCTTTCTACACCCCTGTTGCTTCTTTCAGCAACTCTCTTGCCTCTTTCTGAAGTTCTAACATGTTTCTACACCCCTCTTGCCTCTTTCTGCCACCCGCCTTTCCTCTTTGCACAACTCTCTAGCCTCTTTCTACACCTCTCTTCCCTCTTTCTGCACCTCTGCTTCTTTCTGCACTTCTCTTGGTTCTTTCTGCACTGCTGTTGCCTCTTTCTGGATTCCTCTTGCCTCTTAGAGCATCACTTTTGCTTCTTTCTGCACTTCTCTCTACTTTTTCTGCACCCCTCTTGCTTCTTTGCGCACCTCTGATGCTTCTTTCTGCAATTCTATTGCCTCTTTCTGCACGACCTTGCTTTTTTCTGCAGATGACTTGCCTCTTTCAGCCCCTCTGTTGTTTTTTTCTGCAGATCTCTTGCCTCTTCCTGCACCCCTCTTTTCTCTTTCTGTACCCCCCTTGCCTCTTTCTGTACCTGTTGCCTCTTTCTGCACTTCTCTTGCTCTTTCTGCACCCTTTGCGCCTCTTTCAGTACCTGTTACTTCTTTCTGCACTCTTCCTTCTTTCTGCACCCCTCGTGCCTCTTTCAGCACTCCTCTTCCTTCTTTCTGCACCCCTTGTGATTCCTTCTGAACCTCTGTTGCCTCTTTCAGCACCTCTGTTGGTTCTTTCTGCACTTCACTTGCTTCTTTCTAAACCTCAGTTGCTCCCTCTTGCCTCTTTCTGCACCCCTCTTCCCCATTTGTGTAACTCACATGCCTCTTTCTACCTCTCTTCCCTCTTTCTGCACCCCTTGTGCCTCTTTCAGCACCTGTTTTGCTTCTTTCTGCACTCCTCTTCCTTCTTTCTGCACCCATCTTGCCTCCTTCTGCACCTCTGTTGCCTCTTTCAGCACCTCTGTTGCCTCTTTCAGCACTGCTCTTGCTACTTTCTGCCCCTCACTTGCCTCTTTCTGTATCCCTGTTCCTGCACCTTTCCTGCCTGTTTACGTACTTCTCTTGCTTCTTTCTACACATCTGTTGCTCCTTTGTGCACCTCTCCTACCTCTTTCTTTACTGCTCTTGCCTCTTTTTGCATCTTTGTTGGTTCTTTCTGCACTTTCTTTCTGCACTGCTCTTGCTTCTTTCTGCACCTCACTTGCCTCTTTCTGCACTTATCTTGCTTCTTTTTAATCCTCTGTTGCTTTTTTCTGCAGATCTCTTGCCTCTTCCTGCACCCCCTTTTCTCTTTCTGTACCCCTCTTGCCTCTTTCTGCACCCCTGTTCCCTCTTTCTGCACCTCTCTTGACTCTTTCTGTATCTCTGTTGCCTCTTTCTGCACTTCTCTTTCTGCACCCTTTGCGCCTCTTTCAGTACCTGTTACTTCTTTCTGCACTCTTCCTTCTTTCTGCACCCCCCGTGATTCCTTCTGAACCTCTGTTGCCTCTTTCAGCACCTCTGTTGGTTCTTTCTGCACTGCTCGTTTCTTTCTGTACCTCACTTGCCTCTTTCTGCATTTCTCTTGCTTCTTTCTAAACCTCTGTTGCTCCCTCTTGCCTCTTTCTGCACCCCTCTTCCCTATTTGTGTAACTCACATGCCTCTTTCTACCTCTCTTCCCTCTTTCTGCACCCCTTGTGCCTCTTTCAGCACCCGTTTTGCTTCTTTCTGCACTCCTCTTCTTTCTTTCTGCACCCCTCTTGCCTCCTTCTGCACCGGTTACCTCTTTCAGCACCTCTGTTGGTTCTTTCTGCACTGCTCTTTCTACTTTCTGCCCCTCACTTGCCTCTTTCTGCACCTTTCCTGCCTGTTTACGTACTTCTCTTGCTTCTTTCTACACATCTGTTGCTCCTTTGTGCACCTCTCCTACCTCTTTCTTTAGTCCTCTTGCCTCTTTTTGCATCTCTGTTGGTTCTTTCAGCACTTTATATCTGCACTGCTATTGCTTCTTTCTGCACCTCACTTGCCTCTTTCTGCACCCCTGTTCCCTGTTTCTGCACCTTTCCTGCCTGTTTACGCACTTCTCTTGCCTCTTTCTGCACCTCTAAGTTGCAGATAGTTTTAATCCCCCTGCCCTATTATGTACTAGGGCCATACAGGGGAGGTCATGCCAATCACAGGTGTTACCCAACCCATAGTGTACCCTAGTGTATGTAGGTATATACACTGTATTCTAAGTGTCTTTCAGCATAGCACTGGCTCTGGGCCTGGTTAGTCAGAGTCAGTTACCACCAGTAGCAGTCAGTAAAAAGTTGGGGGCACAGGATGACTTTGCAACAAGGTCATTTTCTGCACTTCTGTTGGTGGTTCTTGCACTTTTCTTCGTCTTTCTAGACTTCTGTTGCCTCTTTCTACATTTTTCTTGCTTCTTTCTGTGCCTTTCTTCCTCTTTCTTCACATGTCCTACCTCTGTAGGCATAGTTAGAAATTATCATTTAAAAAAACGTAGAAATTCACTGAAAAAACCATAGGTTTCAGGGACGTCATAGTTAGTTGGACATTTCACTTGTACAAAACTTGAGAAATTCGGCAGTTATAGTTAGTTGAGCTAACTATAACTCGCGCCCCCGCAATGCACTGCTGATGGCATCACATCATTCATGACATGGTCAGTGACATCACTGAAACCTATGGTTTTTTCAGTGAATATATATTACCTACTGGCAGTCGCCAGTAGGTAGTTATTGTTAGGACCTATTTTCCATAGGAAATCAGCAACATTCTATTTGGAATAACGTTGGCGCCGAGTGACGAATCTTCGCGAAATTTTCCAAACTTTTGGCCAGCTCTGGTCCGCTCCTATCCTGAAAATTTCACGGTGATTCGTCAAGCGAGAGCCGAGAAAAAAGGGGTGTCCCAAAACGCGTTTTCCCCATGCATTTTCCCATAGGACCTGTTGACGCAGCTACAGCCCGAACTGCTGAACGGAATTACACCAAATTTGGCAAAGAGGTAGTCCTCAGTTCAGACTCATGCCTTTTGCTTAAATGGTGTAAATCCGTTCAGTAGTTCCTGAGAAAATTAGAGTTAAAAAGATAGATATATCTGGGCGGAGCCTAACCACACATCTCATCGTGAGATCTGATTGGCTGTCAGTACTTCATCCAAGAAGTGTTGGCAGCCATCTTGGGGCCAATATACATGATAGCACCTCATTAAAAAGCATTGCAGTTAATAGAAGGTTTTAAGACTTTAGTTACATTGTAAATCATTTGTTGATGGTACCATACTCATTTTAGGAATTGTGGTGTGTTCTAAGGTGATTTTACCATGTGAAAAAGCCTTATGCTGTGATATCATGAATCATGTTTGAGAGAACTATTTTCTCATGCTTTTCCCACAGAGGTTTGTAAGGTGATCTATAAGCTAAACTGAGAGCATATTTTCTGTAAATTCACATTATCTTTCTCAGTCATGTGAGAATGAAGTCTGACATTCTCAGTAAAACATGTACATCCAACAAGGGCAGAGACTGTCAGTTGATTCCTTTGTGTTCTACTGCAGCTTCCCAGAGTGTTCTAAAGAACAACTAGAGCGCTAACAGTCCTATTTATGACAAAAGTATTGCACACCTGAAGCCATCTTGATTGAATAAAGTGGTAACTCTTAAAACATTTAATTTAAAAAGGAACAACATGAGGGGGTTCATTTTGCCATAGAAAGTATGATTAGTGCTGCAGAAAGAAAAATTAGGGCACATTTTGAGTGACTTCTCAAATCCTCTTCTATTTCATTAAAAAATTCTGACATGCAGACTGAAACATGCACTTTCAATACCAGCAGCAGACTTCCCTGGTGAGCAGTAGCTTTACTACAGTGATCTAATAAGCAACTAGAGTGCTAACATTCTGAATTTATGGCAAATGTGTGACACATCTGAATGCCTTCTTGATGGAATCAAAGTAAAAAACTGAAAGTTTTTCCTACTGAGGAGACTGAAGTAAATGAGGAAATTAGGAAACTTCATAACAAATAAATCTCCCAAGATGGCCACCAGAGACAAAAGAGCCCAAATGTAGCCCAAATATCACCCAGATGTAGCCCAAGTATAGCCCAATGACAGAATGTCCCAGAGTGTTCTAACGAACAACTAGAGCGCTTACTGTCTTACTTCTGACAAAAGTATGCACACCTGAAGCCATCTTGATTGGAATTAAGTGGTAACACTTAAAACATTTAATTTAAAAACAAACACAATGAGAGGGTTCATTTTGCCATAGAAATTATGGTTAGTGCTGAAGAAAAAAAAATTAGGGCACATTTTGAGTGACTTCTCAAATCCTTTTCTATTTCATTAAAAAACTTTGATATACAGACTGAAACATGCACTTTTAATGCCAGCAGCAGAATTCCGTGGTGAGCAGTAGCTTTACTACGGTGATCTAATGAGCAACTAGAGTGCTAACATTCAGAATTTATGGCAAATGTGTGACATGTCTGAATACCTTCTTGATGGAATCAAAGTAAAAAACTGAAAGCATTTCCTACTGAGGAGACTGCAGTAAATGAGGAAATTAGGAAACTTCATAACAAATAAATCTCCCAAGATGGCCACCAGAGACAAAAGAGCCCAAATGAAGCGCAAATATCACCCAGATGTAGCCCACATGTAGCCCAATGACAGAAGTGTGCAAAACACTTATTTTTTGTGTATTTGCAGTTTTATATAGTGCAGACTTGTCAGGTATTGGAGTGCTTTACATGAGCATTGGTTACATCACACAAGATCAAATTCATTTTGGTTGTAGAAATGGGGAGACTAAGTGATTTGACCAGAATCACAGAATGTTGAGCTGAAGCAGAAACTCCAACCTGGTTCCCCAGTTGCAAAGTCTGCAGCTCTGGAAGTAACACCACATCCTCTCCCCTAGGTGCAACATTTAATCAAGTGGTCAACTGGATAAAAAAACATAACGATTACAAATAATTTAAAACTTCTTTGTCGCTATTTCAAAACTCAGAAAATATGTCCTCATTTTAGTTTTTTAGAGCACTAACCATAATTTTGATGCAAATAAGACCCTCTCATATGTAATTTCTAAAGGAAATGCTCTAGGTATTACAGTTTTGATTACATCAAGATGACGTCAGGCGTTCCACACTTTTGTAATAAATATAGAATGTTAGCAATCTAGTTGTTCATTGGGATACTGTTGAGAGGCAGAGACCAGGGGCACGGACTCTGAAAATTGAAGGCAGGTAGGAGAGTGCAGAGGCAACAATTTGACCACACTGGGCAGGCAGGAAGGGCAGTGGCAGCACAACAGACTATGGAGGGCAGTGGAAAGGGGGGCAGCGGCAACAAACCAACAATACAGGACTGGCAAGAGAGGCTGTGGCAAAATAATAGACCACTGTGGGCAGAAGGGAGAGTCAGTGGTAGTACAACCATACATGCCAACAGACCCGATTCAGCCAGGAAACGTCCAATGTTTTTAAGCTCAAATGGGCTTTATTTGATCTGTCTCCTGTCTACAATCTCCTCTTTTTCAATGTAACTCAAAGGGGAAAATCAATACCCCAGTTTTTTTTCAAAATCTCCCTCTTACCAAGTTCAAAATGTTCGCAAGTATGGTACATTGGATCATGGTAGGCAGGAGGAATTGGGGTAGGGACATGGACTCAGATAACAGAGGACAGGAGGGACATGGAGAGGTTCACCAAACTGACCCTACAGGGCAGGCATCAGGGTTTGCAGCAGCACAGTACATCACACAGGGCATGCGGGACGGGAGTGCAGCACAGCAATCCATAAAAAGCAATAGGGATGGGACAGAACCATGCACATGGACAACAGAGGGGAAAGAGGCAATGGTAGCTAGCTGACCATAATGGACAGACAGGAGAGAAAGCTGCAGCATAACAGACCATAAAGGGCAGGAGGGACGGATCAGGGGCATTACAATGGAACAGACAAGCCAAGAGGGAGGGAATAGGGGTCTGCACATGGAAACAGAGGGCTGGGGGCAAGGGGGCAGGGCAGGAGCAGCAAGATGACCCTGGAGGTCAGGCAGGATGGGTACTAGAAACAAGACACACCATGGAGAACACAATGAGACTATGATGGCATACACACAGACCATGGAGGGAAGGTGGGAGGGGGTCAAGGGCAGCTAGCTGACCACACAGTGAAGGTGGGAGGGGCCATGGCAGCACAGAAGACCATGCTTGGCAAGCGGGAGGGTTAGTGGCAGCACAATGGCTATGATGGGCAAGAAGGAGGGTGCAGGGGCATGCACAAAGGACCATGGAGGATAGAAGGGAGAGACTAGAGAGTTCAGGGGAAGGGGCCTCACAACAGACCGCGCGGGGCGAGCAGTTGCAGCACAACAGACCAGGGAGGGCAGAAGGGCGTGGCTGTAAAATAGACCATGGAGGACAGGTGGAAGGGGATAGGGGCATGGCATGTGGACAGGAAGGGTGGAGGTGGCAGGGACAGGTTACAGTCATCTGACAATGCTAGGCAGGTGGGAGGGGAGTGGCAGCTCAACAGAACACTCAGAGTAGATAGGAGTGGCAGGTCCATGGAACATGGTGGGCAAAAAGGATGGAGCAGGGGCATGCACAAAGAAATCGGAGGGCAGGGGGAAGGAGAATAGGGGCAGCAAGCTAAGCACAGAGGATAAGCAGGAGGTCAATTATGGGCCATAGAATTGGGCAATGGAGGACAGGAGGAGTGGACTGGTACATCATGCTAAATGGAGGGCAGTGGCAGCACATCAGACCATGCATGGCAGGAGGGAGGAGGCTAGTCCATGGATTCAGACAACAGAGGATAGGGAAGAGGTGGATGGGGCAGCAAGCTAACTGTCCAGAGAAGGTGGGTATTAGGAACTTTATTGTTTTTAAAATGTGTGTCTGTGCAAACTACTTAAAATATGAACAAGTATGCAGCATAATCTCACTTTTATTCAGGAAGAAGAGGACGTTTGTGACTGTGACTCCGGGCTCACAGTCACAGAAACACCCCCTGACCCTCCACCCCCCATGGCAAAATGTAATGCCTGTGAAAAGGGTAGGTGGACGCAGTGTTAAATAGAACATAGTCCTGAGAGCACGATTGAAAATGAAAACTAGATATAGTATATGGTATAAACTATGCACCAAAAAGTGTGATATAAGATGAACCGGGGCGTTAAATATAATATGCAATACATTGTGCGCAATGACAGATTCATTGGAGAGCGCGAGATAGCACAGGCACTAGCGCATGCTATGCGATATGCGCCTTGGAGTGTAATATGCACAGGGCAGTGTTGTGTAACCTAACTAGTCTCTAAAGTTGTAATATAAAATACGTGCTGGGGAGTGTAACATTGCACATGCACTGTGACAAAGATATGGATCCCAGATTGTAATATGTATGGCATAGCGCTGTGCGTTATAGCATAGGCATCGAGGAAGGCATGTTAGATGGGGCAATATAACCCCGTGCGAAGGCAAGTGTGGCATGACATATTCACGGGGTGGTGTTACAGTGCACATGGGCTAGAGAGTGTCATAGCATACGCACTAGCTGGTGGAATACAACACAGAGGTGTTTGGCACTCGGCTGGCCCTGGTGGGTATAACACAGCATTGGGCTCAGCCAGGAGCACGCTGTGACTCTCAAGTGAGGTTCGTCTCCTTTCCAGAGAGTAAAATAAAAAGTATTACACATCCAGCGGTGGATGTGTTTTTTATTAACCGTGAGGGGGGTTTCTTGCATAGTTTGGTCGAATTTTTGTCGAATCCCCTTTGAATGGCTTGGTGTGCGTGTGTATTAAATGTGCCCATCAATAGCTACCCATGTTCGTATAAATAAACAACAAGGGTGTCTACTTGGAGAGTACCCACCGGCGGGGGCGCCGGGATTAGGTACGGTAGGGCGTCAGACACGTCAGAGCTTCACTAGAGGTGTAAATACATTCCACATGGATTCATTGTATGCATAGCCGCCTTTTAATGAATATCACGCAAATCGTCATGGTGATAGGTACGTACGGTTTGTCCAGCATGTCCTAGGTGTGTATATATATATATATATATATATATATTTTAAAAATAATAAAAAACAAAGGCCTGCATCGGGGGATGGGGTCCCCGGGGCCATAAGTGGCCTGAGGAGGAGGGCAACGCAGCCCCCCTCCTAAAGAATTAAAAGAAAAAAAATGCCATGACCCGTGGGTTGGGGTCCCCAGGGCCGATTAAGGCCTTGGGAGGGACACTTTTTTTTTCAACAAAAAAAATTAGGGTGCAGGCCCTGGGGGATGGCGTCCCCAGGGCCAATAAATTAGAAAAACAAGGGGGGGGCCACACAGCCCTCCTTCTTAAAAAAATAAAATGAAGAAAAGACCAGCATCGCGCCGGAGGCCACGCCCCCTCCTTGCAGCACTCTGCAAACGCACCCCCTGGCCAGTTGTAAGTTGGGGAATTAATTCCCCTGCAATACTGAGGGTCCCTGAGGGCCAACTAGCCGAACAGGTATCTCCAGTATGCGCCAGGGAGCTGCGTTGCAGACAGGTGTTCTGAGGCCACGCCCCTTTTTACACCTTTATGCAACGCAGCTCTGTGGTGCTTACTGGAGGTAGCTAGTGGGCTAGTTTGACCCTAGGGACCCTTAGGATTCAAGGGGACTTAATCTCTCAACTTAGAACGGCCACAGGGCATGTTTACACAGTGGTGAAGGGAGGGGACGGGGCCTGAGATGACGTGTGCAAACACGCCCTGTGGCGCGTTTGAAGTTGGGGAAATAATTCCCTTTCAATCCTGAGGGACCCTGGGGGCCAACTAGCCCACCAGGTGCTTCCAGTAAGCGCCACTGCTCTGCGTTGCAGAGAGGTAGTGCAGGCCGTGCCCCTTTTTACACCACTATGCAATGGCGCTTACTGGACGTACCTAGTGGGCTATTTTGCCGTAGGGACCCTCAGGATTCAAGGGGACTTAAGCTCCCAACTTAAAAAACGGTCACAGGGCGTGTTTACACAGTGGGGAAGGAAGGGGACGGGCCTGAGGTGATGTGTGCAAACACGCCCTATGGCGCGTTTTAAGTTGGGGAAATAATTCCCCTTCAATCCTGAGGGCCCCTGGGGGCTAACTAGCCCACCAGGTGCTTCCAGTAAGCGCCACTGAGCTGTGTTGCAGAGAGGTGGTCCAGGCCGTGCCACTTTTTACACCTCTCTGCAACGCAGCTCTGTGGCGCTTACTGGAGGTACCTAGTGGTCTAGTTGGACCCTAGGGACCCTCAGGATTCAAGGGGACTTAATCTCCCAACTTAAAACGGCCACAGGGCGTGTTTACACAGTGGGGAAGGGAGTGGACGGGGCCTGAGGTGACATGTGCAAACACGCCCTGTGGCACGTTTTAAGAGGTAGTTTTAATCCTCTGTCCTAACATATACTAGGGGCTTACAGAGGAGGTCATGCTAATCACAGGGGGACCCCAACGCATAGTGTTCCCTAGTGTATGTAGGTGTTTTCACTGTATTCTGAGTGTCTGTTAACATAGCACTGGCTCTATGACTGGTTAGTCAGACTCAGTTACCACTAGTATCCGTCTGAAAAAGTTGAGGGTACAGGATGATTTTGCAACCAGACTTCTTTCTGCTCTTCTGTTTGTTCTTTCTGCACGTTATCCTTCTTCCTGCACTTTTCTTCGTCTTTGAGGACTTCTGTTGCTTCTTTCTGCATGTCTTTTTCTTCTTTCTTTGCGTTTTTTCTTCTTTCTTCACATGTCCTATCTCTGTAGGCATAGTTAGAAATTAGCATTTAAAAAACCTTAGAAATTCACTGAAAAAACCATAGGTTTCAGGCCTGATATAGTTAGGAATTCGCATTTAAAAAAACCTTTGAAATTCACTGAAAAAACCATAGGTTTTAGGGGTGTTATAGTTAGCTGGACATTTCACTCGAATAAAACCATTGAAATTCCTCCGATATAGTTAGTTGTACTAACTACATCTCGCGTGCCCGCAATCCACTGCTGATGATGTCACATATTACATCATTCATGACATGGTGACATTGCGTGTTCTCTTCGGTGGCGAATAGATCTAACCAAGGCTCTCCCCACTGCCGAAAGAGGCCTTGCGCCACATCCGAGTTGAGACGCCATTCGTGATCCATCATGCACCGGCGGCTGAGTTAGTCTGCCCTGGCGCTCAGAGAGCCCGAGAGATGTTGAACCACCAGGGTGATGCCCTTATGTTCCAGCCATGTCCAGAGGCGCAGAGCCTCCTTGACAAAGGGTCCACGACCCCACCCCGCCCTGTTTGTTTTAATACCACATGGCGGTGGTGTTGTCCGTGAACACCTGCACTACTCTTCCCCGGACAGAGGGAAGGAATGCCTTCAGTGCAAGTCGGATCGCCCTCAGCTCCAGAAGGTTGATATGGAGCTGGGACTCCGCCGGAGACCAGAGGCCTCTGATCTCCCCCTCTCCCATGTGGCCCCCCCATCCCAGGAGGGACGCATCCGTCACTACTACGTGCTCCGGTTGGGGTAGGGAGAGGGATCTGCCACTGACCCAATCGCGGTCCGTGAGCCACCACTGCAATTGTCTTGCAGTGCCCTCCGAGATCAAGACATGGTCGGACAGGTCGCCACGATGCTGGGCCCACTGAAACTTCAGGTCCCACTGCAGAGCCCGCATCTGCCATCTGGCGTGATGCACCAACAGGATGCAGGAGGCCATCAGACCCAGAAGCCGCAGCACCAACCTGACCGAAACCCGGGATAGAGGCCGAAAGATGGGAATCAGAGCCTGAATATCCTGGACCCACTGTTCCGAAGGATAGACCCGGACCTGCGCCGAGTCCAGAACCGCTCTGATGAAATGGAGCTTCTGGGAGGGACTCAGATGCGACTTCGGCACATTGATGGAAAACCCCAGCAAATGCAGGAGGTCGGCTGTAGTCTGGAGGTGGGAGACGACTGCCTGCGGCGAGCCCACCTTCAACAACCAGTCGTCGAGCTAGGGGAAGACTGGAACCCCTAATCTGCGCAGATGAGCTGCGCCCACCGCCATCACTTTCATGAACACCTGAGGGGCACTGGTGAGTCCGAAGGGGAGCACGGTAAACTGAAAATGCTCCTGGCCTACCGAGAACCGCAGGTAACGTCGGTGGGCCGGCAGGATGGGGATGTGGAAATAAGCATCCTGCAAGTACAACACTACCATCCAGTCTCCAGGGTCTAGGGGAGCCAGAACCTGAGCTAAGGTGAGCATCTTGAACTTCTCCTTCCGGAGGAAGGCGTTAACGCTCCTGAGGTCCAAGATAGGGCGTAGGCCCCCTTTGCCCTTCTTGGGAACCAGAAAGTAGTGGGAATAACAACCCTGACCTACTTCTGGACCAGGAACACGCTCGAAAGCCCCCTTGGCCAACAGGGCCGTAACTTTCTCCCGCAGAAGGTTTAAGTGATCCCCCGACATGCGGTGGCACTGCGGTGGCATGGCTGGAGGGGTCGCCTCGAAGGGGAGGGAGTAGCCCCTTCGGACGATTTGCAGCACCCACCTGTCTGATGTGATGGTACGCCAGTGGAGCAGGTGATGGCGAACTCTGCCTCCCACTGCCGTGGAATGGGACTGAAAGCTCGGACTAGGAGGGCTTTGAGGCGGATGCTGCTGGGGTAGATGTGGACGGACCGGCTCGTTGTCCCCCTGCTCCACCTCGGCGGAATCCATGTCCGCGCTGAGGTTGGTTCTGCGGTCTGTGGCTAGCCGGCCGTGAGGGGGCGCCCCTTCCTTGGCCACGAAAGGGGCGAAAAGTGGAAGTTTGCGGGCGCAGGGCCGAGAGGCCCAAGGACTTGGCCGTAGCCTTGGAGTCCTTAAAGCGCTCCAGCGCACTATCCGCTTTGTCGCCAAAAAGGCGACTGCCATCGAAGGGCATGTCCATGAGGGAACTCTGGACATCCCCGGAGAAGCTTGTGGACCTCAGCCAGGCGCGGCGACGAATCGCCACCGTGGTCGCCATTGCCCTGCCTAGCGAGTCTGTTGTGTCCAGTCCACATCGGATTGCATGCCGTGCTGCATCCCGCCCCTCGGCGAGATGTGTTCGGGCCTCCTCCGGACACTGGGGCAGCACGTCCTCCACCGTATCCCACAGGGAGTGGGAGTAACGGTCCAAAAGGAACGCGGTGTTGAGACCGCAACCCCAAACTAAGGGAGGAGAACAGTTTCTTCTCAAACTGTTCCAACCTTTTGAATTCCCGATCCGGGGGAGCGGACGGGAAGGAGGTCTGGGAGGTAGAGGCCTGGATAACCAGGCTCTCGGGCGTGGGGTGCAGCGACAGAAAACTGGGGTCGCCCGGTGCAGGGCGGTGGCGCCGGGCCACGTTCCGGTCCACAGGAGGAACTGTGGAGGGCTTGGACCAGGTGCCCTTCAGAACGTCAATAAGTGCTTCATTGAACTACAGCAGAGGCTCCGAGGAGCTTGCTGACGGTTGAAGCACTTCGGTGAGGAGATTGGTCCTCACGGTCACAGCAGGCAGCTCCAGCCCAAGGGCTTTGGCCGCCTTGTGGCAGCACCACAGAAAATGTAGCACCTTCCTCCGAAGCCACGGTCGGAGGAAAGATGAAGCCAGTGTCAGGGGAGGCGTCAAGACCACTGGCATCCCCCAGTTCGTCTGCCCAGTCCTGAGATAACTGGCCCTGCCGAGCCAGAGGGTCCTCAGACCCCTCCCAGTCGTCACCGTCATCCGATTCCTGGTATACAGGTGGAAGGATCGGAGCCGGGCGGAAGATAAATCTGTCACCGATCGGCGTCAGGTGTCGGCGCCGGTGGAGGGGTCGGGAGGTCGACCGGCGCTGACTGGGATCCAGGCCTGGAGCCCCCGGGGGCCTGTGGCATCGGGACCGGAGTCGACAACGGCGCTGGGGCCGGAGCAGCCGGCTCGCTAGGTCTCCCAGTCGAGCCTGCAGGGCCCGAAGGCGCGCCGGCAGGCGTCGACGGCAGAGCCAGGTTCCTCATGGCCACGAGGAAGTCCCTGACCTCCGCCGGAGTCGCGTCAGACCCAGGGACCGGAGGGTATGGGGTCGGACGGGACTCCTGCGGCTCAGACGGAGCCGCGCGGGTGGTGCCACCCGAACCCTCAGCCGAGACGCGCGACCGGTGAGGGGAGCCAGAAGAGTGTTGTCGCCTCTTCGACTTCTTGCTGTGCTCCGACTTACTGGATCGCGAAGACTTTGACCCCGACGAGCGGTGATGGCTGCCGGAACTCGAGGAGCTTGCGGGACCGCTCCCGCCTAGCCTTCAAAGTCAAGGCTCGGCAGTCGAGGCACGACTCGGAATCGTGGTCGGCCCCAAGGCAATAGAGGCACCGACGGTGGTGATCCGTTACCGACATCAGTCGGTGACAGGTGTCACAAGCTTTGAAGCCAGGCATCCCTATCGGCACCAGAGTCGAGGTCGACGAAGAATGGAACCAAAAGAGTTCAAAAAGTTTAGTAAAAAAATGACTAAAAGGGTATCCTCTTCCCGGATCGGCGTTTGCTGGCACAGAAAAAAGAAGAACTGACATCAGCGCACAAGGGCGGCGTCTAAGTACTCCGACGACGTCATCACGGCAATCACGATGCCGACGACGGACGCGGAGCCGCAGGCGACGCCTAGCGATGCGCAAGAGTATTGCTGACGAAAAAACTTTCCGGATCCAGCCTGACGTCTGGGGATATTCTAAGGTGAGGAATCTAACGAACGTGTTTCTTTCAGATGTTTAAATAGTTTTCATATATATCCATGCCAAGGTGTATTGAAGAAAGAGTGAATTTACAAATCCCTGAATGGATTATTTAGTAGGTGCGTGACCGACTGTATAAGTGAGTGATTGAACAGGTGTTACTGAATGTATGGGTTAGTGACTAAACTGTGTGAATGTCTGTATTAGTGTCTCAGTTGGTGTATAAGCGGCTCCATGGGTTGGTGAGTAGCTACATGAGTGTCTATATGGGTTATTGATTTGTTGTCTCAGTATCTGTATGGGTGCCTGAGAGTCTGTATGGGTGGGTGCGGGGTGTGTGATTCTGTACATGTCTGAGTGGGTAATTAACTGGTTGTATGGATTAAAAAGTGCATCTGGGAAGGGCTGTATGGGTGAGTTAGTGTGTGTATGGGTGAGTTGGTGAGTGAATGAATGTCTCACAGGTATGTGTGTGAGTAACTACATGGTTTTTTTTTTAAATAACATTTTATTAACAGTGAAATCCACAGCAGTTACAACAGTCATGACACTTAAGCAGCAATTATTTATACAGGGTACATGTAAGGGCATCAGAGACGACAGGCATCACATCAAGGGTATTTAGCACAGAGACTAGACAAGCATAAAACATTGTATAGGCGATTCCCAGAACAGTTTAGGACCAGGGAGGCCCCAACCCACGTAGTGTAGGATTAGGTGTCTCCAAGAGCTCCGGCCAGCACACCCACACCCAAGTTGTCTAGTATGGCCCGTCTCTCTCGTTGGAGTTCTACCGTAGGAGAAATGCAGATGTCCCCCTGATATGTATTCCACCTTCCCCATTTGTGGTCCCACTTTTTGGGGCAACCTCGACCCTTATAGACCGTTTTCTCCGCCACCATCGATAAATCCATGTCCTTGGCCCAGGCGCTCAACGATGGCACGGCGGCCACCCCCCATTTCTGGGCAGTATTCCTTTTAGCTATGGCCCAACCTAGCGCCGCCCATTCCTGCTCCGCTTGGGTAAGGTCTGTATCATCCCACACATTAAGGAGGCATAGCTGAGGGGAGGGGACAACCGACTTACCGGTGGCCCGTGCCACACGACGAGTGACTTCTGTCCAATAGTGTTGTATGGGGGGGCAGGCCCACAAAACGTGTGTGAATGTGCCTACCTGATGACAATTCTGAAGGCAGAGCTCATCTGGACGTCTACCTAGTTTACACAATAGGATCGCATCAAAATATACACGATGCAGAACCTTGAGCTGAACCAGGCGGAGCCGCATTGGTATCGCCACCTCTCGAGGGGAGGCTAGCGCATCCCTCCATTCCTCGTCAGAGGAATGGAGTATATATGTTGGGAGTATATAATGACTATACGTGAGACTAAGTTATTTGAAGAGTGGGTGTATAAAAGAGTGTCTGCTTGTATCAGTGATTGTATAAGACAGTAAGTATGTGTTAGTATCTTCATAAATAAGTGATGTGGTGTGTGTATGAATAACACAGTTGGTGTGTAAAACTGTATACATGAGTAAATGCCTATGTGATTCTTTGCATGACTGACTAGGTGTGTGAGTAACTCTATGGATGAGTGGCAGAGTGTGACTGTATGTATAGGTGTATGAGTGCATATTATAGTACTGTATTGATGAGTAACTGCATGTATAAGTGACTGGATGTGAGTGTAGACCTAGGAAATAGTGGGTGGTATGTAGTATCTGGCATTGTTGTGTGTATGGTTTCAAAAATAGTAGTCTGTATTTTAGAGTGCGTGTATCAAAGTTTATATTAGGCCATCAGTATGTGCATCAGAGTATCACCTGGATGATGTCATGAGTGATGTCACTGACCATGTCATGAGTGATGTAATATGTGACGTCATCACCAGTGCATTGCGGGCACGCAAGTTATTATGTAATTTTTTAGATCTTCCCTAAAAAGTATTATATATTTTTTTTAGAAAACTAGACTCCCGTACCGGTAGTGTACCAAGCTCCATCACCACGCGAATCCTATCTGCGATATTGCGAAACTCGTTAAGGATGAGAATTTCGTATCCGACGGCTTCGTAGCACCGTGTCCCACCCAACATCATATACGTATAAGGTTGCGCCAGCTCCTAGTTTGGTATGAGACAGCTGCGCGGTACCAATACGCGCGTTATGTCATCTACGTATAGGGTCGCGCCACATGCGCGTTCCGTATGCGACGAGTGCATGCTGCCAGGCCCTGTGTTACGTCATAGACGTATGGTATCGCGCCGGGTACGTCATTCCCTCATTTATTTTTTTATGTCTCAAAACTATATCTAAATAAGTTTAAAGTGTATACGAGAGCAAGCGATATTCTAAAATATTGTCCACATTTATATATTTCTAACTGTAATAAACTTATATTATGGTAATGAATATGCTACTTACCAGTATGCATCTGTTCTTGGCATGTAGGGCTCCTGACATTCATATCTGTGCATAGATCGCCGCCTAGTGTTGGGTCCGGATGATTGCACATTGTTGTCCTGGAAGAGTCTTCGAAGTATCACAAGATAGGCGACTCCTCCCCTGGACCACAGTGCGCATGGGCATCCTCTCCATCCTTAGATTGTTTTTCGCCATTGTGGCAGTGATGGAGTAGATACAGTAAGTGATGACCATGCTATACAGTAATTCTGAGTGCTGCAGCCGCTACAGGCGCCGGGGAGGAGGGTGGGCGATATGAATGTCAGCAGCCCTACATGCCAAGAACAGATGCATACTGGTAAGTAGCATATTCAGTTCGAGGCATGTGGGCTGCTGAATTCATATCTGTGCATAGAATACATAGCACTACCTCCATTAGCGGCGGCTACCCGTGCCAGCTGCAGCAGTCTGAAAAAGAGTTTTGAGAACAGCCTGTCCTACAGCTGCCTGCTGTTTTGAGTGTACATCTACACAGTGTTTGGTAAATGTATGTATAGTGGACCATGTGGCTGCTCTACATATTTCCTGTAAAGGAATGTTTCCTAGGAAAGCCATGGACGCCCCTAACTTTCGTGTTGAGTGGGCTCGTGGGGGAATCGTTAATGTGCGTTTAGCTTTTTGATAGCAAATTTGAATACATTTAACGATCCATCTGGCTATACCTGCTTTGGAAATGGCGTTGCCCTTGTGTTGTGGAGAAAAGGCAACGAAAAGTTGTTTTGTTTTCCTAAAGTCCTTAGTTCTGTCTATATAGTACATGAGGGCCCGGTTTACATCTAGTGTATGGAGCATTCTCTCTGCGACATTCTGTGGATTTTGAAAGAAAACAGGCAGTTCAATAGTTTGATTCATGTGGAACTGCGATATCACTTTGGGCATGAATTTGGGGTTGGTACGTAGTACAACCCTGTTTGCGTGAACTTGTATGAATGGCTCTTGAATGGTTAGTGCCTGGAGTTCACTAACTCTTCTTAACGAAGTGATTGCCACTAGGAAGGCTACTTTCCAGGTGAGGAATTGAATCTCACATGAATGGAGAGGTTCAAAGGGTGGACCCATTAATCTGGTGAGGACCAAATTGAGGTTCCACACCGGTGCCGGTGGGTGTCTTGGGGGGATTACTCGTTTGAGTCCCTCCAAGAAGGCTTTGATGGCAGGCACTCTGAATAAAGAGAGGTGCTGCCTGTTTTGGAGATAGGCTGCTATCGCGGTTAAATGGATACGTATTGAGTTGTATGCCAGATTGCATCGGTATAGGTGTAGGAGGTAACAGATGATGTTTTGAATGGATGCGTCCAGCGGGTTAATGTCTTTGTTGTTGCAGTAAATGACAAACCTCTTCCACTTAGCCGCATAGCAAGCTCTGGTAGTGGGTCTCCTGGCCTCTTTGATGATCTCCATACAGTCAGGTGGCAGGTTTAGGTAGCCAAACTCTAAGACTTCAGGAGCCAGATTGCCAGGTTCAGCTGTTGCGGATCTGGGTGCTGAATTTCGCCATGGTTCTGCGTTAAAAGTGCGGGTTTGATCCGCTGCCTTTGATGCGGCACCACGGAAAGTTCTAGAAAGGTGGTGTACCATGGTTGGCGCGCCCATGTGGGAGCAACTAGGATGAGTGTCAGTGAGTGTTGTCGCAGTTTGCGTGCCACCAGCGGTATTAATGGCGCTGGGGGAAAAGCGTACGCAAATCTGCCGGACCAGTTCATCCATATCGCATTGCCCTGGGACTGTGGATGTGGGAACCTGGCGGCAAAGCTTTGGCATTTTGTGTTTTCGTTTGTGGCGAATAGGTCTATCTCTGGATGACCCCACTGTTGGAAGTACGGTTGGAGAACTGACGGATGTAGCTCCCACTCGTGCATCTGGTGGCTGTGTCTGCTGAGCAGATCCGCCATCTGGTTGTCCTTGCCGGGGAGGTGTTCCGCCATGAGGAATATGTTCCTCTGAATGGCCCACTTCCACATGCTCTGAGCCAGATGAGACAACTGTGGAGAGTGTGTTCCTCCCTGCTTCTGTATGTAGTACATGGCAGTCATGTTGTCCGTCCGGATCAACACGACTTTGTTGCACAAGTGTACTTTGAATGCCTTCATGGCTAGGAAGATTGCCATCAGTTCCAGAACGTTGATGTGCATCTTCTTTTGTTGCGTTGTCCATAGTCTCTGCACTGTAAGTGAGTACATGAGCTCCCCAACCCTGGAGAGAGGCGTCCGCTGTCAGTATTATTTGTGGAACAGGCTCTTGGAACGGTCGGCCCTTGCAAAGGTTTTGTGGATTCCACCAATGCAGAGAGTTGTATGCACGACCGCTCACCAACACTAGGTCTTTTAATTGCCCGTGAGCCTGATTCCATTGACGTGCCAAGCACTCCTGAAGCGGGCGCATATGTAGTCTTGCGTGCGGGACTATGAAAATGCAGGAGGCCATCATGCCTATCAACTGCATGAACACTCGCGCAGGAAAGGAGTGTTGAGGTTTGAACTTTGAGATCAGCAGTTGCATGCTGTTGATCCTCACTAAATTTGGCTGAGCTGTGGCTGCCAGAGTGTCTATGGTCGCGCCCAGGTACTGTCGTACGTGTGCGGGTTGGAGATGTGATTTTGGGTAATTTAGTGAGAATCCCAGACTGTGAAGAAGGTGAATGGTGAGGGACATGTGGCTGGCACATTGCTGGGCTGACTTTGCCTGAACAAGCCAGTCGTCCAGGTAAGGGAAGACGTGAATGTGTTGTCTCCGTAGATGTGCAGCCACTGTTGCTAGGCACTTGGTAAAGACCCTGGGTGCTGTTGTTACTCCGAAGGGGAGAACTTTGAATTGATAGTGATGTCCCTGAATAGTGAACCTGAGATATTTCCTGTGTGATGGGTGTATGGGTATGTGGAAATACACATCTTTTAGGTCCAGTGTGGCTAGGAAGTCTCCCTGGCTGAGCAGCGGGAGAACCTGCTGTAGGGTGAGCATATGGAAATGCTCTGAGAGAATGTATTGGTTGAGGGGTCTCAGGTCTAGTATAGGTCTGAGCGACCCGTCCTTTTTTGGGATTAAGAAGTACAGAGAGTACACCCCTGTCCCCTACTGGTTGACGTGCACGACCTCTATTGCACCTTTTTGCAGCATACTTAGCACTTCCTGCTGCAATAACGCCAAGTGCTCTACGGACATAGGACGGTGCTTTGGCGGTATGTTGGGTGGAGTGGACGTTAATTCGAGACAGTAACCGTGCTGGATAATGTCCCTGACCCACCTGTCTGTGGTGATGGTTTTCCACACTGACAGGAACCGTTGGAGTCTCCCCCCGACAGGTGTTATGTGGTCGGGGGGAAGGGAGAGGGCGTCACTGTTTGTTTTTGGGGGAGGACCTGGTGTTGCCGTAACCACGTCCTCTGCCCTTGGTGCTGGAGCCACGATATCCACCTCTGTTGGTTTTATCATAGGTACTTTGTGTGCCCCCTTTAGTGTACTGCTGCTGTGACCCCTGACCTCTAGCTGCTCCTCTATTCCGGGGCGACGAAAGAAGCCACTACAAAACTGCTGCGTCTGCAGAGCCCCCCATTGATTTCGCAGTGTCAGTGTCTTTTTTAATTTTCTCGAGGGTAGTGTCAACTTCAGGGCCAAATAAATAGTCTGGGTTGACCGGTTGATTTAAGATATTGTTCTGAATCTCCGGCTTGAAGCCTGAGATTCTCAACCATGCATGCCTTCTCAACATGACGCTTGTGTTGATTGCCCTCGCCGCTGTGTCGGCCGCATCCAGTGCGCACTTGATGGATGCATTGGTAAGGAGTTGTCCCTCTCTGATGAGGAGCTCCGCAGCCTCTTTATATTCATCTGGCAAATGTTGGAGTAGTGATTCTAGTGTGTCGTAGTGGGACCTATCATAACGGGCCAGGAGTGCCTGTGTGTGGGCAATGCGCCAGATGTTTGCTGCTTGCGCTGCAATCCGTTTGCCTGATGTCTCCAGCACTTTGGACTCCTTGTCTGGGGGAGGAGCATCACCTGTTTGTGAGTGGGCTCTTTTGCGAGCATTAGCAACCACCATGGAGTCCAAAGGTAACTGACCCCTAATGTACATAGGGTCTCCGGGTGCAGGCTTGTATTTTTTTTTCAATCCTGGGGTTTAGCACCTGTGCCCTGGTTGTTTCTTTAAAAATGTCTTTTGCAGGTTTGAGAACTCCTTTTAACATGGGCAGAGTTTTGACAGTTCTTTCGGAAGAGGCGAAAGTGTCCACCAAGAAGTCTTCTTCGACAGTGTCAGAATGGAGTTCTACTCCATGATTGGCAGCAGCCCGTTCTATGAGGGCATTAAAGACAGCAGTGTCCTCTGTGGGAGATGTCTTTATGTTATAAAGCTGCGTGTCATGGGTATCTGGTACGGTACCCTGGTCTGTGGGGTCATCCCATGCCTGATCTGGGTCTTGCAGGTGATCATCAGGATCGACATCCCCAGGGTAGGTGGTATCATCCCCTACATAGTCCTCTACTGCGTCTGCCTCTGAAGGCGTAGGAGAAAAGGACGGTGGATCCTGATGGAAGGGTTGAAAGTGTTCATGAAGCACTGGCTCTGACCCTGCCGGCAATTTGTGTTTGAGAGGAATTTTGTAGGAGTCCAATCCCCTCTCTGGCGTGATTTTCCGCTTGCGGAGCATCAACCTACCAGTGTTGGCGTGGATAAATTGTGGCTGTGAAGGCTCGAAATCTGTTTGTCCAGTGGATGGGGACTGTGTCTGGCAGACACGTGTCCGAATCTCGAACAGTTTCGGCGCCGTGGGCGGCGGCAACCCAAACGTGATGTTGGTTGGCACCGAGGGTGCTTTTCGAAGCCTTGTGCGTGTCGGGACCCGGCGTAGAGTGGAGGGCTGCCCGTTCTCTGATGCGTTGCAACGATGCCGAGACCTGTTGCACGGTGAACGCAGATGGCTCTTTGGAGCCGGTCGGCAACTTGGAGGTAGGCGTCGAAGCGGCACCCGACTTCTTTGCAGCCATGGGGGTCATCGATCCGAAGGGAGGTATCGACGCTCGTTGGAGTCGATGACTTGGCAGGCGCCGCCGTCTTCGACGTCGACGCAGACGGGGTGGCCACCTTGACTTTGGTGGTTGGGGCCGATGTCTTCGGTGCCAGAGGCCGAGGCGCCTTGTGGGGACCGAGGGCCTTCTTCTTTGGCTCGGCACCCGTATCTGCAGCGGTGAGCTCGGCACCGAAATCCCTTTTTGCGCGGTCGGAGCCGATGACCTTTGCCGGCGTCGAAGGAGTGGAGGGCTTCGAGGCCTTCGAGCCGATTACAACCAGTTTCACTTTCGGTTTCGATGGAACTGGTGCGATGGATGGTTTCGGTTTCGCTGAAGGGAATCCAGTCGTCTTCGATAATAATGGCTCTTGCGAAATGTTCGAGGCCGGACCTGAAGGCGGGGCCGAAGAACCGCGAGATTGATCTTGGGTAAGGCCCGAAGGCGATCCCTCGACCTGAGCCTCATGATGACGTATGTTTTCGGCCTCCGTATCGAAGGGTGGGCCTAGCTCCTCGCTGGAGCTATCTTCCTCGGCCCCAAAGGCCTCATTGTAGTCTCCTACCTCTTCGACGACTTCTTCTCTCTGAAAGATCACCTCATCGTCGTCTTCCGATCGGGAAGCGGGGCTGGAGTCTATGTCTTCCACGCTCTCGGCGTCCTCGTCTTCGGTGCTAAAGATGTTGGCCGGGGCAGACGCCGATTGCTGCACCTCCAATCTCGCCGCCCGTCGATTCCGGAGAGTCTTCTTCGAGCGGAATCGGGCACAGGCCATACATTTCGACTCATCGTGATCCGGTGAGAGACATTTGTTGCATACCGGGTGGACGTCGATGTGTGGGTATTTCGCGTGGCATAAAGGACACCGTTTGAATGGAGTCCTCGATTCCATCGTCGATCGAAGTTCGATGTTCGGACCAAGCGGATCCGAAAAGCTGGAAGAAGGTGCTAAAGCACTAAAGAAACTAGTCGATACCGAACGGGAACAGTACCGACGATAACTCGAGGCCTTTTGGCCTTAAACTGAATTTTCCTAACTTGAGCTAAGATAAGCACATCCGAACCCAATGGCGGAAAAAAACAATCTAAGGATGGAGAGGATGCCCATGCGCACTGTGGTCCAGGGGAGGAGTCACCTATCTTGTGATACTTCGAAGACTCTTCCAGGACAACAATGTGCAATCATCCGGACCCAACACTAGGCGGCGATCTATGCACAGATATGAATTCAGCAGCCCACATGCCTCGAACATATATTTTCTCAAAATCACGTCGGATGTGGTCTCCTTGAGCGCTCGGTGTGCGCTTGCCATGTGACCTTAAAAAAAAGCTTTTGATTGGTTCATAACATTTCCAATTGTAACAGTTGGAGGACCCCACCCATTTTAGTCATTCTCTCTACACCGTTTGATGAGACACCTCTTCTGCTTACAGAGCTTTTTTGAAAACGTTTTTGCTGTGTACACATCTCTTATAGTACACACAACATACAACGATCATCTTGATCAATAATCATGCTCTGTACAGTAGCCTTACACGTGTGATAGCCATGCATCTGAAACGTTACATCAAAAAACAAATGAGTGTTACACGATGCCCCTGGTGTGAGTGTGCGCGCATTATTGTGCTGCCTTTCGGCCTGGGTATTGGTGGCTCGAAGGGGTATCATCAGCCACGGGCAGAGTGCACATCCTAGATCACATGTGACAAACAGTAAAGAATAATGTGTAGATTTGTGTTGCAGTATGCTCTGTTGTCAGGCTTTACCAGTATAGTAGTACGTCATATGTGAGACTTTCAGATTCACGTGTGACATGCATTGCTTGACTGTAATGAGCGTTATCTCTGTGTATGACGTAGCCTCACTGCTGATCCTCCCTCCATCCGAGCACATTCACATGTGAGCGCTTCTCGATAGCAACACTTTCAATAATACTGCACACCATTGACATGCGTGTCTGCGCATATCCACAAGCTTGACAACGACATGTGATGTTGTCCATTCAATGTTTTCGGACAGCATCTCATTAGCGATAGTTGCCGCCCTCCCGGTACATGCTACATTAATGTAAATTGCGGATTGTGCGATGTCAAAACTGCAACAGGGACACATACATAAGTACACTTCCTGCCCAGGCAGGAACTGAACAACGCCCAGGTCCCCGGAATAATTATTCACACCCCTACGATGGCCTGGCGTACGCAAGCCCAGCCCACTTTGCCTACGTATAAATAGGATAACTATGACGCCACATGCCCCAGTTCTTCCACACTGCTTCAGGTGATATGGCCGCATCCACCTCGCACATCACAATGCGCAATAAAAACAAGCATTGCCATAGCCAATAGGTCTCGCCTTGGGACCTTATAAGTGTTTAGCCATGCAACAGTTGTGTAACTAAATACTTATAAGGTCCCAAAAGCGAGACCTACTGGCTATGCAAAGAGGCCATGCGGCCGCGAAGGTCAAAGTGATCGCGATTAAACATCAAAGCGAAAGCAATCGCGGTAAAACGCAGCGCGCGCGCCCGCGCACATGCACTGTAGCTCTAGGCTGTCCTGGTAGCACTTTTTGGAGCCCTCTCAATAAGTCTCGCCAGACCAGCGCATGCGCTGGGTCAGGCGAGACCTAAAAAGGGATCCATGAGGTGTACATCATCCTGGCAATCAAAACTACATCTGAATTGTGAACCCTGCTGGCCGTCGTGTTTG
Source organism: Triturus cristatus (assembly GCF_964204655.1). NCBI lineage: Eukaryota > Metazoa > Chordata > Amphibia > Caudata > Salamandridae > Triturus > Triturus cristatus. The sequence goes on along the minus strand of NC_140579.1, from coordinate 830,520,498 downwards.
GACACAAACCAATGACAGCAGGTGAGCAGTGGGGCCTGCGTGCATAGGGGCTGCAATTGAGCGCGGTACGGCAGAAGGGATGGGGTGCATCAGCCTGGGTGCACAGGTGCAAACAAGCGATGTTGCTGTGCGTAATGATGTGATCTCTGACCTCATTCAGTCACATCTCTCTCTCATTTTAAGGACCTGGACCGTACTGTAGGCCAGAGCCAGAAGGGCAGTGCTGCCCTACAGACACGTGGCGTTGGCTTTTGGGGCACTGTAGTGATCGGATTACTAAGTGTACATGCACACAGGCTTGCCCAACTGCATTGCACAGGCACATTAAGCTTCTAGCATGCGCTCTGTTCCTTTGTATGTGAACGTTGGCATAATATATTATTATTTACCCTTGTGTATTCTCGTGCACTCCAACTACTCTTTGAACCACGATTACCACTAACAGTTGATAGATCGTACTTCAAGAAGGAAGGATGCACTCAACTGGTGTTCTCTCTTAAGCTTGAAATAAACCTTCAATTACCTTAAGACGTTTCCACCATTATATTATTTCTCCCTTTTCAGACACCGAGTTAGTTGCATGAAAAAGCACGCAGCAGGTGCTCAACCGGTGCTGATGCTCTGGCCTTTCTGACGCTTTCCATCGTGGTATCAAGACACCGTCCCTGACCGGAGACCTGCTGTGCCCCCCTGAGCGGCATCCCGGAGTTGGAGCTTGCACCGGTATGTCGTTGGACACACCGGTTGTGGCAGGTGAGCAGTGAAGCCTCGGTGCGCAGGAGCTGCAATTGAGCACAATGCGGGGGAAGGGGCTGTGGTGCAGCAGCATGGGTGCACAGGTGCAGACAAGCGATGTTGCTGTAGATAATAATATAATCTCTGGCCTCATTCATATCGGTTTCATTTGAAAGACTTGCTGGACTGCACTCTCTCGCGGACCCCAGCGTCCCAGACACACGGGTGACGGGAGGTGAACAGTGAGGGCTGGGTGCAGTAGGCCGACCCTCTGTCTCCTCCTCCCTCTGTTCTTTTGACTCTCCCTCCCCTTCTCCCTTCTACCCACTCACTCTCGGTCCCATTCTCTCTTTCTTCCTTTCATTCGGACTACCTTTCTTTTTAGGTCTCGCGCACTGCATAGGGGACCTTTAGTCGTCGTGCAGCTCTTTTTACAAAGCACATACTCGTGCTTGTGGCGGCATACGGCTTGCGGGAGTGCGCAGCCACGCGCCACAAGCACGAGTATGTGCTTTGAAAAAGAGCAGGATGTGCGATCACGCACCCGCTCATCGCCAGCGCACTCACTCAAGCGCCTCCAAGCACCACTCGCGTGCTTTTTTAAATTTTCTTTTAGCGCGCGCACACACACACACAACTCCCAGGCTTGTTATTTCATTGTATTTATTTTGATTTTTTTAGAGGGCCTAAGTGGCTTACGAGAACTTCAGGGCGCGTGCTGGTATTGCCTCTTTTTCTGATGCCAGCTTATGAGAGCGGCTTAAGTCTGCCTCTGGTCTCATGCGGTGAGCCAATGGTGGCGAGTTTTAGGGATAGGAACCTCATACTGTGAGCAGGAGCCAGTGTCACTGGGCAAGGTGCCTTGGGTGAAAGGGCAAGGAACCTTTAGTGTCGTGCAGAGGGCGCTTCCTTGATACGTACAGTGTGCAGGGCTTTAAGTGGGCCGGGTCCCTCCTGGTCGTAGACCTGCCAGCAATTAACAAGCATTTGCAATGCAATAGGTCTCGCATTTACGCGAGTTTGAGCTATTGACAATGCAAATAACAATGCCTTTTATTTTTTGTTTTCGTTTTTAAAACATCAGTAAAAGGCATTGTCATTTACAATGCCAATAGCTTAAACTCGCATTAATGCGAGACCTATTGCATTGCAAATGCTTGTTCTCTTGGACATGGCACACATACTTATGTTTCTTTTTTCTCTTGCAGGTTTTGTACGCTGCTTCGGGAGGAGTCCCACCCACTTCTTTCATGTTTTACTGTAATTCGAATGAAGTTAAGTTTCCATTTATTTGTGTTGTTTTAATAAGTTATTCTTTTTACCAATAAATAAGTGAGTGTAAGGGTCTTCTTTTTCTGACAACACGTGTCTGTAGTTTATTGTGAAAATCGGCCGTTGAGAGTAGGTTATGAGGGAAAACATTTTTAATTTTGCGGTGCACCTACCAAATATAAACCAACAGACTATTACATAAATGAAGCCTGGGTAATTCTACAACGGCAAGGGTTCTATGAGTGTATTACTTTATAACACCATGAGTACTGCCTGTGTGATTTCAGAACCAATAAGGCACTGCCTAGAGCCACCGAGGCTTCAAGGACTGGCGAGGCCCACCCTGCATATTTAAGTAAAGCCCCGGAGGTTGCTGATCCCCGGTCTTGAGTTGGCCTCGAAGCCCGCCGAACAATTCGTAAGCAATACCCGGGGAGGTGTCGATCCCCTAGTGTGCGAAACGTCTGTGCCCTCCCGCGCCTAATTTACATGCGAGATTAAGGTCCCCAGTGCTGCAGAGAACCTGCAATATAATAATAAGATTGGCCCCGGAACATTACCCACCAGTGGGCTCATTTAAATGAACGGGTGAGACCCGCTTAATTTTCCCCCCTCCATTTTTACCACCCGGATCCGCTTTATTGAAGCAATACGAGGTTTTCCTCCTCTCGCTTCAACAAGACAAACAAGAATTTACTATCACAGGGTGGAAGCAATGCTCCCGCCCTGTAATAGCAAACATAAATGTCCCACGGATGCACACCCCGGGACATTGTATGACCTGCGCCTGGGAGGTGGCGCTCCATAGGGCCATGATGCATTGGTTAATGCATAATTACAGGATTAGTATAAAAGCATACTAACACTACTTGCACACGTGTAGTACAGCAACCAGAGTGAAGAGGCAGAGGAAGCCCAAAATCAAAATATATAAATCCTACCAGAGGTAGGATCACATAGTTCGACCAGCCGACGACCCTGGGATGAGTAGAAACAGCTTCACCAAGAAAACGGGTCTTTAGCAGAACGCAAGCAAGCTCAAAATCTTGGTAAGTGCTGCCTTCTTTTTATCTTCTCCCGCTCGTCGCCAAATTTATGTAGTGAAGAGGAAGACAGCAGAGGATCCGATAAGTCCATTTATTGCAGGAAAAGAAGACCGCTTAAACAGCCACCAACAGGACCAGTCAGCAAGGCAACAGTCTTCTCCAGCACCGTGTACAAACTCTTATAGTAGCATTACATACTAACATTCTACTATGACTTACATTGGAATACTACACAGAGCACATGACTTAACAGCAATGAGCTCATGGTTTCAACCAAGAGTCTTGAGACCGGTAGGGGGGGGGGAGTAGTTCGCTTCCCACTCCCTCTATTGTATAAACACAAGCTAACACTACTTCCACAGGTACGCTACAGCGCCCATAGCACATCACTTTACAGCAATGAGCTCACGGTTTAATCTCAGAGTCTTCAGACCAGTAGGGGTGAGTCGTTCGCTTCCCACTCCCCGTATAGTATAAACGCATACTAACACTACTTACACAGGTATGCTACAAACACCAGAGCACATCACTTTACAGCAATGACCTCATGGTTTAGGCTCTCGGTTTCATACCAGAGTGTAGCAGCATCTCATCTCAGCACCATGTCGCTCTGAGCAACACCGCACTTTCAGTCCGGTAGGAGTGATTACTTCGCTTCGCACTCCCCGACAGACGTTACAGTGCTCCTATCCTCCTGTTTCGTACTCTTTTCGGCCTTTTTCCCCCTTACTCGTTTCAAAGGAATCACAAAATGGCTGCCGACACTTCCTAGTTGCAACCGCTCGCAGCCAATAAGCAGCAAGCTCTTGCTCGTTAAGCCTCAGCCAATCAGATAGCAGAATTACCAAATAACGATATCTGTTAATATCGATATTTCTCCAAAACTACTGAACGGATTTACACCAAATAAACAAAAGCGTGCTTTCTAGACCAAGACCCTTCTCCCTGCCAAATTTGGGGTAATTCCGTTCACTCGTTCGACCTGTAGCCTTGTCTAAAAGTTTCCTATGGAAATTAACATGGAGAAAACACGTTTTGGGACCCCCCTTGACGAATCCCCCCGAACTTTCAACATAGGAGCTGATATGAACAAAGAATTAGTTTGGAAAATTTCATGAAGATTCATCAAATGACGCCAAAGTTATAAGCAAAAGAAAAAAATGCTCTTCCTATGGAAACTTGGTGCTAACTATAACTACCTACTGGCGAACGCTGGTAGGAGAGATATAGATATAGATATGTATATTATCTACTGGCGGTCGCCAGTAGATAGTTATAGTTAGGACCGTGTTTCCATAGGAAATCTCAAAATTCTATTTTGAATAACTTTGGCGCCGGTTGACGAATCTTCGCGAAATTTTCAAAACTAATGGGGCGCTCCGCTCAGCCCCTACCCTAAATCGTCTCGGGGTGATTCGTCAAGCAGGGGCCGAGAAAAAAGGGGGGTCCCAAAACGCGTTTTCCCCATGCATTTTTCCATAGGACCTTTAGTCGAAGGTACAGCCCGAACGGCTGAACAGAATTACTTGAAATTTGACAGAGAGGTAGTCCTCAGGTCAGGGAAGTGCCTTTTGCATATATGGAGTCAATCTGTTCAGTATTTCCTGAGAAAATTGCATTTAAAAGCACATGCATATCTATAGCCGCGCACCGAGCGCGCACCCTTACGTGCGCGAGCGTAATTCTGATTGGTTGTTACATGTCCGTCAACGTTCGAATCGGTCGAAATCATGAAGTGTCGGCCGCCATTTTGTTTGTTTTCAGTGCGAGAGTGGAAAAGGAAGGTGGCTAACGTGAAAAGGGGGCAGGGTAGAGAGTTCCTGACCCCCTAGCCTTGGTCAGGGGATCAATGAAAGGACCCCGAAGGCAGAAAAAAAAAAACAATTTTTTTTTTTTTTTTTTTTTTTTAAATCGCGGGGGTGCGCGCACCGTGCAAAAACATTAAAAGATAAAAAAAATGTAATACGTAGTTTATTGAAAAATAAATATATATAAAAAAATAATAAGACATACATAACTTAGCATTTAAAAAAACAATACAAATTCACTGAAAAAAACCATAGGTTTCACACACGTTATAGTTAGGAATTAGCATTTAAAAAGCCTTGCAAATTCACTTAAAAAACCATAGGTTTCACACATGTTATAGTTAGGTGGATATTTCACTCGTAAAAAACCAATGAAATTCCCCCGTTATAGTTAGTTGAGATAACTATAACTCGCGCAACCGCCACTCTATCACAAGGATGATGTCATGAGTGATGCCACTGACCATGTCATGAGTGATGTAATATGTCATCAGCAGTGCATTGCAGGCGCGCGAGTTATAGTTATCTTAGTTATCTCAACTAACTATAACGGGGGAATTTCATTGGTTTTTTACGAGTGAAATATCCACTTTTGGGATATATATATATATATATCTCCCAAAAGTTCCCCCAGATATGAGGCCGCACTCCGGAGCAGGTAAGTGTCACCACTCTTATTTTAAACAGGCTAATTCACACCCCGTAATGGTGCCCCCCTGGCATGATGCGTTTCGAGGATTCAATCCTCTTCCTCAGATGCCAGAAGCACGAGCAGTCAGTGTCGCGTGCATCTGCACTGTCCTCGCACGCTGTTTATTCAATTACTAATTGGCCTCTGGTGTGCCGTTTCAACAATGCGTGCTGGGACCTGCAGTTTTATTACACACCTTTCATCCCTCTGGTGGGTCGAGTGCTCATGCAAAGTAAAGGGGCCAATCCTCAGCTCAGCAGATGCACGTGACACCGACCGCTCGTGCTTCTGACATCTGAGGAAGAGGATTGAATCCTCGAAACGCGTCATGCCAGGGGGGCACCATTACGGGGTGTGAATCAGCCTGTTTTCAATAAAAGTGGTGACACTTACCTGCTCTGGGGTGCGGCCTCATATCTGGGGGATCTTTTTGGACACACACGGACACACACACGGACACACACACGGACACACACACGGACACACACACACACACACACACACACTCTCTTTTCCTTCCGGGATCGAGCAAGTTGTCAGGTGGTGCGCAGAGCCGGCGGAACCACAGCCGGACATCAAATTCCAAAGTCCAATAAAGCGCACAGTCGGTGTAAGAGTTTGCTCGCGCAAGGTTCTACTCAATTGCAACGCGTTTCGGCAGCAGAAACTGCCTTGTTCACAAGCTTTCTGCTGCCAAAACGCGTTGTAATTGAATATTCTTTTGAAATATATATATATATATATATATATATATACATACACACCAATCCCAATCCCACTCCACAGGAACGGGTCCGACACATACTCGGTGGCCAAAGGTAACTTTATTGCAATGGGGGCTCCCATAATGCTGGAATAGCGAAACGCATGGGCAGACGCGTTTCAGCCTTGCAGCTTTCTTCAGTGCCCGCTTCACTAAACTGATGTTACACCTGGAGGTTTTTAAATGCTGTCTTATTAGCTCCTCACTGATTGGAGCATCGCAATAGCCCAACCTCCTTGGTTTCGGCCCCACACAATCCCGTAATGGTCCATACCGGATTTTCCGTGTCCTCCACTGTGAAATGCAGATACAGTGATCGGCGTCTTCAAACACCCAGTGGTGTTCCAAACCATTGTTTGGCTGTGGAAAGCACTTTTACTCCGGTGGTCCATTAAGGAGGCAAAGATGTCAATTGCAAATTTGGCCACTTCCAAGCAGCGGACCACTTCTGTCAGCTGCCTGCTCCCTCCCCCAATGGTCACAAGCTCAGGTGAGTCCATCTGACCATCAGAGGGGGTGACGTGCTGTGTCTTCCAAACACCACACCACACTTCGCAAATTTCGAGTTTATTTTCTTCACCCTGCATCTTGCCCATTACGCGTGTCGACTACTAGCTGTAGCCTTGAGATAGATATATGGAATATGCTACTTACCACTATGCATCTGTTCTTGGCATGTAGAGCTGCAGATCTACACAGTTTCTTTCTTTCTCAAATGCATTTCCTGGATGTAAAGCTCAGCCTTAGTTTCCGCGGAGCATTTTGGGGGTTGTGGTATCCTTTAATGCCAATATTATCATACACGTAAATGAGCCACGATGTGTGTGTGTATATATATATATATATATGTATATATATATATATGTGTGTATATATATATATATATATATATATATATATATATATATTCACTGAAAAAACCATAGGTTTCACACACGTTATAGTTAGGAATTAGCATTTAAAAAACCTTGCTAATTCAATGAAAAAACCATAGGTTTCACACATGTTATAGTTAGCTGGAAATTTTACTGATAAAAAACCAATGAAATTCCCCCGTTATAGTTACTGTAGGCAACTATAACTCACGCGACCGCAATCCTCTGCTGATGCTAATACTGTATTTAGACACTTATTTGCCCATGTCTTCTTCCATTAAATTTTAGCTATACATATATTACAAATATTTTTTTTTCATAAAGACACATATGTCATCAGCAGAGGATTGCGGTCGCGTGAGTTATAGTTGCCTACAGTAACTATAACGGGGGAATTTCATTGGTTTTTTATCAGTAAAATTTCCAGCTAACTATAACATGTGTGAAACCTATGGTTTTTTCATTGAATTAGCAAGGTTTTTTAAATGCTAATTCCTAACTATAACGTGTGTGAAACCTATGGTTTTTTCAGTGAATTTGTACGTTTTTTTAAATGCTAAGTTACTTTACGCCATTCGTGGCGTGCACGCCCACTTAACGCAGTTTGACCCGTGCGCGCACGGTGCGCTTTGCGCACCGTGCGCGCACAGTGAGCACGCGGTGCGCTTCGCGCACCGCGCGCCCACTTTACGCAGTTAGTGCCGTAAACGCAAGATGGGCACGCAGTGCGCTACGCGCACCGCGTGCCCACGTTACGCACCGTGCGCACATGGAGGACATATTATGCGCTTCCTTGTGATAGGTAATCTGTTAAATTTAATTTGTAAGTGATGACAATAATATGCCATGCACAGAGAGTGTTTTTTTTTTTTATTACAATTTTTAGCGTAAGCGCACCGTACGCGTACGGTAAGCGTAATCGGCGAAATTTTCAAAAAATAAAAATTTACCGTTTTTGGCCTTGGGGGATCTTTGAGGACTCAACTAACATGGCTATGTGCATGGGCGCTGTCTAAACAGCCCCTTTATATGTTTTTTGCCTTTGTTTACAGCCCCCCCTCAGAGTGCGAGAGAGAAAATGGCGGCCGCCGCTTCCTGGTTTCGACCGGTTCGAATGTTTACTTAGATGTAACAGCCAATCAGAATCGCGCTCGCGCACGCCACCGTACGCGTACGGTAAGCTTACGGTAAGCGTACCGTAAGCTGGCTCAGATATATATATTGATTTAAAGGCTATTTTCTCAGAATCTACTGAACAGAATTACACCAAACCTACAAAAGGCACTTCCTTGACCTGAGGACTACCTCTCTGCCAAATTTCTAGTAATTCTGTTCAGCCGTTCGGGCTGTAGCCCTGTCTAAAGGTCCTATGGAAAAATGCATGGGAAAAACGCGTTTTGGGACCCCCCTTTTATCTCAGCCCCCGCTTGACGAATCCCCCCGAGACTTTCAGGGTAGGAGCGGAGCATAGCGCCCCACCTATTTTGAGAAATTCGCGAGTATTCGTCGACCGGCGCCAAATTTATTCAAAATAGAATGTTGCGGATTTCCTATGGAAACAGGGTCCTAACTATAACTACCTACTGGCGACCGCCAGTAGGTAATATGTGTATATATATATATATATATATATATATATATATATATATATATATATATATATATATATATATATATATATATATATATATATGTATATATATATATATGTTCGAGGCATATGAGCTGCAGATTACCAGATTACACACTATGCATAGATCGCCATCTGGTGTTGGGCCCGGATGTTTGCACTTGTCTTTGTCTTGGAAAGTCTTTGGAAATCACGAGGTAGGTGACTCCTCCTATGAATCATAGTGCGCATGGCCATCGGCTCCGTCCTCAGATTGTTTTTCGCCAGCAGGGAAATGATGGAGCTTTGTAAGAAACAGGAAAGATGCCCATGTATGCCGTATCTAAGTAAGATAATACTGTAACAGATAAAGGTAGCCGGGGAGGCGTGTGTAGATCTGCAGCTCTACATGCCAAGAACAGAGACATATGAGCTGCAGATTACACACTATGCATAGATTGTATAGCAGTATCCCCTCCTAGCGGCGACCACCAGTATCTGTTGCAGTAGTTTGAAATAGTGTTTTGAGTACAGCCTGGCCCACACTAGCTTGTTGTTTAGTTTGCACCGACACAATAGTGTTTTGTGAATGTGTGCGGTGTAGACCATGTAGCTGCTCTGCAGATATCGTCTAACGGAATGTTCTCTAAAAATGCCATTGAAGCCCCTATCTTTCGAGTACAGTGGGCTTCAGGAGGAACAGATAGTGTACGTTTTGCTTTGCGGTAGCAAATTTGTATGCATTTGACAATCCACCTAGCTATCCCAGATTTTGATATGGGGTTGCCCTTGTGTGGTGGTGAGAAAGACACGAATAGTTGTTTGGTCTTACGAAAAGGTTGTGTTCTTTCTATGTAGTACAGCAGTGCTCTTTTGACATCTAAGGTGTGAAGAGCTTGTTCTGCGACTGTTTGTGGCTGCGAGAAGAATACAGGCAGCTCCACAGATTGAGGTGGAAGGGAGAAATTACTTTAGGGAGGAATTTAGGATTAGTTCGGAGAACAACCTTATTATGATGCATCTGCAGAAAGGTTTCCTGAATAGTTAGTGCTTGTAGTTCACTAACTCTTCGTAGAGAAGTAATGGCTACTGGGAAAGCAGTTTTCCATGTTAAGAATTGTAGCTCACATTTATGTAGAGGTTCAAATGGAGGTCCCATTAGTCTTGTGAGAACGATGTTTAAATTCCACACAGGTGAAGGTGGTACTCTGGGGGGAATTATTCTTTTGAGTCCCTCCATAAAGGCCTTTGTGGCAGGTACTCTGAAAAGTGATAGATGTTGTCTATTTTGTAGATATGCTGCTTTGGCAGCAAGATGCAGTCTAATAGACGTGTAGGCTAAGTTGCATCTTTGGAGGTGTAGTAAGTAGCCTATGATGTGTTGGATAGACACATCTAGGGGATCAGTGTTGTTGTTATGACAGTATATTATAGCATGCTCTAGTGGTAGGCCATCTAGCTTCTTTGATGGCGTTCATACAGTCAGGAAGAAGGTTAAGGTAACCGAATTCTAGGACTTCAGGAGCCAGATTGCTAGGTTGAGCTGAGCTGGGTCTGGGTGTTGGATCTCTCCATGGTTCTGGGTTAAGAGGCATGGAGAGAGGTGTAATTTTTGGTGCGGAACTACAGAGAGTTCCAGCAATATGGTGTACCACGGTTGTCTGGCCCAAGTTGGAGCAACTAGGATGAGCGTTAAGGAGTGTTGCTGTAGTTTGTGCACCACTAGTGGATGAGTGGGAGAGGCAGAAAAGAGTACGCAAATCTGCCTGACCAGTTCATCCATATCACATTGATTTTGGAC